>NW_012105919.1:545613-592291 GCF_000951045.1 Mandrillus leucophaeus
GCCCAGGCTGGAGTGCAGTGGCCAGATCTCAGCTCACTGCAAGCTCCGCCTCCCGGGTTCACGCCATTCTCCTGCCTCAGCCTCCCAAGTAGCTGGGACTGCAGGCGCCCGCCACCTCGCCCGGCTAGTTATTTTTTTTTTTGTATTTTTTAGTAGAGACGGGGTTTCACCGTGTTAGCCAGGATGGTCTCGATCTCCTGACCTCGTGATTCACCCGTCTCGGCTTCCCAAAGTGCTGGGATTACAGGCTTGAGCCACCGCACCCGGCCCCAATCAAAAGCATTTCTAAGAATTGATGAGATAATCAATAAGCAACAGCAAATAATTTCACTTTGCATTTCTCAAAGAAGCTCAAGACATTTGCTTTCAGAGATAATGAGGCTCTCTCTTCCAAAAATACTAAAAGAAGCATTATTAGATTTTAAAAGGTGATGTGCAACAGATTGATTTACAGTGGCAAAATCAGCATGTTTCAGAAATAGTCACCTGGTCAAAATTATTAGTCCAATTAATGGGACAAAGTATAATCCATTAAATAAAATATATTCCAAAGAAGGCAGAGAAAGTACAGGTCCTGTATGTAATGACAAAGGGGCTCTTGGTCTGTCTCGTTTACAGCTGCACGGCAGCCCTAGACAGGACTGGGAGACACAGAACAAGTGTCTGTTTGTTTAAGGCTGGCTCATCTTGAGCATTCTTCATTCCCTGCTACTACAGGCATTAGAGCCATGTATTTCAAAAAGTCTCAAAAATGCTCTAGAACTCAAAATCAAAAGGATCCTAGACCAAATCCCAGGCAAAAGTGCACAGCAATTTCCTTCCCTAGTAAGTAGAGGGGCATGGGCCCCTTTTTAGTTCTTTGACCTTCCTTTAGGAAGCAGCACTGAAAAGAGTCCAGGTACACATGGAGTGTACCATGTCCTCAGGTCTTGAAAATGATTTGAAAACCTTACTTCTCAAATGACTGCCTAAATATATAGATCATATATTTCATTTTGTTTCTGGTTAAGTGTCCAAATCTCATTTTAGAACTGAACGATGGGAGTGATACCCACAAAGTCATGGGCAAAATTTGGAATTTTTCAAATGCCCTTACTTAGCCTTCTCACAAAGAGTTGCATACACAATCCCCCTCCTACTAAGGGTATTCCTTGCTACCATCAACCACACTCCTTTCCGGGATTAACATATTCAGACGGTTCTGATTCTCTCAAAAGGTAATGAATGAGAAAACGCTGAGCAAATGAGATTGCTTCTTACCAGTGTGCAGCTCTTGCTATTACAAATGAAATGGTTTTTTCTAATTTTTTGAGAACCTACTCTGTGGCAGGCCCTCCCGTAGGCTCTGGGGATAATACAAGTTAGTAGTAAACACTGGTAAGCAATAAGGTGGGGATGTGGGATAGGGCTGCCAGGGTGGGAGCAGGGTTTGAATGCTGATAAACATGCCCCTGCCCGGGGCTCTCACTGGCTCTGTCTCCATGGTATGATCATCCCTCCTAGCAATGGGAAGAATCACATCCATGAAGCGCCATCCAGGTTTCCAGGAAGCACAGAATAGTGCAAGGGTTATTCTAAAGGGCACAAATGCTTAAATAGGATGTTAGGTTTCTCCTCCCTGGGGAACTTACTCTGGATATATTTCATTTTAAATATCCAAGTACATCCTGCTTCAAAAAGACAACTTGGCCCAAAGATTTCTAAGGCTGTTACAATAACTGTTTTTCTTCCCTCGGACCACATCACAGTGCCTGAGATTCTTCCTTGTACTATGGGATTAAAGCATCAACCGTCCTGGCATTTATTAACATGTTACCTTTTTCTGCATAATTCTCAGCTCGTCACTCAAGTTGTTATTCACCTTCATTAGCTGCTGTATCTTGGCCTCAGAAGCCACTAGAGCGTTTTTGACCTCCATAAATTCCTGTACAGTGACTGGTCCATCTGATAAATCTGAATCTAGGCTCTAAAAATAAATTGGGGAAAACGTTCACAATCTGAGATGATGAGAACATTAAAGACTAACAGCTCAAGAATTTCAAATTCTGACCAAGCCAGCTGAATTGCAAAGTTAGTCAAACCAAATTAAGGCCTCTGAGAGTAATGTAAAACTAAAACATAAAAAAGTAGGGTCACTATCCTATTTAAAAAATTTGAAAGTCAGTATTTTCCAATAGAACAGGCAGTGGGGCTACACATCTATGCTGACAATGACTGTCTAAGGAGGTCTGTCCTGTCTTGTAAGCCTTTCTCTCGTTCACTCATGTTTTGCTTTTATTCATTCTTTCATTAATTCCTTCATTCCAACATTTTCATTGAACATTAGGCAGTGTTCTAGGTGCTTGGGATATATTAGAAAAGAGACAAAGATTCCTGCTTCCATGGTGTTTATATCCCAACAGCATGAGAGAGTATATATATTGTATGACTGAGGGTGATGAGTGCTGTGGGAAAAGATAAGACAGAGCAGGGTAGGGGACTGCATGTTAAGCGGGTAGCTGGGTTAAGCCTGTGAGTGGGTGAGAGGTGAGCAGAGCCCCGGGAGGTGAGGGAATAAGTCACATGAATCTGGAGGAAGAACATTCCAGCCTGCAGTGGAGCTCAGCCTGCAGGGAGCAGGTGTGTGGGATGGATTGGGCAGGAGGCCAGGCAGTTGATAGAGGGCCTGGTCACAGAGGGTCCTGAAACGACCTCAGCTCTGACTGAGTGAACCAGGTGGCTTCCCGGAAGTCTGCACAGGGGTGTCCCCTGCATCTGCTAATGGCGCCATCTTTCTCGTAGTCATGTGGGCCGGAGAACTCCGAACACATCTCCCATAAGTCTATCTCCCCACTTCAACCTTCCAACTTATTGCCAAGACTTTTCTATTCTACCTTCCTATTCATCTATTCTCAAATGATTGCCAAGCCCCTCCGTGGGTGTGTCCTGGGGGTCAGCAGAGGGTGCACAGCCTGGGGTCCTGCCGCCTTCTCCACCAGCTCACACTCTGGTCCCGAGGTCTCTCCCACCTGCACCATCTTAGCATGGGTCCTGGGGTGGCCTGCGTCAGCTCCAGTTTGGAGCTCTCCCTCCACTCTCTAACCTACCAGAATAGTCCTCCCCAGACATTGCATCCTGGGCTCCGCACTGCCTGTGAGGCCCACGCTCTTCCGCTGGGCGTCATACCCCTCTTGCTGCAGCTTCGAGTCCCACCCTTTTTAGCTGTCCCTATGCATGACCAGCTTCCCCTTAGATGCCCTGGTTTCACTTTCTTTCTGCCTCCTCCATATGCCCCAATCCCAAGCGTCCCTTGAGGCGCATCTTAAGAGCCGTCCTATGACACAGCCCTGCTGATGCTCCCAGCCATAGGTTCTCTCTCTGTTCACTCCCTCAGCCTGTGTGTGCTTCATATGACACACATCACTTTGTGCCTTCTCCTGCAGTTCTCTCTCTCCTAGGCAATGAGACCCTCATAGGAAAGGGATGAGACCTCATTCAGGAGAGTCATATCCAGAGAAGTCACTCAGTAAACACTTGTTGAATGAAAAAAACACACCAGTCACTCCTCACAAGTTTTATAAAGTCTCAACTGCAGCAGGGCTGTGATGCAGGGACAAGGACCCCTATGTTAAAACCATTTAACCTTGTTTCACCTTTGCTTGGCCTGAGCTAGTAACAAACCCAACCTCACTGCACAGCAGCTTTGGCAGGGCTAGCCCTCAGCTGATGCATGCTTGCCCTTCCACAGGACGCACGGCCTCTCACCTTCTGCCGGTTTGCTTTGCTTGCAGTGGTTTCCAAATCTGTGTCTTCGTCTGATGCCACGCTGTCATAGTCGGGCTGGTCATTGTCTTGACTCTCAATGCTATGCTGGTTATTGATTGTTTTCAGTATGAGCTCCACATTGTCTATCAATAAAAGCAAACAACTTTAATTCAGGCTTAAAACACTGCTTTTCTTCCAAAAGCTATGGAGAGGATTTTTTGGTTTAGCCATTTAAAGGACATAAAGGGCTGAATGCTGTGCTCTTGCCTGTAATCCCAGCATTTTAGGAGGCCAAGGAGGAGAAATGCTTGAGGCCAGGAGTTTGAGACCTACTTAGGCAACATAATGAGACTCTATCCCTACAAAATAATTTAAAAATTATCCAGGCCTGGTGGTACATGCCTGTAGTCCCAGCTACATAGCTACTCAGGAGGTTAAGACAGGAGGACTGCTTGAGCCGAGGAGATTGAGGCTGCAGTGAACCATGACTGCACCACTGTACTCTAGCCTGGGCATCAGAGTGAGGCCCTATCTCTAAAAGCAAAAACAAAGACAAAAACAAAATACACAAGGACTGAAAGAAAATGACAGAAATGGCAATGTTATATTCACACCAATATAGAGATAACAGAAAAAGTTTTCAACCAGGTGGACAGTTACATAAGAGACTCCAGCATTCCTCATCTACCTGCCAAATATGGGCAAATTAAACAGATGGCTTAGGAAGGAACTGCTCAGATAAAAAGGCAAGATCCCAAGTTTCTAGAGATAGAGCCTAGCTCCAGGTCATGAAGATAAGGCTGTAGGTAATGGAAGATAAACTATAATTTGATTAATACCTATAACATGTTTACAAGGTAATATCAATCAAAACAGAAAGCAACTTGTTAAACTGGAGCCAGAACCTAGGCACTCAAAGAACAGAAACATTGTGCTGGACGTGGTGGCTCACACCTGTAATCCCAGCACTTTGGGAGGCCGAGGCGGGTGGATCACAAGGTCATGAGGTCGAAACGATCCTGGCTAACACGGTGAAACCCCGTCTCTACTAAAAATACAAAAAATTAGGCAGGTGTGGTGGCGGGCGCCTGTAGTCCCAGCTACTCGGGAGGCTGAGGCAGGAGAATGGTGTGAACCCACTTGCAGTGAACCAAGATCACACCACTGCACTCCAGCCTGGGCGACAAAGCAAGACTCCATCTCAAAAAACAAAAACAAAAACAAAAAAAATTGGCATTTAGTCAATTACCTGCATCTCAGTGAGACAAACAGATAGAGGAGAATGAATCAAATACACATGTGCATGTTACAAGGAGTGTCTATTCCATAAGGGAGCAGGGATTATTCTATTGGATCTAATACACTTTGAACAAAAGATTTCACAAACTAAAGTCTCTCTGATTTCTTTCAGGTTATTCAAACTCTGACTTCTAATACTGCTTCCCAGAGATGTTGAGGAAACAAAGGATGGATGATATCTGGGTGATGAATTGTGGTTATCTAAAAGGACTAGGTCCCAGCCGGGCACAGGGGCTCACATCTGTAATCCCAGCACTTTGGGAGGCTGAGGCAGATGGATCACTTGAGGTCAGGAGTTTGAGACCAGCCTGGCCAACATGGTGAAACCCCATCCCTACTAAAAATACAAAAATTAGCTGGGCATGGTGGTGGGCATCTGTAATCCCAGCTACTTGGGAGGCTGAGGCAGGAGAATCGCTTGAACCCAGAAGGTGGAGGTTGCAGTGAGCCGAGATTGCACCACTGCACTCCAGCACGGATGACAGAGCGAGAGTCTGTCTCGAAAAATAATAAGTAAAATAAAAGGATAGGTCCTACTTTAACTTTTTAAATGTTTTAAAACACATAAATATAATGATTACAGAAGTAACAGTCAATACATACAATTTAGAAACTAATGAGCAAGTAAGATAAAGTAATCACTTATAGCCATTGTTATTTGTTGATCTATTTTTTTCTAGGTTTTTTTCTGAGCACTTATATCCACACACAGTCAATTTTTGTTATTCTTGGTAGTTATTTTATTTATTTATAAGTAAATAAAGTCTCACTCTGTCACCTAGGCTAGAGTGCAGTGGCGCGATCTCAGCTCACTGCAAACTCTGCCTCCCAGGTTCATGCCATTTTCCTGACTCAGCCTCCCGAGTAGCTGGGACTACAAGTGCCCGCTACCATGCCAGGCTAATTTTTTTGTATTTCTTTAGTAGAGATGGGATTTCACCATGTTAGCCAGGAAGGTCTCGATCTCCCGACCTCGTGATCCGCCCACCTCGGCCTCCCAAAGTGCTGGGATTACAGGCGTGAGCCACTGTGCCCAGCCTCTTCGTAGTTATGTTCTAAAAAGTTGCTGTGAATTGGCCAATATTAAATCAGTGCTCTTGGGGTTATCAACCAATCAATACATAACCTTGTTCTATATGTGTTTCTGTTTAAAGATACCTTATTTAATACATTTTATTGATTCATTAACATTGAACTCATGGCCAACAGCACTATAAATCATGCCTGAATGATGCTTATTTAACACACATTTCTCCATCGGGCACATCACAGCCTTCTTGCACTTAGACACACTAGACAGAGCTTCAGGACTATGCTTGGAAGCCACTTTTTTTCTTTTTTTATTGAGACAGGGTCTTGCTATGTCACCCTGGCTGGAGTGCACTGGCATAATCATAGCTCACTATAGCTTCTAACTCTTGAGCTCAAGTGATCCTCCTGCCTCAGCCTCTTGAATGTGTAGGACTACAGACACATGCCAACACATCTAGGTAATTTTTAAATTTTTTGGTAAAGATGGGGCCTTGCTATGTTGTTCAGGCTTGGAGATACTTTTTTTTTTTTTTTTTTTTTTTGAGATGGAGTCTCACTCTGTCGTCCAGGCTGGAGTGCGGTGGTGCGATCTCAGCTCACTGCAACCTCCGCCTCCTAGGTTCAAGCGATTCTCCTGCCTCAGACTTCTGACTAGCTGGGATTACAGGCAGACGTCACCATGCCTGGCTAATTTTTCTTGTATTTTTAATAGAGACAGAGTTTCACCATGTTGGTCAGGCTAGTCTTGAACTCCTGACCTCGTGATCGGCCCACCTCAGCTTCCCAACATTCTAGGATTACAGGCGTGAGTCACTGCGTCTGGTCGAGACACTTTTGAGATAGGGTCACCCATGCTAGAGTGCAGATGTGATCATGGCTCACTGCAGCCTCAACCTCCTGGGCACTCAATCGATCCTGGGCGGGGGTGGGGCATTTTAAAACAGTGAAATGACCAGTGAAAAGCACACAAATATGACTAACATGGCACTAAATAGACTACAGACACTTGTTTATAGCATGAATGCAGAAACAAGAAGTCAAGGAGTCTCCTCCCTGTTCAATCTCAGCTGGAAACGTGCTTTTGATGACTCAATTTTTTTCTCTGCTCTGTATATTTCTTAGAATGACCTTGAAAATGGTGTATTAATTTTGAGGTCACAAATAAATTTTAGCAAGTAGATGAATTTCTAAATATGGGATGTGCACATGATGATCAATTGTGTATTTATACTTACCTGTGGTATACTCACTTGTACACATATATTTACATAAATATGTTTTCCTTACAAAATTGGGGTTATACAAAACCTTTTAAAAACGTCATTAGTTGGCTAGGCATGGTGGCTCATGCCTGTAATCCCAGCACTTTGGGAGGCTAAGGCAGGCGTATCACGAGGTCAGGAGTTCGAGACCAGCCTGGCCAATATGGTGAAACCCTGTCTCTACTAATAATACAAAAATTAGCCTGGTGTGGTGGCACATGCCTGTAATGTAATGCCAGCTGCTCAGGAGGCTGAGGCAGGAGAATCGCTTGAGTCCGGGAGGTGGAGGTTGCAGTGAGCTGAGATGGTGCCACTGCACTCTAGCCTGGGCAATAGAGGGAGACTCCGTCTCAAAAAAAAAAAAAAGAAAAAAAAAAACTGTTGTTTTTAAGACTAAATTTCACATCTGAAATTTTCAAGGTGCTCAGGTGAGAAACGGGAACTACAACTGATTACTCAAGTTGAGCCCTGGAGGTACAGGATAAGGACCTGGGCTTTAAACTACCTCATAACAAAAAAGAAAAAAATAAACTAGCATAACCAGCAACCGTTCAGAGGTTTATTCAATAGCAGCAGTGATATGCAATCTTGTTTCTGTGACTATCTCAGTGATCTTGGGAAGCATTCAA
This sequence comes from Mandrillus leucophaeus, assembly GCF_000951045.1. Taxonomy (NCBI): domain Eukaryota; kingdom Metazoa; phylum Chordata; class Mammalia; order Primates; family Cercopithecidae; genus Mandrillus; species Mandrillus leucophaeus. Next base: position 553,580 of record NW_012105919.1, read on the forward strand.
AACCAGCAAATGTACACTGACGTGTGTCTGTAGCGATGTGGGCCCATCCCAGGTTTCAGCTGGGGCCTAACCATAGTTGTTTTTCAGTCTCATTACTGTTCCTTTGAAAAACTAAGATTTAGTCAGGCGAGGTGGCTCATGCCTGTAATCCCAGTACTTTGGGAGGCCAAGGCAGGCGGATCACGAGGACAGGAGATTGAGACCAGCCTGGCCAACATGGTGAAACCCCGTCTCTACTAAAAATACAAAAATTAGCTGGGTGTGGTGGTGCACACCTGTAATCCCTGCTACTCAAGAGGCTGAGGCACAAGAATCACTTGAGCCTGCGTGGCAGAGGTTGCAGTGAGCCAAGATCATGCCACTGCACTCCAGCCTAGGTGACAGAGTGAGACTTGTCTCAAAAAAAAAAAAAAATCAAACTTTATTACTTTATCTAATATAATTACTACTATAGTATAAATGTTTGTTCCCTCCAAATCTCATGTTGAAATGTGATCCTCAGTGTTGGAGGGGAAGACTTAAGGGAGGTGTTTGCGTCATGGGGGTGGATCCTTCATGAACAGATTAATGTCCTCCCTTTGTAGTGTGTTCTTGCTCTGTTAGTTCCTGCTAGGAGCCGGTCATTGAAAACAGCCTGGCACCTCCCTCCTTGCTCTCTTGCTTCCTCTCTCACCGTGTGATCTCTGCACATGCAGCACCCCTTCACCTTCCACGAGTGGAAGCAGCCTGAGGCTCTCACCAGATGCCCAGTCCTACAGTCAGCAGACTCATGAGCCAAATACACCTTTTTTCTTTACAAATTACCCAGTCTCGGGTATTCTTCTATAGCTACACAAAAAGGACTAAGACAATTACATATTCTTTTTTAAAAAAGGTTAAGTATGTACTATTTTAAAATGTGACTAATTGTTCCTCTTTATTACTCAGTTGCTTCTAATGTTTGTGTTTTTCTACATAACATACATATAACATCTCTGATAATTTCCCTTCAGTTAACACCTAAGAATGGAATTATCAAATCAAAGAGCTGGTATTTTTTTAAGACTTTATTTTTTAAATTAAAAAAATTTTTTTTTTTTTTTTTTTTTTGAGACAGAGTCTCGCTCTATTGCTCAGGCTGGAGTGCAGTGGCGCAATCTCAGCTCACTGCAAGCTCTGCCTCCTGGGTTCATGCCATTCTTCTGCCTCAGCCTCCTGAGTAGCTGGGACTACAGGTGCCCACCACCATGCCTGGGTTATTTTTTGTAGTTTTAGTAGAGACGGGGTTTCACCGTGTTAGCCAGGATGGTCTCGATCTCCTGACCTCGTGATCTGCCCGCCTCAGTCTCCCAAAGTGCTGGGATTACAGGCGTGAGTCACCGCGCCCGGTACCCAATTTTTTTTTTTGAGACAGAGTCTTACTCTGTTGCTCAGGTTAGAGGACAGTGGTGTCACCTCGGCTCACTGCAACATCTGTCTCCTAGGTTCATGCAATTCTGCCTCAGCCTCCTGAGTAGCTGGGATTACAGGCGCATGCCACCACGCCCAGCTAATTTTTTTGTATTTTCAGTAGAGATGGGTTTCACCATGTTGCCCAGGTTGATCTCGAACTCCTGACCTCAAATGAGCTGCCCGCCTCAGCCTCCCAAAGTGCTGGGATTACAGGCGTGAGGCACCACACCCAGGCCATTTTAAGACTTTAAACTTATCCAAAGACTCGTCACTGTGCCTTCACCAAAATTTAATAAACCTTTTCAGAACTTCCTTATTCCTGGTTGAACAGATAAAATCAAATTCCTGAACAGGCAAGAAGAATGAATGAGTTGTTGTCAGTTAATGATTACTGTCTTTGGGGAATGTGATACTGACTGAAAACTTAATTTTTATGGTACATATTTCTTTTGCTTAAATGACTTACAATGAAAAATGTCTAATTTCTATAATTAGAAAAAAACAATATGGATACAGTAATAGGGCTGGAGAGGAAGGACATTCCTAAGCATGCAGACAGGACCTGGCCTACTGAACTAGACTCAACAGGGCACCTGTGAAACAGATGCTCACAGCTCTCCTTATAATTGTATATCACAGTAATTCTCACTGAAGACATTTAAAATTTTTGGCAACAAATTTTAATTATGTCGGACTCAGTTTCGTAGGTAAGCAACAGCAGATATTATGCAGTTTCAATCAAGAAGAGTTTTTTTTTTTTTTTTTTGAGACAGAGTCGTGCTCTGTCATTCAGACTGGAGTGCAATGGTGCGATCTCGGCTCACTGCAACCTCCGCCTCTCAGGTTCAAGTGATTCTCCTACCTCAGCCTCCCGAGTAGCTGCGATTACAGGTGCCTGCCACCATGCCTGGCTAATTTTTGTGTTTTTAGTAGAGATGGGGTTTTACCATATTGGCTGGTCTCGAACTCCTGACGTCAGGTGATCCACCCGCCTTGGCCTCCCAAAGTGCTGGGATTACAGGCGTGAGTCACCGTGCCCGGCCAAGAAGAGTTTATTTTCACATGTCCTTTAATAAGATCTAAGTCAGAGTTTTGGGTTAATTTCAGGATGCAATTTTACAGGGAAGGTAAGTGTCCCAAAACAAAACAGAAATCATATATAAGATAAATATGTGTAGCAGTTAATAACTCTGAAATATTGTTAATTCACCAGGGCTCAGACAGGTAAACTATCACAATATACTACCAATAAAACTTATACGAGTAGGGGCTGAGGGGAGGGAACCTAGAGGACAGGTCAATAGGTGCAGCAAACCACCATGGCACACGTATACCTATGTAACAAGCCTGCACATTCTGCACATGTATCCCAGAACTTAAAGTAAAAAAACAAACAAAAACCCAAAAACCTATAGAACTTTAAGCTGTCATGCTGATGACTGCTTTAATTAGCTTATAACTTTAACACTTGAGTCAAATTTAGAGGGCCAAAAATACAAATGTTTGGAGGTTTGAGCAGTTACCTTTTGAACCCGAGAGAGAACTGCCCTGCTGTCTCCTCTTGGCATCACTGAGAATGTCAATGACCAGTGTGGCAAACTCATGGGCGTTGAACCGAGCTAACTTCTGTCTGCCCTAAAGGTGGGAAAACAATTGGAAATATTTCCCAGTGTAAAAATATATACATAAACAGTCACATAAAATTAGACAATTGACAGACTTCTGCAAAGACTTTCTTCTGGATGATCAAAGTACAGTTAATCCCAGCCATAATCAAACCAAGTTAATGCTTGTTTTCCATGTGAACAGTTTAAAACCATTTATATAACAGAACTTCATAATAAATGTTATGGCATTTCTCACATATGCATTGTTCTCACAACGCAGATCTATTTGGTAAGCAAAAATAAAATGGTTCTACTGAATGCTTTTCTTCTATTATTGTTTCAGTTTGGAAGTAGACTCAGTAATTAATTTTGAGGGGAATTTTTAAATTTTAAGTTAAAGCCAGGCTCACACCTGTAATCCCAGAACTTTGGGAGGCTGAGGCGGGAGGATCACTTGAGGTCAGGACTTTGTACAAAAATTAGCCAGGCATGGTGGTGGGTGCCTGTAATCCTAACTACTCGGGGAGGCTGAGGCAGGAGAATCGCTTGAGTCCGGGAGGTGGAGGTTGCAGTGAGCTGAGATGGTGCCACTGCACTCTAGCCTGGACGACAGAGCAAGACTCCGTCAAAAAAAAAAAAAAAAAAAATTTTTTAAGTTAAACAAAGTCATAGATGTACCCTATCCTTATATATAGCTGCTAATCGTAAAGACTAAAACACCTTCCTAATTCATTCAACATTTCTCGTCTTGATAGATGTGTTGGCTGTTTTCAATGCTCTATTACATACAGCAGTGCTTTGATGAAAATCACTGTGCATAAATCTATTTTTATTTTATTAGAGCATATTCTCAAATGAGTAATTCCCATGTAAAAGGATGTACTTAATTCTGAGGCTTCCGAAACTGGTAAACAAATTGCTTTTCTAACATCTACAGCAATTTAAAGTTCTATCTGTTGCAAGAGAAAGCTCAGCTTACCACATCCTTACCAGTCTGGAGTATCCTTTATTATGTATTTTATTAATTTGACTGATAAAACTTGCACTAATGCTTTTAGGTTGCTTTCTTAGATTACTGACAAGGTTAAACACTTCTTCACATGTGTAAAACATTTATATTTCTGTGAATTGTTTCATATTCTTTCCTAGTCATTTATTTATAGTCTATTGTTTTTCTTATCATTTTGGGGGTTGTGTGTGTGTGTATGTATAAAGGATATTAAATTTTAATCAATCGAAAAATTTAGAATACTTGTCCTGGGAAAATGAAATACCATGACATCAGTCATTCCCCAACTACTATTCCTTTCCAAACAGAGTCACTTGCCTGGTTTCGTGTTGATGAGTACTCAGGATTGACCGGAAGAAAGGGGACGACCGTTGTCTCAGTTACCAGGGCGCTGTGGTTTTGCGTGGCAAGCCAGACTAGCCAGAGGAAAGAGCCAGAGACAAACCTTATCACACCTGTGTGTCACTGCTCCTGGGAGGCACAGCTCACGCATTACGAGGGGAAACACACTCTGAAGCCAACACACACAAAGGCAAATGTCGACACTCGCACCATCAGGACAGCAGAAATTGGGCTAGTAAAACACTGAGCCTGGCAGCTTTTCACTGCCCACTGATAACAGAAGCTTATTAGATAAAGCCACGTCAAGTCACCTGCATCCGTCTCTCGCCTGTCAACTTCGTCGTACACATCCATGGCAAGTTCTTCAAACAAATGATTACTTAGCTGAAAGTAAAAAATATCAGGAACACAAGGGACAACGATTAACACCAGGAAGACGAGAGGGAACTGCGACTTAGTCACCCTTTTATTGCCTATGTCTTATCCAATGCCAGTGCTTGGTACATACCCACTGTTAAACAGACGTAACATTTTCACAATCATACAGGGCCTCTAGAAATATCTGCGAACCACAGCAATTTCACTACTTTATGACACAGACAGGGCTGATGCTATTAAGGAGCTAAGAGGCATCTAAAGTACATCATCTCAGAAGCAGTTTCCAGTTCTCTACTCTTCTTGTGATATCACCCTGTAAGCCTCCTTTTATGCACTTAAAGAGTGTTTGTCAGTTCCCCAAAGTGTAAGCAATCCTATACCCTTGCAAAAATAGCCAGGCGCAGTGGTGCACACCTGTAATCTCAGCACTTTGCGAGACTGAGGCAGGTGGATTGCTTAAGCCCAGGAGTTCGAGACCAGTCTGGGTAACATGGTAAAACTCCACTTCTACAAAAAATACAAAAATTAGCTGGGTGTAGCGGTGCACGCTTATAGTGCCAGATACTCAGGAGGCTGAGGCAGGAGGATCACTTCAGCCCAGGAGGTCGAGGGTGCAGTAAGCCAAGATCGCACTACTGCACTCCAGGCTGGGTGACACAGTAAGACCCTATCTCAAAAAAGAAAAAAGAAAAGCAAAAGACATGCTGTTTTGAGAGGATAAAATGTGCCCTTGCACAAAAACATGACCCAGACCTCGGCTGAGTTTCTTTGCTCTCTTTCTCAGTAGCAGTCCTACTGTTTCAGTCTCCAGAAGGAAGCTTCCTAACAAAGCACAGCCTGACTCTTCAGCACACAACTGCCTCACGGCCTGCAGTGCCTCCCTGGGCACATGGAGGATAATTGAGTTCTTCCTGGCCCAGATGAGGTTAAGCCCCTGCTAGGGTGGCTCCGCATCTCTGCACTTTATGCCTCATGAAAACACCTTGACACGTGGTAGTTGTGACTCTTAAACTGTCTGACATCTGCTTTGGGAGGACAGATGCTGAATCTCTTATATTCCCTATTGGGTTCCTTACATCCACACATGGTACCTCACACTTTAAGAGGGGCCAGAAAAGAGACATTGGCTGGCCAGAAGGTATTGAATGCAGCAATTTAAAATGCTGGCTACAGGCTGGGTGTGGTGGCTCATGCCTATAATCCCAACACTTTGGGAGGCAGACGCAGGAAGATCACTTGAGCCTGGGAGTTCAAGGCTGCAGTGAGCCATGATGGCACCACTGCACTCCAGCCTGGGTGACAGAGTGAGACCTTGTCTTGAAAAAAAGAGAAAAAACAAGTGCTGGTTACAGAGACCTCATAGGAACATGTTAAAATGGGTACAATACATTATTAAGTGAAAAAAGCAGGTTAGAAACATCTATAATTATGATTAAGTTCCAGTTTTTTAAAAAGATATGCATATAAGAACTGAAAGAAATGTACCAAAATACTGAGCCTGACTCCATTAAGAGTGTGGCAATGAGGATGGTCCCCCTTCTCTATTTTTCAAATCTTCCCAAATGTGGTCACACTATAATTAAAAACAAACCCCAAGAGCCCGTTGCTAGGTAAGATGAAGGATTGGGAGCTTGACCTTGCTTCATAAATGTCCAGTTTCTTCCTCCATGGGACTACAAGCTAATGTTATCACTAGCAACAATTACAATGGCCAACTTATAACACCTCCATGAAAGCAGGAATTACTATTGTCCCACTTTTCAGACAAGGAAACTGAGGCAGAGAAGATAGTAGCTTGCCTAAAGTCACAAAGCTAGTAAGTGACGGACCTGAGATCCAAGTTTATATCTTTGAAAATGCTAACATTTACTCCTTCGAGGAATACATTAGCCTTTGTTATATTTCTCTCAGCTTTTCATCAGGAGGGAAGGAAGGAAAAGAGAAAGGAAAGAAAGGATGAAGGGAGGAAGAGAGGGAGGACAGGAGGAAGATACCGGAGGATAAACACTGACCTGGCACTGATAACATGGTCACCTGTGAGAAGGAGACCACAGGGTGAGGGTCAACAAGTAACAGTGGCAGCCCACTCTGAGCAGTTCTGGTCGGCAGCCTCTGCAGGATCCTTATCTCCCTTTTCTATGACAGTACGCCAAGGCACAGGGAGGCTAGGAAGCTTGGCAGGGCTAAGATATGTACTGACTAGTCTGACCCAAACCCCAGCTCTTGAGAGCTATACTAGACTCTGTTCCAGGTCTTTACTTCATGCCTGTCACATACTAGAGATATTACAGGCATAATCTCAGCTTTCATGCAGCTTTCCAGTGAAGCAAGTGTAGGATAGTCTAACAAAATGTGGGTTTTTATCTAAGTTTGAATTATTTATAATAAAATGTACTTACAGATTGTGAGTAATTAAAAGGAAATCACACAATATTTAGTGCTGTCTGACTCCAAAGCTTATCATCCTGATCATCTTAGTCTATAACTTCCTTAAGGCAATAAAACAAACAAACACACAAAACTGTAGATACAGAATACAGAGACACCAAACAAATTGCATAAAACACATTTATTTCATAATACAGTTAAATACTAGTAAGGATAAATTCATTTTATGTAATATTTAATACTGAGTATTATATGAAGTTTTAGTAAAGGGTCTTCTGTGAAAGTGGAAATGAGGAGAAAGTCATAAATTAGGGAAGCTGCAATGTCAGAGTTAGGCTTTGGGAAAGCCACTACCTACACTGGTCAGATTTCAGGTCCTTGAATGATCAGAGGGATGGAAGCTGGGAAAGGCAAACACTGCAGGTAGAGGAGGATTCCTGGAAGAGGACTTGAGTGCGCAGCTTATGGCCTCAGAGCATGTTAATCCACAAAGACACACAGACACACACACACACACACACACACACACACACACACGGAACCAGATGGGAAGTAGGGCAATCTCTGAAAGGTGAGAGTTGAATGATGCCCTTACGGGTTACAGAAAGAAGTTAAGAATCTTGGTTCTGATCCAAAGAGCAATGGGAACAGCTGAGGAGTATACTTTGGTGGTTAAAGTAGTGAGAAGTACCCTGGTGAGGCTTCATGTGAAGGGACTAGACAAAGAGAAGTCAATCCCAGAGAAACAGATTTCTCTTGAGGCCTTGGGCCCTTAGGCCTTTCCTAAGGCTGAGGTGGGCAGTCTGGAAGAAAGATACAGGCTAAAGGGAGGCTGTGGTGCAGACCCGGCAAACTCTGAGCACACACGTGGGCCAAGACCACCAGCTTTTAACAGTGGAAATTTAAAAAGTGCTGATGAATGGCATGGGATGGTAAAGAAGGTTACAGTATGGCTGGATCCAAATGGCAGCGAGTGAATCTATGGGACTCGCTACCATTTCAGCATCAGCATTTACCATGTTCTAGAACCCTATGTGGCTAAGTCACCCCAGGAATGCGTGCCCTACTTACTCATGACGCTGAGAGGAACTAGGGAACTCTCCTGAGGAGAACAACTGCCTAATGCCAAAGGTGCCATCTGCACTTTTTACATGACAGAGAAAAACGAGATTATCTGAAGCAGAACCAATGAATTGAATACACTGAACTTAATAGTCCTTGTGGTCATCACTGCTGTATACTCAATCATCTGGTTCTAATTTAACAAATAAAAGTATGAAATAAAGTCATCAGACGCAATAGGTAACCTGCATTGAGAGTAGGTATAAGCAGAGTGCACCGATTCTCATACTAGAGAAAACCAGTACAGAGAGATACTCACAGACTGAAGTTTCTTCTTAGCAGCTTTTGCCAATTCAGACAAATCCAGGCTGCTAAGAAAACATACAAAGCTAATAAGCAAATAAATAAAGCCAGATTTGTGAACTCTGTAAAGTTTAAGACACCCAAGAGATAAAAATATTAATTATAGTTCATGGACCATGTTAGAACCAAGCATTCTACAGACCGATAGTCAGTGAGGAGCTCTAAACAGAACAAGTCGGTGAAAGTAACTCCTTCTGAAATACCACAATCATATAAGTGTTAAAGAGAAAAAAAAAAATTGTCCACCAACTAAACGACAAAAGCTATTGCCAGGTTACCTTCCAGGCCCTTATGTGAGTAGTCACAATTTTTGAAGCATTAAAAAAAAAGCATGATATAAGAAAATATGCCAAGCTCGATGGCTCACACCTGTAATCCCAGCACTTTGGGAGGCAAAGGTGGGAGGATCACAAGGTCAGGGTTTTTTTTTTTTTGAGATGGAGTCTCACTCTGTCACCCAGGCTGGAGTGCAATGGTGCAATCTCGGCTCACTGCAACCTCTGCCACCCGGGTTCAAGCAATTCTCCTGCCTCAGCCTCCAGAGTAACTGGGATTACAGGCACACACCACTGTGCCTGGCTAGTTTTTGTATTTTTAGTAGAGACAGGGTTTCACCATCTTGGCCAGGCTGGTCTCGAACTCCTAACCTCGTGATCCACCCGCTTCGGCTTCCCAAAGTGCTCGGATTACAGGTATGAGCCACCGTGCCCGGCAAGGTCAGGGGTTTGAGACCAGTCTGGCCAACATGGTGAAACCTCATCTCTACTAAAAATACAAAAATTAGCTGGGTGTGGTGGCACGCACTCGTAGTCCCAGCTACTCAGGAGGCGGAGGCAGGAGAATTGCTTGAACCTGGGAGGCGGAGGTTGCAGTAAGCCTAGACTGCACCACTGCACTCCAGTCTGGGCGACAGAGCAAGACTCCATCTCAAAAAAAAAAAGAAAAGAAAAGAAAAGAAAATACGAGGCTAGATGTAGTGGCTCGTACCTGTACGAGCACTTTGGGAGGCCAGGGCAGGTGGACTGCTTGAGTCCCGGAGTTTGAGACCAGCCTGGGTAACATAGCAAGACCCTGTCTCTACCAAAGCAAAAAAACAAAAAGGGAAGATGTAAAGGATCGGGATGGCAAGATTGTATCAGGAATAGCATTTAGTCATTTCATAAACTCTTGACAGGTTCTGTGCAAAGGTAATTTGCAAAACAAGGGTTTAAGGTTCATTCCTGTAGCAATGAACTCATCTGCAATTATAGATCAGGTGTCAGCAAAATTATGGCCTTTTTGTTCAATTGACCTAGGAATGGTTTTTACGTTTTAAAATGATTGAGGGGCAAAAAGAAAAAACAATCTTTCATAACGTGAAAACTATTTGAAATTCAAATTTCAGTGTCCAGAAATAAAATTTCACTGGAATAGACATACCCATTCATTTATACAGTGTCCACAGATGCTTTCATCTACAACAGTAGAGTTAAGCTGTTGTGAAAGGGGCCATATTGCCCACAAAACCTAAAATATTTATTATTCGGCCCTTGAGAAGAAAAGTTTGCCAACCCCTGTCATAGATAATGTAATCTCTATAACACAGACGTATTCTATAAATAAATAAATAATACTGTCACAACTGGCTAAAACAGTGACAATATCACTGATTCCAATTTTCCTATTAGTAAAATTGCTACTTGTGCTCTTTGAAACTTAAGTTTTATATGGTGGTTTACTTACAGCCGTCTTATTTCCAAATGGTATAGCCATAAAAGAGAAAAATGTATGGGCTTTGTTAAACACAAAATATAATATACTTAAACATAACACAACCAAGGAAATATTAGTGATAGACAAAACTAACTGGTATCAATGGCCTTACCTGTCTGCCATTTGAGGTATTATAAAGTGCTGTCCATTTTTGTGATCTGAAACAGAAACCAAGTCAAAGTTTTGTTCATAGAAATGTTGATAAGATCTGTAAAGGAACACCACCATTATTTCCTCAAACTAAGTTTTGCAATCAGTATTTGTGCATAATTACGAGTCATGTTGCTAGACTGGCTAAAAATTCCTGAAGACTCAGCCATAGCAAGGCTTATAGCTTTGTTTTTTTTCTGGTACAAAGGTCCAGGCATCATTTAGCAGAAACCTATGCTCACCTCAATCCTTACGATTAGTTTGCCCTCAGTGTAACTGATGATCTTTGGCCATGGAAAGTGTGCTGAGGGAGCTGAATCAGCTCACAGCAGGCTTCCATCAGCCCACCGTGTGGGACAGTGGATGAGCTCTGGGCCTTGCTCAAATGAATCTATTAGTATAAAACAGTCAGGGCTGGGGCAGGTGGCCTTTGCAGATCCAGACAGGGACTCCATCTGCAAGGAAGCTTACTGACTCAGTCCTAGTCTAGCTTTTGGAGGACCCTGATCCATGTACCAACGAATAACGCCACTATCAGCATTCCTATGTAGGTTTTCCTTTAACATAAGTCTATCTTTTTTCTGGGTAAAGACCCAGGAGTAGAAATGCTGGATTGTATGGTAAATGTATGTTTAACTTGGTAAGAAACTGCCAGACTTTTTCCCTTGAGTAGCACTATCACTTTGTTTTCCAAACAGCAATGTGTGAGAGTTATAGTTGCTTTCTGTCTTTCCCAGCATCTGTACTTTCAGTTTTTGTTTTGTTTTCAAAAGTTTAATCATTCTAATAGGTATGCTGTGGCACCTCATCGTGCTAATGACTAACCATGCAGCGCTTGTCTTCATGTGATTTTTTTTTTTTTTTTTTGAGACGGAGTCTCGCTGTGTCGCCCAGGCTGGAACGCAGTGGCCGGATCTTCATGTGATTTTTTTTTTGCCATCCCATATCTTGTCTTTGTCCAGTTTTTATTGGGTTATTTTCTTACTGTTGTTTTAATTTTAATTAATTAATTAATTTGAGACAGAGTTTCACTCGTTGCCCAGGCTGGAGTGCAATGGCGTGATCTCGGCTCACTGCAACCTCTGCCTCCCGGGTTCAAGCGATTCTTCTGCCTCAGCTTCCTGAGTAGCTGGGATTACAGGCATGCGCCACCACACCTGGCTAATTTTGTGTTTATTTTAGTAGAGACTGGGTTTCTCCATGTTGGTCAGGCTGGTCTCGAACTCCTGACCTCAGGTGATCTGCCTGCCTCAGCCTCCCAAAGTGCTGGGATTACAAGCGTGAGCCACCGTGCCCGGCCTACTTATTTATTTTGAGTCAGGGTCTCATTCTGCTCCCCATGGCTGGAGTGCAGTGGCGTGGATCTCGGCTCACTGGCAACCTCCACCTCCTGGGTTCGAGCGATTCTCATGTCTCAGCCACCTGAATAGCTAGGACTACAGTTGTGCACCACTACACCAGGCTAATTTTTTTATATTTTTAGTAGAAACAGGGTTTTGTCACGTTGCCTAGGCTAGTCTCAAACTCCTGGGCTCAAGCAAATATTACTCCTGGGCTCAATTTAAATATTCTTTAAATATTCTGAATATGAGTCATTTGCTGGACATGTGATTTCTAAATACCTGTATTTTCTTGCAGTCTATTGCCAGTTTTTTCACTTTCTTAACTGTAGTTTTCTCAGAACAAACATTTTTCTTTTTTCCTTTTTTTTTGAGATGGAGTTTCACTCTTGTTGCCCAGGCTAGAGTGCAGTGGTGCAATATCGGCTCATTGCAACCTCTGCCTCCAAGGTTCAAGCGATTCTCCTGCCTCAGCCTCCCAAGTAGCTGGGATTACAGGCATGCGCCACCACGCCTGGCTAACTTTTTGTATTTAGTAGAGACGCGGTTTCACCATGTTGGTCAGGCTGGTCTTCAAGTCCTGACCTCTGGTGATCCACCCGCCTTGGCCTCCCAAAGTGTTGGGATTACAGGCGTGAGCCACTGCACCTGGCCAGAAATTTTCAATTTTGATGAAGTATAATTTATCAATATTTTCTTTTATGGATTGAGTTTTTGGTGTTATATTTAAAAATTTTTTTCCCCCTTGCAGAGGCTCTTGTCGCCCAGGCTGGAGTACAGTGGCATAGTCATAGCTCACTGCAGCCTCGACTTCCTGGGCTCAAGCGATCCTCCTACCTCAGCCTCCCAAAGTATTAGGATTATAGACGTGAGCCACCATACTCAGTTGATAGCTAAAAGCTTTAATCCAAGATCACAAAGATTTTCTCTTATGTTTTCTTTTTTTTTCTTTTTTTTTTTTGAGACGTGGTCTCACTCTGTTGCCCAGGCTGGAGTGCAGTGGTATGATCTCGGCTCACTATAACCTCCACTTCCTGGATTCAAGTGATTCTCCTGCCTTGGCCTCCTGAGTAGCTGGGACTACAGGCGTGCACCACCACGCCCAGCTAATGTTTGTATTTTTAGTAGAGACGGGGTTTCACTATGTTGGCCAGGCTAGTCTTGAATACCTGACCTCAGGTGATCCACCCGCCTTGACCTCCCAGAGTGCTGGGATTACAGGCATGAGCCACCGTGCCCGGACCTCTTACGTTTTCTTCTAGAAGTTTTTCAGTGTTAGGTTTTACATTTAGATCTATGATCCTTTCCAGTTTCGGGGTAAGGTGTGAGGTTTAGGTTGAAGTTCATTTTCCTGCACATGGATGTCCGGTTGTCCCAATGCATTAAAAAAGACTATCCTGGGGCGGGTGCAGTGGCTCATGCCTGTGATCACAGCACTTTGGGAGGCCGACACAAGCGGATCACGAGGTCAGGCAATCAAGACCATCCTGACTAACACGGTCAAACTGTCTCTACTAAAATTACAAAAAATTACCTGGGTGTCGTAGCGTGAGCCTGTAGTCCCAGCTACTTGGGAGGCTGAGGCAGAAGAATCACTTGAACCCAGGAGGCCGAGGTTGCAGTGAGCCAAGATCCCACCACTGCACTCCAGCTTGGGTGACAGAGCGAGACTCTGTCTCAAAATAAAAGAAACAAAACAAAACAAATAAACTATCCTTCCTCCACCACTGAACTGATTACCTTTGCACTTTTGACAAAAATCAGTTGAACATATTTGTGTGGGTCTATTTCCGGATTCTCTATACTGTTTCAATGGCCTATATGTCTATCTCTTCGTCAGTATCACAGTCTTGAGAACTGTAGAGCTTCATAGCAATTCCAAAAAATTGAGTGGTGTACTTCCTCCCACATTATTCTTCTGCAAAATTGTCTGGGCTATTCTAGTTCCTTCGCCTTTCCATTTGAATTTTTAAATTATTATTATTATTATTAGAGATGGAGTCTCACTCTGTCACCCAGGCTGGAGTGCAGTGGCACAATCATGGCTTACTGCAGCCTCAATCTCCTGGGTTCAGGTGATCTTCCCACCTCAGCCTCCCGAGTAGGTGAGACCACAGGCATGCACCACCACACATGGCTAATTTATTATTTGTAGAGATGAAGTCTCGCCATGCTGCCCAGACTAATCTTAAACTCCTGGGCTCATGTGGTCCTCCTGTCTTGGCCTCCCAAAGTGTTGGGATTACAGGCATAAGCCACTATACCTGGCCTCCATTTGAATTTTAGAATCAGCATGTCTATGTCTATAAAAAATCTTCAATTGAAGTAAATTTATACATTAATTAACTTGTGGAGAATGGACATGTTACTGAGTCTTCATATCCATAAGCACAGTACATCTCTCCACTTACTCAGGTCTCCATTGATTTCTTTTATCAGCAGTTTTTGGCATATAGATACTATGTGTATTGTGCATTTTATTAGATTTATATCTAAGTATTTAATTTGGACCTTTTTTATTTTTTTGAGACAGAGTCTCGCTCTTTCACTCAGGCTGGAGTGTAGTGGCGAGATCTCAGGCACACTGCAACTTCCACCTCACAGGTTCAAGCGATTCTCCTGACTCAGCCTCCCGAATAGCTGGGACTACAGGTGCCCGCCACCATGCCCAGCTAATTTTTGTATTTTTAGTAGAGACAGGGCTTCCCCATGTTAACCAGGCTGGTATTGAACTCCTGACCTCAGGTGACCCACCCGCTTCAGCCTCCCAAAGTGCTGGGATTATAGGTGTGAGCCACCGTGCCCGGCCAATTTGGAGTTTTTATTACTGGTATTGTTTTTCTAGATTCAGTTTCCAATTGTTCACTGCTAGTCTAAAGAAATATGATGGATTTCTGGCAGGGCGCCAAAGAGCCTGCTTGCTTTTGGCACAGCAAGACTCTGTTTCAAAAAAAGAAAAAAGAAAAAAAAGATGGATTTTTGACTGTTGACCTTGTATTCCTGCAATCTTGCTTAACTCAAGGTTCTGGAAACGTTTTTGTAGGTTCCTTGTGATTTTCTACATAGAAATAATCTCATTTGAATGGGGACAGTTTGATTTCTTCCTTTTCAATCTGTATGCCTTTTATTTATTTTTCTTTCCTCTTGGCACTGGTTAGGATTTCCAGTGTGATGTAGAAGAGAAATGGTAAGAGTGGACACCCTAGTCTTTCTCCCAACTTGAGAACAAACACAGTCTTTCGTCATTAAACAGATACTGTTTATCAGATCAAGGAAGTCTCACCTATTCCTAGTTTGCTAAGAGTTTTTTAAAACACGAATGGATGTTGAAGTTTGTTGAATGCTTCTTCTCCATCAACTGATATGCTTATACAGTTTTTCTTTTTTACTCTTAACATGATAGATAATTACATAAAGTGATTTTTTTTTTTTTTTGAGACACAGTCTCACTCTGTTGCCCAGGCTGGAGTGCAATGGTGCAATCTCAGCTCACTGCAACCTCTGCTTCCTAGGTTCTAAGCGATTCTCCTGCCTCAGCCTCCTGAGTAGCTACATGCATGCACCACCACGCCCAGTTAATTTTGTATTTTTAGTAGAGATGGGGTTTCACCATGTTGGCCAGGCTAGTCTCAAACTCCCGACCTCAGGTGATCCACCCACCTCGGCCTCTCAAAGTGTCGGAATTACAGGCGTGAGTCACCGTGCCTGGCCCGATTTTCAAATATTAAATCAATCTTGCCTATCTGGAAATCCTACTTGGTTATGCTGCATTTTTCTTTTTTCTTTTTTTTTTTTTTTTTGAGACAGGGTCTCACTCTGTCACCCAGGCTAGAGTACAGTGGTGTGAACAAGGCTCACTGCAGCCTTGACCTGAGCTCAAGCAATCCTCTCACCTCAGCCTCCAGAGTAACTGAGACTACAGGCATGTGCCATCATGCCAGGCTAATTTTTTTGTTGTTGCAGTTTTGTGGATGGGGTCTTGCTATGTTGCCCAGGCTGGTCGCAAACTCTTGGCCTCAAGCAATCCTCCCACTTCGGCCTTTCAAAGTGTTGTGATTACCACTGTGAGTCACTATGCCTGGTCTTTATTATTATTATTATTATTTGAGATGGAGTCTCACTCTGTCACCCAGGCTGGAGTGTAGTGGCACGATCTCAGCTCACTGCAAACTCTACCTCCTGGGTTCAAGCAATTCTCCTGCCTCAGCCTCACAAATAGCTGGGATTACAGGTACCCACCACTATGCCCAGCTAATTTTTATAGTTTTAGTAGAGATGGAGTTTCACCATGTCGGCCAGGTTGGTCTCAAACTCCTGACCTCAGGTGATCCACCTGCCTCAGTCTCCCAAAGTGCTGGGATTACAGGCATGAGCCATCACGCCCGGTCTGGTTTGTATTTTTTTAAAATTATCCTTCAATGTCTGTAGGGTTTATAGTGACAACTCCTTCTGTATTCGCTCCTTTTTGTCAGTATTGCCAGACATTTATGTTTACTAATCCTTCTGAAAAACCAATTTTTGGTTTCATTGATTTTTCTCTACTGTTTCCTTCTTTCAGTTTCATTGATTTCTGCTCTTTACTATTTGCTGCCTTCTGTTTGGTTCAGGTTTATTTTGCTCTTTTTTTTTTTTTTTTTTAAGTTTCTTAGGGGAGGAGCTTAGATGAATAATTTGAGGTCAGGTGCAGTGGCTCATGCCTGTAATCCAGCACTTTGGGAGGCTGAGGCAGGCAGATCATTCGAGGTGGGGAGTTACAGACCAGCCTGGCCAACATAATGAAACTCCATCTCTACTAAAAACACAAAAATTTGCCAGGCATAGTGCTGCATGCCTGTAATCCCAGCTCCTCAGGAGGCTGAGGCAGGAGAATCACTTGAACCCGGGAGGGGGAGGTTGCAGTGAGCCAAGATGGCACCACTGCACTCCAGTCTTGACAGAGCAAGACATCATCTCAAAAAATAGTAAGAATAATTTGAGACCCTTCTTATTTTCTAAGGTAAGAATTTAATACTATAAACTTCCTCTAAGCATTGCTTTGGCTGCATCCCAGAAATTCTGATATGCTGCATTTTCATTTTCATTCAGTTGAAAATATTATTTCCCTTGAGACTTCCTCTTAGACCCATGGATTAGTTAGAAGTGTGTTGTTCAGGGCTGGGCACGGTGGCTCACACCTGTAATCTCAGCACTGTGGGAGGCTGAGGTGGGTGGATCACCTGAGGTCAGGAGTTCGAGACCAGCCTGGTCAACATGGTGAAACCCTATCTCTACTAAAAATACAAAAATCAGCTGGGTGTGGTGGCACACGCCTGTAATCCCAGCTACTAGGGAGGCTTAGACAGGAGAATCGCTTGAACCCAGGAGGCAGAGGTTGCAGTGAGCCGAGATCGCGCCACTGCGCTCCAGCCTGGGCAACAGCGTGAGGCTCTATTTCGGAGGGGGGGGAAGAAAAAAGAAGCACGTTGTTCAACTTCCAAGCACTTGGGTATTCTTCAGTTTTATTTGTATTACCTATTTGTAGCTTAATACTATTATGGTCTGAAAATATACTTTATAGAATTTTAATTCTTTTAGATTTGCTAAGGTTTGTCTTACGACCCAGGATATGGTCCATCTGGGTGAATGTTCAATATGTACTTGAAAAGAATGTGTACTCTAATGTTGTCGGGTAGAAGAGTCCATAAACATCAACTAGATCTAGTTGGGTTTTGGTCTGGTTTAGTTCTATATCCTTACTGATTTCCTATCTACTAGTTCTGTTACTAAAAGATGACTGTAGAGTCTCCAACAATAATTGTAGATTTGACCTTCTCTCCTTTTAGTGTTATCGAAGTTTGCTTCATGTATTTTGAAGGTCTGTTGCTGGATGTGTACACATTTAAAACTGTTATGCCTTCTTGATGAATTGACTCATTTATCATAACATTATGTCCCTCTCTATCCCTGCTAATATTCCTTCCTCTGAAGTCTACTTTGTCTGGTATTAATATAGCCACTTTCTTTTCCTGGGCCTTTGCATGGTACATCTTTTTATACTTTTGGCTTTTAACTTATTACCTATATTGTTATATTTAAAGTGGGTTTCTTATAGACAGTATATATTAGGCCTTATAGTTTTTTGTTTGTTCCTTGAGGCAGGGTCTCGCCCTGTTGCCCAGGCTGGAGAGCAGTGGCATGATCAGCGCTCACTGCAGCCTTGATTTCCTGAGCTCAAGCGATCCTCCCACATCAGCCTCTCTTGAGTAGCTGAGACTACAGGCATGCACCACCATGCCTGGCTGCTTTGTATAAAATTTTTTGTAGTGAAGGGATCTTGCTCTGTTGCTCAGGCTGGTCTTAAACTCCTATGCTCAAATGATTAGGAGAATTGCTTCAGGCTCCCTAAATTGTTGGGATTACAGGTGTGAGCCACTGCTCCCAGCCCCTTTTGTTTCTTAATCCATTCTGACAATCTCTGCTTTTTATCGATGTTTTTGGGTCATTAACATTTAATGTAATTATTGATATGTATGGATTTAAGTCTGTGATGTTACTATTTGTTTTCTGTTTGGTCCTTAGTTTTTTGTTCTCCCCCATCCTCTCTTTGGAATATTTTGAATCAAAATATCTTTTGATGATTTATGTTTAATACTCCATTTTCATTTACCTCTAGCGTTTTTGATCACATATCTTTGTAGTCTTTTTTTTTTTTTTTTGAGATGGAGTCTCGCTCTGTCACCCAGGCTGGAGTGCAGTGGCATGATCTCGGCTCACTGCAACCTCCGCCTCCCAGGTTCAAGCAATTCTCCTGCCTCAGCCTCCCAAGTAGCTGAGACTACAGGCACACACCACCACGCCCAGCTAATTTTTGTATTTTTAGTAGAGACAGGGTTTCACCACGTTGGCCAGGATGGTCTTGATCTCTTGACCTCATGATCTGCCCACCTCAGCCTCCCAAAGTGCTAGGATTACAGGCGTGAGCCACCATGCCAGGCCTGTAGTCTTCTTTTAGTGGTTGTGGTAGAAATTACTCTCTCTCTCTATATACACACACACACACACACACACACACACACACACACGTACATACACCTAACTTTTCAGTCTACTTAGAAATCCTATTTTACATTTCCAGAAGGCAGAAATCTTACCATTCTATTTCTTTTACCCTACTCCCTTTTATGTTATAGTTGTCAAATGTATTACACTGATACATGCTGAAAACCCCACTAGACAATTTATTTTTTTGTTTTTTGAGACAGAGTCTCCCTGTCACCAGGTGGGAGTGCAGTGGCACGATCTTGGCTCACTGTAACCTTTCCCTCCTAGGTTCAAGTGATTCTCCTGCCTCAGCCTCCTGAGTAGCTGGATTTACAGGCACATGCCACCATGCCTGGCTCATTTTTGTATTTTTACTAGAGACAGGGTTTCACCATGTTGGTCAGGCTGGTCTCAAACTCCTGACCTCAGGTGATCCGCCTGCCTCGGCCTACCAAAGTGCTGGGATTACAGGCTTGAACTACTGAGACTGGCTGACAATGTTATAGCTTTAAGATATGTATGACAATTTCAACTTTTTGTTTGTTTCTTGAGACAGGGTCTTACTCTGCCAGATCTTTAACATTTCTGTTGTTTTTCTTTCATTCCTAAAGTTCCAAGATTCCCTCTGGCATCATTTCCCTTCCACTCAAAGAACTTTCTCTAGCATTTCTGTTAAAGTAAATAATAATTCTCTTATTTTTTTTTTTCCCTGTTAGAATATCCTTATTTTGCCTTCATTCCAAAGGTTATTTTCATTGGATATGGAATTCTGGGTTGACAGCTCTTTTCTTTTAGCACTTTAAAAGTATTGTTTCTACCATCACAAAGAAGATGAGAAAAAAAAAATAATAACAATAAAAAAGGATCAGTGTCTCACGCCTGTAATCCTATCACATTGGGAGGCTAAGGTGGGCGGATTTTGAGCTCAGGAATTCAAGACCAGGCTAGGCAACATAGTGAAACCCCATCTCTACAAAAAATACAAAAATTATCTGGGCACAGTGGCGCACACCTGTAGTCTGAGCTACTGTGGATGCTGAGGTGGGAAGATCACTTGAGCTCAAGAGGTTGAGGTTTCAGTGAGTTGAGATCACGCCACTGCACTGTAGCCTAGGGGATGGAGTGAGATCCTGTCTCAAAATAACAATAATTTAAAAAGTATTATTCTGGCCGGGCGCGGTGGCTCATGCCTGCAGTTCCAGCCCTTTGGGAGGCTGAGGTGGGCGGATCATGAGGTCAGGAGTTCGAGACCAATCTGGCCAACATGATGAAACCCCATTCTCTACTAAATATGCAAAAATTAGTCAGCCGTGGTGGCGGGCACTTGTAATCCCAGCTACTCAGGAGGCTGAGGCAGGAGAATTGCTTGAACCTGGGAGGCAGAGGTTGCAGTGAGCTGAGATTGCACCACTGCCCTCCAGCCTGGGCGACAGAGAGAGACTCCATCTCAAACAAACAAACAAACAAAACCAAAGTATTATTTCATTTCCTTCTCATCTCCATAGTTTCTGATAAGAAATCCATAATCATTCAAATCATTGTTTTTCTATATATGTTATGTATTACTTTCTCCTGGCTGCTTTCAAGATGTTTTCTTCAACTTTAGTTTTCAGCAGTTTGATTCTGATGTGTCTCAAGTGTGGATTTGAGTTTATCTTCTCTGGAATTTTCTAAGTTTCTTGAATCTGTAAGTTTACGTCTTTCACCAAATTTAGATTTTTTTTTTTTTTTTTTTAAGATAGAGTCTCACTCTGTTGCCCAGGCTGGAGTGCAGTGGCACCATCTGGACTCTGGACTCACTGCAACCTCTACCTTCCAGGTTCAAGTGATTCTTGTGCCTCAGCCACCCAAGTAGCTGGGATTATAGGTGCACACCAACATGCCTGGCTAATTTCTGTATTTTTAGTAGAGATGGGGTTTTGTCATGCTGGCCAGGCTGGTCTCGAACTCCCAACCTCAAATGATCCGCCCACCTCAGCCTCCCAAAGTGCTGGGATTACAGGTGTGAGCCACTGAACCTGCCCTAAAATTAGAGGACTTTTTTTTTGCCAATATTTCTTCAAATACTTTTTCTGCACACACCACTCTTTCTCATCTCTTATTGGGAATCCAATGACATAAATGTCAGACATTCTAGTATTTTCCCACAGGTCCCTGAGACTGTTCAGTTTTTTCTTCCTACTCTTTTTTCCTCTCTGTTGCTTAAACCAGATAATTTCTAGTGATCTGTTTTCAATTCACTGACTTTCTTTGTCATCTCTAGTCTTCTATTAAGCCCATCCAGTGAGTTTTAAATTTTTAGTGTTTGTATTTTTCAGTTCTAATATTCCTATTTGGTTCTCTTCTGTATCTTCTATTTCTCTGATGAGACTTTCTATATTCCTGTTTGTTTCAGGAATGTTTGCTCTTACTTCTCATAGCATGGTCTTACTAGCTGCTTTAAAATCTTTGATAACTCCAACATTTGTGTCATCTTGGGGTTGGCATCTGTTGACTGCCTTCCCTTGCAAGTACATGAGAATTACTCATATGTCAAGTCATTATGGATGGTATCCTGGATACTGTGAATGTTATGAGACTCTGGGTCTTCTTTAAACTTTATGCAAAAATGTTAATATTTTTGTCTTAGCAGGCAACTGACCAGGTGAGGTTCTGCCTCCTGGGCAGATGGTGAGAGAATAGAGAGAAAAAGAAAAGCAATCAGGATCCCCCCTCATCCTCTTGCTCAGAGATTTAGGAACCTGTACTGCCACTGCTGCTGCTGCTATTGCAGCCACAGGCTTGCCTAGGGTCTGGATGGGAGAGATCAGAAAAAGGGAGGAGGAGGAGGAAAAACCTCCAGGGGAATCCCCTTCCTCTCTGTCCTGTAGGAGTCCCATTTCCTGCTCTTTAACCAGAAAAAGGCTTTTTTGTTTTTTGAGATGGAGTCTCATTCTGTTGCCCAGGGTGGAATGCAGTGGCGCAATCTTGGCTCACTGCAACCTCTGCCTCCTGGGTTCAAGCAATTCTCCTGCCTCAGCCTCCCAAGTAGCTGGGATTACAGGCGCCTGCCACCACATCCAGCTAATTTTTTTGTGTTTTTAGTAGAGAAGGGTTTCACTATGTTGGCCAGCATGGTCTTGATCTCCTGACCTCGTGATCCGCCCACCTCAGCCTCCCAAAGTGCTGGGATTACAGGTGTGAGCCACTGCACCTGGCAGAAAAAGGCTTTTTTGCACTCATTATGTACTTCCAGGTTTCAGGCTGTTATTGAAGTCCTATCAGAAGTAAGACAAAGAGGACACTCACCACCAGCTGATGGCACTTTGAGTTCCCTAATTCACCAACTAGGATTTATTTTTCAGAGTCTTTAGCTGGCTACTCCAAGCATTTGGTCCACGTCTATTAGTTCTATTCTGCAGGAGACACGGTGGGGTGTGCTTACTCCATCTCACCCAGAACTGAAACTTCACCAGAGGCTCTTAACTCTATTGTACAACCAGGATGGAGAACCACTGCATACATGTATGTGAAGGTTGTACATCAGGAATTGGCCAATATTTTCTCTAAAGGGCCAAATAGTAAATATTTTAGGCTTTGTGGCCTGTTGCAATGACTTAACCTATTCAGCTCTGCTGTTGTTATGTGCAAGCAGCCATACATAAGGTATAAATAATTGGGCATAGCTCTCTTGCAATAAAACTTGATTCATTTATTTTTTAGATGGGGGTCTTGCTTTGTCACTGCACCCAGGCTGGAGTGCAGTGGCACAAACATAGATCACTGCCACCTTCAATTCCTGGGCTCAAGTCCCAGCCTCCCAAGTAGCTGGGACTACAGGCGTGCACCACCATGCCTGGCTAATTTTTTAAAAAAACTTTTTTGTGGAGACAGGGTCTCACCCCTCTTGCCCAGGCTGGTCTCGAATTCCTGGGCTCAAGCAATCCTCCTGCCTCAGCCTCCCAAAGTGCTAGGATTACAGGCATGACCCATTGCACCCGGCAAAAGCTTGCTTGCTTGCTTTATTTATTTATTTATTTATTTAGACTATTTATTTATTTATTTATTTAGACAAGTCTTACTCTGTCACCCAGGCTGAAGTGCAGTGGCGCAATACAAAACTTCATTTAATAAAACAAGTAGCTGGCTAGATTTGGGCTACACAAAACTTCATTTAATAAAACAAGTAGCTGGCTAGATTTGGGCTACAGACCATGGTTTGCTGACCCCCTGTTCCATATCCCAAATAGCCAACTTGGCTTTGACAAAGTTTATTTCTGGACTTTTTTTCCATTCCTTAGGAAGAATTTTTCAAATAACTACAAAGGTTATTGCTTTACTCCTGCATTTACTCCCACCAAGTTCAAGAACTGTGGTAACCATTCAATTTTGCTTTGATTATTCAATCTGATTCTTGAAATAAGTTATTTCTCTAGAGCTGAAGTTTTAAAAATGAAAAATCTAAGATTTGTCCAACTTTGTATCTTTTACATGTAACTGACAATTCTGTAGTTATCCTTTCAAATTAGAACCCATATTTACAGCTTTCTCAGGGGTATGTTAAAGTAGAGGAGGTCATAAAAAAATAGTGTCCCGACTTGTTTTTCTAGAACCTTCCTGACTGGAGATGTGAAGCGGTCATTCTCCGTCCACTCACCTGGTTTCCTGCCACAGAGATAGAAGGCTAGTCTGTCCGTCAGCTCATACTGTATTTCCACAAGGCGCTCTGCCAGCTCATGGTGCCCTCCTTGCCTACCAAGAGAAAACAAAGTACCATTTATATTACTCACTATTCACTGGCTTTAAAATGGAGAAGTACAAAGAGAGACACCTGAGCAGTTTATCACACAAGGCTTTTTAGAATAATCAACCTTGTCGTGGGAGGTAGATTTCTGAAGTCTACTTTGCATCCCACTTTTATAAACTGTTTTCACCATCTGAACTATCCCCTTTCCTTTATTAAGGCACAAAATAGAATACTTAATAAGAAATTCAAAGATTTATGAGAGGGAAGGATAAAGAATGACTTAATTTAATGAAGTAAAAAAATGAAATTAATCAATGGTTTAGGGTAGAGGTTCTCAAAAATTAACTAGCACATTTCTAGGAATATACCATGTGCAGGCCCCACCCTTGGAAATTCTGAATCAGTGGGGACAGGATGGGACCAGGGCCCAGTATGTTGAAGAAAGTCCTTCCCCTAGGTGATGCCGATGCAGCCAATCTGACTCTGGATGACAGTCTAGTAACCACTTCAAAGACTTCAAATCAGTGACAGACAGGCCAACCTAATGCACAGCTCCTGCCTGTAGCTACTTCTGTCTCCTTATCTTCAATTTGCATAACAGAAAATATTAAATTTACCTTTCAACATTCATGAAATATT
The DNA here is from genome assembly GCF_000951045.1 of Mandrillus leucophaeus. Taxonomy (NCBI): domain Eukaryota; kingdom Metazoa; phylum Chordata; class Mammalia; order Primates; family Cercopithecidae; genus Mandrillus; species Mandrillus leucophaeus. The sequence goes on from NW_012105919.1 coordinate 577,787, forward strand.
TAAGCTGCTTAGAATCCTTTTGGTAACAAGGATTCAAACAAATTATATTGAGATTATTATATGCAAGGTACAAGTGTGAAAATCCCATGGTAAATGATAATAAGTATTATTTATCCAGGGCTCTCTTCCAAGATCAAGTATATTTTGTGGTTTTTGTCCTTAAAAGTAATGGCAAAAACCGCAATTATTTTTGCACCAACCTGATAGTTTCAGTCAGCTTCTCTCCCGACCATTCAAGGCACTCACAACACCCTCCGACCTACCACACAGCTTTGATCTGTGAGAGTCACATCTTATTCTTTCATTTTTTAGTATCTTTGAAATCAGGAAATATTCTATAATTGATGATACACCATAATTGGCTGAGCTCTTTTCTCTTTTAGCGCTGTGTGAAATAATGAAGCACTGTGCAATACTGTACTCCTGCTGTTATTCCCAGACCCACTCTGTTCTTTCCAGCCAGGTCTCCTGCTGTGCTGAACACGCTTTGTCCCTCCCTGCCTCCTCATCTTGACTCCTGCCTTTCCTCTTACCTGGAATGCTTTAGCTCCTCCTTCACACATTCAAATCCAGCCCATTCTTCAAGACCAACTGAAGAAATTTCTTAAATGATTTGGACCAAAATGAAGAAACTCTATATATGCTTTTTAAGACCAATTATCTATTTTGGCAATGAATCACACATGGTCTTGCCTCCTTGAACTCTTTCAGGCATTCATGAATCATCTTTTCCAAGAGAGTAAATTTTGGGAAGGCAGAGTTTTGTTATTTGCCCATTTTATCCTCTGTGGAGCAGAGCATTGTGCTGCACAGTTAATAAAGGTACTTTGGAAAAAGAAGGAAAGATGATTGATCTTTGGCCATTTAATTGATATCCAATTTAATTGAATATTTAAATGATATTCAAGACTAACCTATAATTTTTCAAGGACGATATTAATAAAGAAAAATTTAAAGCATTTTACAGTGAGCACTTTTTTTTTTTTTTGAGACAGTCTCGCCCTGTTACCCAGGCTGGAGTACAGTGGCGTGATCTTGGCTCATGGCAACCTCTGCCTCCCAGGTTCAAGTGATTCTCCTGCCTCAGCCTCCCAGGTAGCGGGATTACAGGCACCTGCCACCATGACCAGTCAATTTTTTTTTTTTTTTTTTTTTGTATTTTTAGTAGAGACAGAGTTTCACCATGTTGGTCAGGCTGGTCTCGAACTTCTGGCCTCAAGTGACCTGTCTGCCTTGTACCATCAAAGTGCTGGGATTATAGGTGTGAGCCACCGCGCCCAGCCTAGAGTGAGCACTTAGATGTCTACTACCCAAACCTTACAATTAACATTTTACTATACTTGTTTAATCACATATCTATGTATAGATTTGCTTTTAAGTTCAAGCAATAACTAAGAGTATTAAAAAATAGAAGAGTGTGGCTGGGCGCAGTGGCTTACACCTGTAATCCCAGCACTTTGGGAGGCTGAGACGGGTGGATCACGAGGTCAGAAGATGGAGACCATCCTGGCTAACATGGTGAAACCGTCTCTACTAAAAATACAAAAAAATTAGCCAGGCGTGGTGGTGGGCGCCTGTAGTCCTAGCTACTCAGGAGGCTGAGGCAGGAGAATGGCGTGAATCCAGGAGGCGGAGCTTGCAGTGAGCCGAGATGGCCCCACTGCACTCCAGCCTGGGTGACAGAGCAAGACTCCGTCTCAAAAAAAACAGAACAGTGCATTCTGTAATTCTTCATACTTGATTTGGAATCTGACTATAGCTCAAATACCACTGTGTTATAAAGGATCAAGTAAAAGACTGGAAGTTTAGCACACTGGTTCATGATTCTAGCCTTCCTCAACTTTGCCAGGCTGAGCTTATATGCATTTGAAATGTCTTCATCTGTAAAATAAAGTAACATAAATCTTTAAAGGGGTTAAATGTTAACATATACAACTTAGCTACTTAACAAGGAATCATACCCAACAAAAAAATTCCAGAGAGAAGTTGCAAGAATCTAGGTCTCTTACCTTGCATAATCAACGGGAGTTTTCCCACTAGAATCCTGTGTGCCTGGGTCTGCTCCATATACTGCTAATAATTCAGCCTGTAAAATCTGCCCTGCTTTGGAGGCAACATGGAGTGGGGTGTTTCCTTTTTCCTAAGAATCATTAATAAAAAGTAGACAAAAGAGCACATTAAATAAAGCTACATGAACACAACTCACTTAGTTTCAATACCTGAAGCAACTGATGTTTTCTTACAGGATGAAAGAAGTTGGCTTGTGCTCCTAAAGACAACAGTCTCAAACAGGTTTCAAGATTCCCTGTTCTCACGCTTGAATGGAGTTGCTGAAAAACACAGAAACAAGAAAGAAATCGTGGTTAGAGGTGTAAAGAATGATGTCCTAGAGCAGTAGATAGACCATTTTAATATATGTTACATCAGTAACACATAATCTTTATTTGTTTCGGTAAAGTGCATGGCCCAGTCTCTCCTTTGCCAGTAACAACCGTCCCTGGGCTGTAAGATGGGGTCAGGCCACTTTACTGATAAGGAAACTAGGGCTGTGAAGGCTGATTGGCCCAAATGCATGACTTGTCTAAGAAGTGGCACAACCAGAACCTGAGTGAGAGGTAGGACTGTGTGAAAACGTGACTGCGTGGTTCTGATGTCTGACAGACCTGAATTTCAAACTATACCCACTTCAAACTGTGTGGGCTAGAGAAAGAGCTTTAAGCAATCTGAACCTCACTTTCCTCATCTCAAAAATGTCAACAACGGCCAGATGCAGTGGCTCATGCCTATAATCCCAGCATTTTGGGGGGTTGAGGTGGGAGGATCACTTGAGCCCAGGGGTTTGAGACCAGCCTGGGAAACATAGCAAGACTCTGGCTCTACAAAATATACGAAAATTAGTTGGGTGTGGTGGCATGTGCGCCTGTAGTCCCTGCTACTAGGGAGGCTGAGATGGGAAGATCACTTGAGCCTGGGCAGTGGAGGCTGCAGTGAGCTGTGATCATGCCACTGCACTCCAGTCTGGGCGACAGAGCAAGACCCTGTCCAAAAAAAAAAAACAAAATTTATAAAAGGTGGCATTTTTCTTTTTAGAAAGGGTCTTGCTTGCTCTGTCATCCAGGCTGGAGTGCAGTGGAGTGATCATGGCTCACTGCAGCCTCAGTATGCTGGGCTCAAGAAATCCTTCTACCTCAGCCTCCCAAATAGCTGGCACTACAGGCACTGGCCACCACGCCCTCCTAATTTTTTATTTTTCAATACAGATGAGGTCTCACTATGTCGCCCAGGCTGGTCTCGAACTTATGAGCTAAAGCAATTCTCCCACCTTGGCCTCCCAAAGTGTTGGGATTACAGGCATGAGCTACTGTGCCTTATTCACAGGGTTATGATAAGGATTTAGTGATATAATAAAGTGCTCAAAGAATACAAATGCTATAATAACGGTTATTACTATTAGTTGTTACTGTAATTACGGCTTTAGGACTTCAAATTCTATACTGTGTAAGCTACAGGATCCTGCCTTATACAATACCCTCTCTGCCACATTATTCTTGGCCTGTATAATATGCTTTAATAAAGTATTTCAGGGTAGGAAAAGGCCCGTGATATACCGAATTCTATACTACTGAAGAAAAGCTCTTATATATTCAGAAGATGAGTTGCCTTCCTTTCAAATCTAACCTAGAATTGTCCAAGATGCAGTAACCCTCATCACAGGAATTAAGAAATCTACTCTAACATCTATTTCTACTAAGTCTTGTTTAATTTTTTAAATAGTTATGTTTGTTTGTTTGTTTTTTAAACACAGGGTCACATTATGTTGCCCAGGCAGGACTGAACTCCTCGGCTCAAGCAACCCTTCCACCTTAGCCTCCCAAGCAGCTAGTATTACAGGCATGTGCCACTGTGCCTAATTTTTTAAAACTATGGTAAGAAAAAAAAACCCAACACATACCAAGTCTTATTAACCAATGGAAGTAGCAAGTGTATGCATTTCTATGCAAAATTTCAAATTCTGAATTCTTCAGCCAGATTCTGCTGGGGATTAAAAAAGGGGGGGGGGGGGGAAAGGCCGGATACAGTGGCTCACACCTGTAATCCCAGCACTTTGGGAGGCCAAGGCAGGCAGACTGCTTAAGACGAAGAATTTGAGACCAGTCTGGACAACAGGGTGAAACCCCATCTCTCAAAAAAAGACAAAAATTGGCCGGGCGTGGTGGCTCATGCCTGTAATCCCAGCACTTTGGGAGGCTGAGGGGGGTAGTTCACTTGAGGTCAGGAGTTCAACACCAGCCTGGCCAACATGGTGAAACCCTGTCTCTACTAAAAATACAAAAAAAATTAGCCAGGTGTGGTGGCAGGCACTTATAATCCAAGCTACTCAGGATGCTGAGGCAGGAGAATAGTTTAAACCCAGGAGGTGGAAATTGCAGTGAGCCGGGATCGTGCCACTGCACTCCAGCCTGGGTGACACAGTGAGACTCCATCTCAAAAAAACAAAAAACAAAACACACAAACACACACACACATACACACACACACACACACACACACAAATTAGTCAGGCTTGGTGGCACATGCCTGTGATCCCAGTCACTTGAGAGGCTGAGATGGGAGAATCATTTGAGCCTGGGGAGGTTGAGGGTGCAGTCAGCCATGATTGTGCCACTATACTCTAGCCTGGGCAATAGAGTAAGACTCTGTCATTCAGGCTGGAGTGCCGTGGCATGATCTCGGCTCACTGCAACCTTCATCTCCCCAGTTCAAGAGATTCTCAGCCAAATTCTACTAGACATACAAAGAAGAACTAACATCCTACTGAAATTATTCCAAACAATCAAAGAGGAGAGGCTCCTCCCTAACTCATTCTGTGAAGCCAACATCAGCCTGATACCAAAATCAGGCAGAGACACAACAAAAAAGGAAAACTTCAGGCCAAAATCCATGATGAACACAGATTTTTTAAAAAAAAACTCTCAATAAAATATTAGCAAACCGAATCCAGCAGCACATCAAAAGTTAATCCACCGTGGCTGGGCGCAGTGGCTCACGCCTGTAGTCCCAGCACTTTGGGCAGCTGAGACAGGCGGATCACGAGGTCAGGAGTTTGAGACCAGCCAGGCCAACATGGCAAAACCCCGTCTCTACTAAAGATACAAAAAATGGCCAGGTGTGGTGGTTCACGCCTGTAATCCCAGCACTTTGGGAGGCCAAGGCGGGTGGATCATGAGGTCAGGAGATCAAGACCATCCTGGCTAACACAGTGAAACCCCGTCTCTACTAAAAATACAAAAAAATTAGCTGGGCATGGTGGCGGATGCCTGTAGTTCTAGCTACTCGGGAGGTTGAGGCAGGAGAATGGCGTGAACCCGGGAGGCAGAGCTTGCAATGAGCCAAGATTGCGCCACTGCACTCCAGCCTGGGTGACAGAGCAAGACTCCGTCTCAAAGAAAAAAAAACAAACAAAAGATTAGCCAGGCCTCGTGGCACACGCCTGTAATCCCAGCTACTTGGGTGGCTGAGGCAGGAGAATCACTTGAACCTGGGAGACGGAGGTTACAGTGAGCCGAGATCGCGCCATTGTACTTCAACCCAGACAACAGGGTAACACTCCGTCTCCAAAAAAAAAAAAAAAAAAAATTAATCTACCATGATCAAGTAGGCTTTTTTGCTGAGATTCAAGGCTGGTTCAACATACACAAATCAATAAATGTAATTTGCCACATAAATAGAAGCAAAAGCAAAAACCACATGATCGTCTCAATAAATGCAGAAAAAGTTTTCTTTTTTTGAAACAGGGTCTTGCTCTGTCGTCCAGGCTGGAGTGTCGTGGTATAATCTCAGCTTACTGCAACCTCCACCTCCTGGGCTCAAGTCATTCTCCCACCTCAGGCTCCCGGGTAGCTGGGACTACAGGCACGTGCCACCATACCCGGCTAATTGTTGTTATTTTTTGTAGAGACGGGGTTTCGCCATGTTGCCCAGGCTGGTCTCGAACTCCTGAGCTCAAGTGATCTGCCGGTCTCAGTCTCCCAAAGTGCTGGGATTACAGGCGTGAACCATCGCACCCGGCCAAAAAGTAATAAAAAAAATTATGAATAGTAAGTCCTCAAGCTCTGTGTGAGTAAGCATTTATCCAAGGCAGTGCTTTGAAAATAAATATGCACACTTCTTACAGCATCTCTCAAAAACATGCGAAGGCCCACATAAAGAAAACCACCTCACTCGTTTTACAAGTATGATAAACCATTCTGTGAACTATAGCTTTGTGAGTCACACATTGCTTTCCGAAGATCATACTCATTGTTCAGCCTGGAAACCTGAAGAAGTAAGTCCCCTTCCTTTAGTACTTTATCTAGTCCTTATTAAAAAGAAACAATTGTCCTATAAACTTTCTAGTCCCTTCTAGAAACAACTCTGAGATGGTTCCTATTTCAAAGTTAAACAAACAAAAAACTTATCAAAATATAATTTAAAAGCCATATTGGAAAAACACAAATAGCCTTCTAGAGACTTACTTTTCCTCTTTGCCCTGTGCCTCCACTACATGAATGGCTGCCATTTGAATTCAGATTAAAGATGAACCCAATTGGGAAAAAAAGCTACTCATTACTTAATGTGCAGAACTTAGTTTTTGTTTTTCTTACTTTAAAAACTTTTTGCAGCCTGGGCAACACAGCAAGAACCTGTCTCTACAAAAAATAAAAAATATTAGCTGGGCATGGTAATGCGCCTGTAGTTCCAGCTACTCGGGAGGCTGATGTGGGAGGACTGCTAGAGCCTAGATGGTCAAGGCTGCAGTGAACCGTGATTGCACCACTGCACTCCAGCCTGGGCGACAGAGCAAGACCCTGTCTCAAAAAAACAAAAACAAAACAAAACACCAAAAAACCCTGGCCGGGTGCGGTGGCTCACGCCCGCAATCCCAACACTTTGGGAGGCCGAGGCAGGCAGATCACCTGAGCTCAGGAGTTCGAGACCAGCCTGGCCAACATGGTAAAACCCCGTCTCTACTAAAAATACAAAACTTAGCCAGGCATGGTGGCATGCACCTGTAATCCCAGCTACCCAGGAGGCTGAGGCAGGAGAATTGCTGGAATCTGGGAGACAGAGGCTGCAGGGAGCCGAGATTGTGCCACTGCACTCCAGTCTGGGTGACAGAGCAAGACTCCGTCTCCAAAAAAAAAACAAAAAACAAAAACAAAACCCACAACCAAACTTCTTTTTTTTTTTCAAATAAAACAATATGCTGTCTTAGCCAGCTCTTTTAGGAATTTTAAAAGGTGTGACCCACCTTGCTAAGATCTTTGGCAGTCACACTATCGTCATCCCGGCAGGGCAAGCGATGGACGAATGCTAACATCTGATACTTGGCTCTGATGAATTCCGCTTTATTGGGACTGGTTCAAAAACAAAAAAGAAAACAGTTCACTCGTTCAGATACAACAATCCCCATTCTTTGTACTGTAAAAAGAAGAGGAAGTGACCCACATCCCCCACTTGAGAATAAAATGAACAATGCTCAAGTAAGTTTCAGCAAGGTTTAAGACCTGAAGTTTGAAAACATACATTAGTCATTATAATGGCTGGGACGGCAGAGTGCCTGCTTTTTATAGTAGCCCTCTTCTCTGTGTAATTGTCTGAACTGACATAGCAACCTTGGGAGAAAGCAGCATTTAGTCCCATCTTACAGGTGAGGCAACAGGCAAAAGGGTGCCCAAACCTAGATTTCTGGTCTGATCGCCTCTTATTTGAGTATACGTTTAAATCTGATTACATTTACAGACTCCAAGCTATGGTTTCCAACTGAGGAAGCCGCTTACTCCTGCCGGGCGGCCATGCTAAACAGATGGTCCTGCCCCACCCCATTCTGCATTTCTAATAGCAAAGAGCCTGATGTATGACTAGGGTAACCCCCTCCTCTGCTGCCCTTGTGGAGACTGACCAAAAATAGCTGCACTCCTTTCAGTGGGCCCCATTTGTTATGAAGAAATAAAAGTATTTATAAACATTCCACTCACTGTACTTTATCCTGTGGATTAGCTTTACGTCTTCCACTCATAATAGATGCAGGGTCCAGCAAAGAATGCTCCCATATAGAGTTAGCACCGTTATTATACAAGGTCTCAACCATCTAAAACCAAGCAGACAACATAAGACTTTAATTTCTTTTCACAAATATTCAATGGGGATCAGTGACTGAACAGGGTAAACAAAGTCCTATTATAAACACTCATGTTAGGAATATCATTCATATCACTGTTTTCTGATTTGAGAATGAGAAAGATGATCAATCTGTATGCAGGATTCAGCTTTGACTAGTAGGATACTTAAATACCTAAAGAAGTGTGACCGAACTGTTCTTATACAGTATGAAAGACAAGCACTCTGACACCTTAGAGCAGGGTTTCCCAAACCTAATTAAACACTATTTTCAAGATTCTTAACGACCCATGTACTGTCTATATTATTCACATAATATTTGTCTTTAAAGCCACTTACTTTTAAAAACAACTACAGTTTGATGTGCTAGTTATAGCTTTCCTATACACAGTAAAATAATGCAACCATTTAAAAAAACCATGTATTACCTACATCTGTCTTGAATACCACTGGTGGTTCCACATTTGGGGAATTGTTGCTTTAGAGTCAACTCTGGCATTCTAAACTACTCATCTCTGGACTTTACTGAGATTCTATAATACAATCTGGCTTTGTAAACACAGACAGACCTGAGAGCAGTAAACAGCCCCTTTCACATGAGCGTGAGCTGTCAGAAACTTCTAAGCAAAAGTTAGTAATAAATTATATCTCCAAATTTCATTTCAAGGCATGACTCCTAAAACAGCCCCATCTGTTTTTTACAGCAGTGTAGTTATTTTCACATCAGAGATCCAAACCCACTTGTTTTGGCTCCTTGGTTCACACAGGCAAGTTGGATATGTGCAGCTGTCAGAGATTCAGAGAAATGTCTAATCAAGACAAATGAAGGCAAAACACACATTTAACCTTGAGTTCCAAGAGAACTTGAAGAATGTGTACCCCAAAATAGAAGTAAAGGTGACATGACATTGGACCCCAAATAAAACAAAGAGCCCATTTAACAGGGTATTCTACATGCAATCAAAACATATTAATTTAATTTGGTCTCTCTGACTAGTAACAGAACTTTAAGAAAACTTAAAATGTTTCAGAAGTTTCTGAGGAATCCCAGCCCATGCCACTATCAAAGCAGAAAAACATGTTCTAAAAATATTAGCAGGTACTCAGGAATAAGTACATTAAAGAAAAGTTTCTCAGGCAGTAGCTTTCAGAAACATTCATTATCATGCATAGAAGAGATGGACTACTGGCTGGGCACGATGGCTCATGCCTGTAATCCCAGCACTTTGAGAGGTTGAGGTGCAGATCACTTGAGTTCAGGAGTTCGAGACCAGCCTGGCCAACATGGTGAAATCCCTTCTCTACTAAAAATACAAAAATTAGCCGGGCATGATGGCGGGCGCCTGTAATCCCAGCTACTCAGGAGGCTGAGGCAGGAGAATCGCTTGAACCCTGGAGGCAGAGGTTGCAGTGAGCTGAGATCACACCACTGCACTCCAGCCTGGATGACAGAGACTCCGTCTCAAAAAAAAAAAAATTTTTTTTCTAGTGACAGTCTAGAAAGTCAACAGTGCAACATTACCAAGGCATTTTAATGACTATCCATCTATGTACCTATAATTGAGCTGTTTGGACAAGATTTATGTCAAATAGGAAGAAAAATCTTAAATGATGAATTCAATACAGATAATATTTATAAGTAGCATTGATGGGCATGCCATCTCTATTCAATTATGAAACAGTTTTTTCTTATGGAAGAAGTACGCCAGGAGAAATTTTAGTTGTTAACACGATGAGCCCTCAAATGTAAATTACCATCAGGAGAATTCTTCTTATCCTTTACCTGAAGCAATGTTGGAGGCCATGGTGTGTGTTTCAGATGCCTCACTTGGGAGATATGGCGCCCTAGACTCCGATGGACACTGCAGCACTCATCACATATAAACGTTCCCCTATTTACTGATGCCCAGGAAGGATCTGGAAAGAGAGTGAAATCTCAGTGGCAGGGATACCAGCAGGTTGCTATACCGCCAGATGGCGAAAGATGACTGAGGTTTGCTTTGTCAGAAAAATGAGACATTTTTGTTTTAGTATGCTCATCAACGCATCGAGCTGGTTATCTTGTCGGATGATATGACCTACCTTGGCTGATTAGGTACAATGCTAATTGAGACTGAAAACATCAGTGGGAGCCTTGGGTGAACAGCTATCTTCTTTCTGGTTCAGGGCCACAGTTTGTAGCCCTAATGTGGATCTACCATTTCAGATGCATGCTCTTTCATTCAAGCTAAGAAAGCAAATTGAGAGGGTACTGATGAATGATTTTGGATCCATCTCCATAAAAACCAAGATAATACAATTTTTTTTTTTTTTTTTTTTTTAGATGGAGTCTCACTCTGTCACCCAGGCTGGAGTACAGTGCCACAATCTTGGCTCACTGCAACCTCTCTCTCCCAGGTTCAAGTGATTCTCCTGCCTCAGTAGCTGGGATTACAGGCATGCACCACCATGCCCGGCTAATTTTTGTATTTTTAGCAGAGACGGGGATTCATCGTGTTGGTCAGGTTGGTCTCAAACTCCTGACGTCAGGTGATCTGCCCACCTCGGCCTCCCAAAGTGCTGAGATTACAGGCGTGAGCCACTGCACCCGGACAAGATAATATAATTTTCACAGTGAATTATGCAGATAGCATTTTCTGCAGTAAATGGTGTAAAGACTGCTGTCCTAATTCACTGCTATGAATCAAGATGCCAATATGCTTAGCAGAAAGCTGCGAGTTACAGAATCATAAAATCACTCAGCTGCTATGGTTCTGAGAACAGGGAAACCTGGCCTCTTCCATTAGGAAATGTTCTATGATGGCCATCAAAATTTTTTTTTTTTTTTTTTTTGAGACAGTCTCACTCCGTCCCGTAGGATGGAGTGCAGTGGCACAATCTCGGCTCACTGCAACTTCTGCCTCCAGGGTTCAAACAATTCTCCTGCCTCAGCCTCCCGAGTAGCTGGAATTACACGCATGTGCCGCCAGCTCAGCTAATTTTTGTTATTTTTAGTACAGACGAGGTTTCACCATGTTGGCCAGGCTGGTCTCAAACTCCTGACCTCAGGTGATCCACTCGTCTCGGCCTCCCAAAGTGCTGGGATTACAGGTGTGAGCCACCGTGCCCAGCCAATTACTTGTTTTACATAAACTACCAAGTTCAATCCTGCAACTGATCTGAAAAAAAAAGAAGTTGCAATAACAGCAGCTTCACAGAGGCAAAGATGTAAAATAAAAATGAGTAATATTTTTAGTGTGTGTATAATACTTTCTTCCCTTTAAAATCATAGAGCTTCATTAGATGCCCTTGGAAACAAGGGATAATTTCATACTTGGCAAGCAGGATGGATCTGGGTAAGTAAACTGAATACTTTGAAACCTCAAAGAAAGACCTACATTTCATCAGACTCACAATGGGGTGACAATAGGTGCCACTTAAGCTGCCTAGTCAAAGGGTTACATTTAAAAATTCTTCAATGTCCACAAAAATCTCTAAAATGCATGTACACCATCTTTACCATTTTTTAAGTTTATTCAAACCCATTCAAACCACATAATGAAAAGTTATGGGCTTTCAATCAAAGACAAATCCTGGGAGCCAGTGACTATGGTGGTTAAGAGGGTTGGCTCTAGAGACAAGCAATTCAGGGTTTGAACCCCAACTCTGCCACTTCTTGCACAGTGATCTCAGACAAGCTACTTCTTTGAGTGTTTTCACCATGGCTCAAATGAGAATAATAACATATCTCAGGATAGTGAGGATATAGAGAATCAGTGAGGTACCTCACACATAGTAAAGTAGTAACGTTAGCTGTTATATCTTTTCTAAATTATTTTCTCAGTAATTCAGATATTTTCTAGATGTGAAATTCACGATCACTGGAAAAAGTTTTTGATGGGAAATATTTAAAACATTGAACATTTCATGTGACCACTATACTACTGTATTGAAAATCTCCATGGAGTTGTCAAGTAATTGAACTCAGAGTGTGATGTATTTGAAACGAACCAGATTCATTAAAAAAACCAACAAACACAAAAAAAAGTAGAATATTTAAGAAGTGATCATGGTTAAATGTTTGCATAAAACAGAATCAAAATAATTCAATTTATTATAACTGTCACTATTACTATATCATCCTAAAAAGTAGAGATTGGAAATGTCCAGATGAAGGAGCTCTACAAAGATGCATAACAACACTGCTTCCTGCGGTATAGTACTGTCACTAATGGCCAAAAAAAAAAAGACTGTTTTGAAGCATACCTTTGGTTTTCACTTATCATTCAGAGGATTTGCACTATTCTTTTTTTAGCAAGTATTTAACACATATTAATTAAGACAAGTATTCGACTAACCACTTTAGCATCCTGGATCGGAATCCCATGGAAAGAATATTAGAATGATAACGTAGTAAAATAAAAATAAGTTTGTATGAATGAGATTGGGTAAAACCCTTTAAGTTCATCTGGAGGCTTTATGCCTGCGCTCCAGGGACACCACAAATGAACTTCAAAAATGTCCGTGACTCCCCTAGACAAATCTTAGGTAAATTCGTTCACGTGCATTTTAGGGGAGAAGGCCTTAGCATTCATCAGAATCTCAAAGGGGTCCCTAACCCTACAGGTAATTCTCTCAGTAGGGTTTTGCAGAAAAGGCAGCACAAATTTCAGGCTGCTCAATTTCACAGAATATTTCAAGGTAGCCTACTTATATTCAAAACAGGAAGGAAGTGACTCAAGTCTCTGCAGATCAGGCGTATGAGACAACAACTAAAGCGACACAATGGAAGAGAAAATGTTCTGAAATGCACAAAATGCTGCAAAAGTATATTTAGGATGGCAATGGAGGAACAATTTTGCTTTGCCCCGTACCCCATCAAGAAGCAAAACAATATGCATTCCAAGAGGAAGTTAGAAGCTGGACACATGTGAATCAAACACATCACAGAAAGTTCGACTGAAAATAGGCAAGAAAATAAGGAAGTGGAACAAATAACATTTTTAGAGAAAACGATGGAGTTTGAGTTTGTATAACTCACACTAACTTGGTTTAGAAAACGCTTCTTTTTAAACTCCTCCACATCCCCTCCCTATCTTCAAAGGAAACTGGTAACACCTGCACTGTACCAGCCATTAAAACCACCACATGAGGTTTGAGTTATCACAGTTCTATTTACAATCAGTCTTCACTTCCAAATGACAAGCTGAAGATCAGAACAGTTGCAAAGCCAGTGGTGTTCAATGATTTGATTAAGATTGTTTATCGGACACTATTGTGCCAAGAAAGCCATGTTACCTTCGAATTAACTCAAAGCCAATACATCCAAGCACCTAAAACAGCACGTAATAATCTATCCAGAGACCTGACAATTCAGTTGCAATTGCTGAGACACGCTTGATCTCTAAATGTGAATATTATGTATGAACAGTTATGCATCATTATGAAGGAATGGTTTAGCGTTTCAATGCCCCTATATTGCTGGTGATTTTGCATTTGTTTCAGTTGTAATCAACGTATGATTTAGACAGTCAATTCTAGCTTTAGGGGACTGCAAGTGTTCTATTGTAGACAGCATAACGCAAAAAAGAAAAGCCTTAGATGATATGATCCTACGAGTATTCATTGAATCCTCCTCACCACTGAGCGTGATACTCCCGATTATCCTCATCGAAAAAAATGAGGAAATTAAGCCAAGTGACCAAGTGAAGTCACCAGCCCAAGGTCAGAAGCCAAATCAGAAGCAAAATCTAGTTTGAACCCAGGCCATTCAGATCCTCAAACTTGAGACACGCACTGCCTCCTAAGTGCTGGTTGTGTCTGGAAGACCCCGATCTACTGGCAATTCTCCCCGACGGAGTAGCTGTCGGATGTCAGGAGCGGGGAAGTCATCTACGGGGATCCTCTGGCGAGACTCAGGGAGTGTCATCCTCCCCGGGCAGGGCACCCAGGCGGAGAGAGGGTCTAGTGGGAGGTGACACCTGCAGCCTCTGGAGGCTGCAGCCGGGAGGACGCTCGCATTTTACTTCTGTAATTGGCTTTCCTGTGTATTGCCCAAGCCCCTTCCTGTTGGGGGAGCAGCCCTGGCCCCCGTCACCTCCCCAGCTGGCCTGGGACGGAGGGAACGGGAGGGAACTAGAGGGAACGAGAGGAAAGGGAGGGCCGCGAGGTACTGGGAGGGCGGCGGCCCCCTGCCCGCCAGGCTCTGACAGGCCCGGGACAGGTCCTGCCCCAAGGCCGCCCCGGGACCTCTTCGTTGAGACCCTAGTAGCGGGCTGCGGACGCTTGACCGCAGGATGCCGCCTGACCTGAGTGGGCGGCCCCGGGGTAGGGGTCCGTGCCAGGAAAGCAGAGGGGAGCGGGCCC
>NW_012105919.1:593532-595736 GCF_000951045.1 Mandrillus leucophaeus
GCCTGTAATCTCAGATACTCAGGAGGCTGAGGCGTGAGAATCGCTTGAGCCTGGGAGGTGGAGGTTGCAGTGAGCAGAGATCACGTCACCGCACTCCAGCCTGGACGACAGAGTGAGACTGTCTCAAAAACAACTCAACAACGACAACAAAAATAACAAAAAAGAATATATTAGATGATTCCTTATTTAGGCTTCAGTTTTAATCTCATCTTCAAAATTAAGATAATGCATTGTTTACTTCTAGTCCATGATTTGTTTTTGTATGGCTTGCTACTTAAGAATGATTTTTACATTTTTAAAGGGTTGCCAGGTGAAAATGAAGGAGAAGAGAGAGAGGGAAAGAAAGAAAAAGAGGAAGAAGAATATGCAACAAAACTTGTATGTGACCAGCAAAGTTAAACATTCATTTTTGCTAAGGACAGATGGAATAAATTATGGGAAAAATGTGATATACCTGCTGGATAGTAACCCCTCAGTAAATAGTAGCTCCCATAATTATGGATATTGCTATTATTTTCTAATTACTGTTTTTCTTCATATGCGTGGAATTTGAGACTAAGAATAGCTAACCTGGGATAATTTACAGAAAAGTGTGAGATAAACACAATGAAATGAGGTGAATCAGTGTGAAGGAGAAAGGAGATGTGGCCCTAATACCAATGATTACTTATTGTCTGTCTTACATATAAACACAACTATGATCTCCATTCTGCAAATATCGAATGCCTGTTGTGAGCCAGGTACTATTTTGGTTTTAGATACTCTGGTAAGCAAAACGATGTGGTTCCTGTCATTGTGGGGTTTTCTGATTAATGAGATAGGGAGATTTTCAAAAAACATGGGAAGATGAAGAAGAAGAACATTAAGTTGCAAAAGGCATCTGAAAGAATGAGAAGTGCTGAAAGAGGCCTCAAAGCACTGGTCTTGAGTTCATCTCTACAGTGTGATAAATGTGTGATGTAGGAATAATCACAGAATTCCCACGCATTCCTCGGTTAGAGTCTCCGGGTGCCATCCTGGTGCTCCTGCATCCTGTTTTGGTTTAACAACTCACAAATCTGGGCTCCACATCTGTGGAGAATGGATTAGGTTGGGATTCTTGAACAGCTGTGTTGCAGGCATCTGAAGAGCTGGATGTGCATATGCTCAGAGGGCAGAGGGAATGTTTTCACACTGCATTAAATAGCTTCACCCTGCTATGTGGTCTAGTTGTAGACAGCTGAGCTGAAGCAGCAGCAGAAAGTTCAAGCCCATGAGTAGCTAGCTGTAAGTTGTTTTGGTTCTTCATTGAGTCAAGGAGGCATAGTGCCTGAAACACAAAGAATAAACTTCACATTCGCAGACTGTGGTCAAATATGTGTATTATTTATCAATCCTTTCAGCCATAACCTCAAATCCAAAAAGCTAGCTTAAAAATGACACTCATACACGGACTAAATCACCACCATAGGTAGCCATTGAATCATAACCTGGTTCGGAGTTCAAATAGAAGCGGTTTTCAACTGAGGACGATTTTTCTCCCCGAGGCGACATTTGACAATATCTGGAGAGACATGTTTTGGGGAGTGCTACTGGCATTTAGTGGGGAGAAAGACCAGGGAAACCGCTCAGCATCCTACAAAGGACCGGACAACCCCACACAAAAACTGCCCAGTTCAATATGTGCCGAGGTTGAGAAATCATGAAGTAGAAATATCCCCTTTTATGCAAATACTGTATTTGAAACCACTTCGCCAGGGTTTAGAGTTCCTCCTTCAAAAATTATCCGGTATTGCCCACTTCCAAAATGGCTTTTGACCCATCGTGGAAGCATCGGCCCTGCTCCAAAAAGGCTGCAAGGGTGTCGGCAGCTGGAATGGTTTGGTCTGGGGCTCAGTTGTCACCCCCTGACTGTAGAGCCAATGGAAGAGGCCCAGTTGTGGACCGAACCACATGGGGTCGCTGGAGCAGGGGGAAAGAAGCTGGAGACAGGTAGACGGAACTTTCCGTGTGGAGATCTTTGGCCAAGAGAATGAGCCGCAGCTCTGCTCTGTGCTCTGCACTGGGTTTCTCGGTGTGAGCTGGAGGTGGGTGCAATGGCGCGGACCTCGGACCCGGTGCCCGAGGTCGCCTACCCCCGCCGCGGCATGCGGTGGTTCGCTCCCCGCACTTCCCTGTTTGGGGCAGTTAGGTCCGCAGAAGTCGGTCCGCGAGCTGTCAGCGCG
>NW_012105919.1:597111-667004 GCF_000951045.1 Mandrillus leucophaeus
TTTGTATTTTTAGTAGAGACAGGGTTTCTCCATGTTGGTCAGGCTGGTCTCGAACTCCCGACCTCAGGTGATCCGCCTGCCTTAGCCTCCCAAAGTGCTGGGATTACAGGCGTGAGCCACCACGCCCGGCCGAGAAACTGCTTTTAAAGTATCCCAACAATTCTGGGAGGTATTGGTGCCCTGAAGTTTCAAGCTAACAAACTTAACAGGATGAGGATTTGTGATTATCTCTGAAATCTAGTATGGTTGTTCTTGTTGGCTTCATACATTTTATCCAGTGTCTTACAGACCTGGTTTTTGAATGACTCGAAATTGGTGCTATAATTTTCAAGAAATTGTAGAGGAAGAGGAGCGTTGGTTGTCTTACGGTTGACAAAAATTGAGACAGTTTAGCATTACTCCATTTGGTGAATGGGTACTGCAAGCTGTGTGCTTGCAACCTGCCGTATTTAAGGTGGTTGAGCCCCCACCAAGAGTCCAAAATTACCCTCTTTTCTTCTCTTTCTTTTTTTTTCTTTTCTTTTTGAGATGGAGTCTCGATCTGTCATACAGACTGGAGTGCAGTGGCGTAATCTCAGCTCACTGTAGCCTTTGCCTCCCAGGTTCCAGCGATTCTCCTGCCTCAGCCTCCTTAGTAGCTGGGATTACAGGCTAATTTTTGTATTTTTAGTGGAGATGGTATTTCATCATGTTGGCCATGCTGGTTTCAACCCCTGGCCTCAAGCAGTCCGCCTGCCTCTACCTCCCAAAGTGCTGGGATTACAGGCATGAGCCACTGTGCCCGGACATTTTTCATTTAAAAAGAATTCCAGATACGATAAACTTTTGTGAGAGTCATCGTTCTTAATTAGGTGACAGGGCAACTATTTAAGAGTTAAGGAAATATGACATATGCCCTCAGACTAAATGATTCACCATTAGGCATTTTAGTATACTGATAATTTAATTCCTTTTCTGTTACTAGACATGGTACAGAGGTAAAAACTCTAAGACTCAGCTAGGACACTTTAAAATTGACCAATTTTGGTTTTTAGGCATCTGCTTCTTTTGGTGCCCAGACTGGTCTTGAACTCCTGAACTCAAGTCATCCGCCTGCCTCAACTTCCCAAAGTGCTGGGATTCCAGGTGTGAGCCACTGTGCCCTGCCCAAATCCTGTATTCTTAACCCCTACTATACTTCTTTCAGTAAAAATGACTTTATTTCAAGATTATGGAGAATAAATAAGGAAGATAATGGACCTGAAAGTGCAGGCATATGGTAATTGGAAACAATATTTACCGGTAGCTGCTGCTATTGTAATCATCATTTGTAAACCTGGGGATTAAGCTTCTTTTCTCTATATTCCAGTTTTTCTACAAGGAAGATGTATTGATTGCATAATTAAAAACAAAAAATTCTTAAGGCCAGTTGCGGTGACTCATGCCTGGAATCCCAGCACTTTGGGAGGCTGAGGTGGGTGGATCACCTGAGGTCAGGAGTTCGAGACCAGCCTGACCAACATAGAGAAACCCCGTCTCTACTAAAAATACAAAACTAGGCCGGGCGCGGTGGCTCAAGCCTGTAATCCCAGCACTTTGGGAGGCCGAGACGGGCGGATCACGAGGTCAGGAGATCGAGACCATCCTGGCTAACACGGTGAAACCCCGTCTCGACTAAAAAATACAAAAAACTAGCCGGGCGAGGTGGCGGGCGCCTGTAGTCCCAGCTACTCGGGAGGCTGATGCAGGAGAATTGCATAAACCTGGGAGGCGGAGCTTGCAGTGAGCTGAGATCCAGCCACTGCACTCCAGCCTGGGCGACAGAGTGAGACTCCGTCTCAAAAAAAAAAAAAAAATAGCCAGGTGTGGTGGCATGCGTCTGTAATCCCAGCTACTCAGGAGGCTGAGGCAGGAGAATCACTTGAACCCAGGAGGCCGAGGTTGCAGTGAGCCAAGATCGTGCCACTGCACTCCAGGCTGGGAGACAGAGCGAGACTCCAACTCAAAAACCAAAAAATTCTTATCACCGCAGCAATAAAGTGGCTGTTTCCCTTAATGTTTTGTTTGCTGGTGAGTTTCTGCTGCCAGTTTTCTCATTCCCTCTGTCACCGGATTGAGACTTGGAGCATGTACACCGATAGCTGTAAGGATTTTTTTCCAGGTTTTTTGTTCCTGTTCCAGGAACAGCAACACAAGAAAGAATCAAGTTTATCCAGATGAAGAGGATAAGCACATGTTTCTGAGTGTGTGTGAGCCAGCCCCAATCCCACTGTCTCACTAATAGCGGGCAGTTGTGTAACTCTGCCAACTACGAGATTATTTCAGGCCTTCGTTTGATCAGCAGAGGCATTTAATAAAGTGCCTCTTAACCCATCAGCTCATTAATATTCAGTGGGGCCTTGAACTTGGTTGCTGAAGTTGAAACTATCTGTGTTCTGCTTATGTCATTTGCCACTTAGCAAATGTTAAACTTCTTTGGCCCTCTTACTGATGCTGAGACATGAACACTGAAGGGGACAGATACAAAGGTGAGTCAGTGTACCTTAGACAGGCTTGGAAAACCTGGGTTGTGTGAGGTGGAGGGTGGCAGATGACGCCTGACTCTAGAGCCAGGCTCCCTGTTAGGAAGCCAGCAGGTGAAAAGCACAGCACCTAGGTAAGAGGAGGACGTTCCTGGGGTTCCCACTACGGAGCAGGCCAGGTGAGGCCCCTGGGCACAGATTCACGTCACTGAGCCATGGACTAGGCATCCAAGATGAAGAGCCTAGAGCCTGCTCTCCGCATGTGCCCCCTTGGTCATCAGGGGCTCAGGCTCACCTTCGGAAACTGGCCTCAAGATTCCTGTTCCCACTGACTCAGGGTGGAGGCCCCACAGAGGACCAAGATGGTCTGAGAATGAAGAGGAGTGAGGGCGGTTGACTGTTGAAAGGAGGACTAGCCAGCAGCCTCTTGCTGGAGGCCCCCTAAAGGTAACAGTGAGTTTATGAAGCGCTTCCTGCATGCCAGGTACCAAGGCACAGGGGATCTGAGAATTCACTTGAGGCTAGTGGGGAAGCTGGAAGGGGCGCCCGGTTATCTGGTTCTGCAGCCTGGCCTCAGAGCTCAGCAGGAGGATGGAAAGATAGTAAAGAAGGCTTGATTGAGGAGGCTGAGATGAGGCAGTGCTTGAGGACAGGAGTTTAAGACCAGCCTGGCGAACATAGTAAGACTCCGTCTCCTTAAAAAAAAATTTTTTTTTGGCTAGGCATAGTGGCTCATGCCTGTACTCCCAGCATTTTGGGAGGCCAAGGCAGGTGGATCACGAGGTCAAGAGTTCAAGACTAGCCTGGCCAACATAGTGAAACCCCATCTTTGCTAAAAATACAGAAAAATAGCCGGGCATGGTGGCGGGTGCCTGTAATCCCAGCTACTTGGGAGACTGAGGCAGGAGAATCGCTTGAACCCAGGAGGCAAAGGTTGCAGTGAGCCAAAATTGCGCCGTTACACTCCAGCCCTGGTGATAGTGTGAGACTCTGTCTCAATTTTTTTTTTTAAGGCTTTTGAGCAAGAAAAGTGGATGGGCTGAAATGAGCAAATAGGAAGGAAACTCCTAAAGGAGGATGGGTATTTTTATTTGGGTATAACTCATGGCTAAAGAAACTTAAAAACCTAAATGATCAGTTTCAATTCAAAAGTGAATTCCAGCTGGGCGCAGTGGCTCACGCCTGTGATCCCAGCACTTTGGGAGGCTGAGGCGGGTGGATCACCTGAGGTTGGGAGTTCGAGACCACCCTCAACATGGAGAAACCCCGTCTCTACTAAAAATACAAAATTAGCCGAGCATGGTATATGCCTGTAATCCCAGCTACTAGGGAGGCTGAGGCAGGAGAATTGCTTGAACCTGGGAGGCGGAGGTTGCCGTGAGCTGAGATTGGGCCATTGCACTGCAGCCTGGGCAACAAGAGGGAAACTGTCTCAAAAAAAAAAAAAAAGTGAATTCCAGCTAAATTCTGAAAGTCCTTGTTCTCTGAACTCATATTATTAGTTGAAGATTCTAAGCCCCACTATTAACTGTAATGTAATTTGAGCAAATCCCTTTTAGGAAGAAAGTGACAGCTATATGAAACTACATAGTGTGGGCGTATGATAATAACAGATAACTCTTCTCAGCGCTTACTGTGGTGTCAAGCACTGTGCTAAGTTAAGGCCTTTCCCCTTGTAAGAACTGTAAGGTAGGTGTTTTTTTATTGTTCAGTTTTACAAGCGAGCACACTGAAGCTCAGGAGGAATTAAGCAACTTGTCAAACAGTACATGAGAGATTTCATTTTATGTATTATATATAAACATACACATTGATTTTCAAAACATTTTTATTGAGATATTATAGTTCACTTATATAATCTACATTTAAAGGTTATTCAATGGTTTTTAGTATATTTGCTGAGTTGTACAACTATCACTACTGTCAAATTTCAGAATTTTTGTTTTTCTTTTCTTTTCTTTTTTTTTTTGGTGTTGTTTTTGAGACAGGGTCTCACTCTCTTTCCTAGGTTGGCACGATCACAGCTCACTGTACCCTTGACCTTCTGGGCTTAAGCGATCCACCTCAGCCTCCCAAATAGCTAGGACTACAAGCCAGCGCTACCACATTTGGCTAATTTTTAAAGATTTTTTTGTGGAGAAAATGTGTCCCTGTGTTGCCCAGACTGGCCTCAAACTCCTGGGCTCAAGCAGTCCTCCCGCCTTGGCCTGCCAAAGTGCTGAGATTACAGGTGTTAGCCACTGCACCCAGCCTGTAACATTTTCCTCACCCGAAAAAGAAACCCCATACCTGTAACGGTCACTCCTCATTTCTCCCCAACCCCTCCAGCGCCAGGCAATCTGCTAACCTACTTCTTGTCTCTAGATTTGCCTATTCTGGACATTTTATATAAATAGAATCGTATGTGGCCTTTTGTTTTTTCTTTCACTTAGCATAATGTTTTGGAGGTTCATCTACGTTGTGGCATGTTTCAGGTACTTAATTCCTTTTTATCACTGAGTATATCCCATTGCATGGATGTACTATGTTTTGTTAGACAAAAATGTTTCTCCATTTGTCAGTTGATTGACATTTGGGTTGTCCCCACTTTTTGGCTATTATGAATAATGCTGCTGGGTGTATTTGTGTATGTGTTTTTGTGGGTTTCTTTTTTTTGAGACAGTCTTGCTTGGTTGCCCAGGCTGGAGTGCAGTGGCACGATCTCAGCTCACTGTAACCTCTGCCCCCTGGGTTTAAGTGATTCTCTTGTCTCAGCCTCCCTAGCAGCTGGGATTACAGATGCGCACCACCATGCCTGGCTCATTTTTTTATTTTTAGTAGAGATGGGGTTTCACCATGTTGGCCAGGCTGGTCTTGAACTCCTGACCTCAAGTGATCAGCCCACCTTAGCCTCCCAAAGTGCTGGGATTACAGGTGTGAGCCACCATACCCAGCCCCATGTATAAGTTTTTGTATGGGTATATGTTTTCATTTATCTTGGGTATATACCTTGGAGAGGAATTCCTGGGTCATGTAGTTACTCTACGTTTAACTTTTTGAGGAACTGCCAACAATTTATCAAAGTGGCTGCACTGTTTTACATTTCCACCAGCAGTGTATGAGGGTTCCAGTTTCTTCACATCCTTGGCAACACTTGGTATTACCTGTTGTTTTGTTTGTACCCATCCTAGTGGGTGTGAAGTGGCATCTCATTGTGGTTTTGATTTGCATTTATCTTATGATTACTGATGTTGAGCATCTTTTCGTGTGCTTATTGGCAATTTGTGTATCTTCCTTGGAGAAATGTCTACTCAAATCCTTTGCCCATTTAAAAACTGAGTTATTTGATTTGTTGAGTTGTAAAGGTTCTTTGTATATTCTGGATAGTAGGCCTTTATCAGTATGTGATTTGCAAATATTTTCTCCCATTCCATAGGTTGTCCTTTTTTTTTTTTTTTTTTTTTTTTTTGAGATGGAATTTCACTCTTGTTGCCCAGGCTGGAGTGCAATGGTGTGATCTCGGCTCACCACAACCTCCGCCTCCCAGATTCAAACAATTCTCCTGCCTCAGCCTCCTGAGTAGCTGGAATTACAGGCATGCACCATCACGCCCTGCTAATTTTGTATTTTTAGTAGAGACGGAGTTTCTCCATGTTGATCAGGCTGATCTCAAACTCCCTACCTCAGGTGATCCTCCCGCCTCGGCCTCCCAAAGTGCTGGGATTACGGCCGTGAGCCATTGAGCCCAGCCAAAATTTTGGTTTTTTGCATGTAGATATTCAGTTGTTCAAGCGGCACTTGTTGAAAGGACAGTTCTTTCCCAATGAATTATTTTGGCACCCTCGTTGAAAATAAATGACCATAAATGTGTGGGTTTATTTCTGGACTCTAAATTGTATTCCATTGACCTGTATGTCTGTCCTTATGCCAGTACCACATTGTCTTGATTGCTGTAGCTTTGTGTAGTACGTTTTGAAATTGGCAAACGTGAAATGTGAGTTCTCAGACCTCTCTCTTCAAGGTGGCCATTCTAGGTTTCTTGCATTTCCATATGAATTCTAAGATCAGCTTGTCAATGTCTGCAAAAAGCCAGCTGAGATTTTGATAGGAGTTGAATTGAATCTATACCTCAGTTTGGAGAGTTTTGTCATTTTAACAATACTGTCTTTTAAACCATGAGCATGAGGATGTTTTTCAATTTACTTAGGTCTTCTTTAATTTTATGGGTTTTTTTTTTTTTTTTTTTTTTAAAGATGGAGTTTTCACTGTTGTTGCCCAGGCTGAAATGCAGTGGTGAAATCTTGGCTCACTGCAACCTCCACTTCCCAGGTTCAAGCGATTCTCCTGCCTCAGCCTCCCAAGTAGCTGGAATTACAGGCATGCGCCACCATGCCCTGCTAATTTTGTAGTTTTAGTAGACTACATGTTGGTCAGACTGGTCTCAAACTCCCAACCTCAGGTGATCTGCCCTCCTCAGCCTCCCAAGTGCTGGGATTATAGGCGTGAGCCACCACACCTGGCCAGGTCTTCTTTAAATTTTTTTAAACAATGTTTTATGATTTTAAGAGTATGTAAGCTTTATATTTATTTTGTTATATTTATTCCTAAATGTTTTATTTTTTTGATGCTATTATAGATGGAATTGTTTTCTTAATTTCATTTTGAGTTGCTCATTACAAGTATATAGAAATATAATTGATTAGTTATTGATCTTGTGTCCTGCAACCTTGCTGAACTCATTTAATAGTTCTAATAGTTTTTTGGTAGATTCCTTATGATTTTATGCACAAGATCATGTCATCTTCCTTTCCATTCTGGATGCTTTTTATTTCTTTGTCTTGCCCAGTTGCCGTGGTTAGAATCTCTAGTACAACGTTGAATAGATGTGGTGAAAGAGGACATCCTCATCTTGTTCCTCATCTTAGAGGGGAAGCATCCAGTCTTTCGCCATTAACTATGATGTTAGTTGTGGGTTGTTTAGAGATGCTCTTTGAGGAAGTTTCCTTTTATTCCTAGTTTGTTGAGAGTTTGTTTTTTTTTCTTTTAATCATGAAGGGATGTTGGAGTTTTGTCAGATGTTTTTGCTGCAGCTGTTGAGATGATCGTGTATTTTTGTTTTATCCCGTGATATGGTGTGATACGTTAATTGACTATCTAAAGTTATACCATTCTTCTATTTGTAGGATAAGTCTCAGTTGGTCATAGTATAAAATACCCTTTTTATACGTTGCTGAATTTAGTTTGCCAGTATATTGTTGAGGATTTTTGCATCTACATCATAAGAGATATTAGTGTGTGGTTTTCTTTTCTTATGAAGCATTTGTCATCGGGATAATAGTGGGTTCATAAAATGAATTGAAAAGTTTTCCTTCTTCGTCTATTTATTGAAAGAGTTTGTGAGACATTGGTATTAATTCTTCTTTAGATGTTTCATAGAATTCACCAGTGAAGGCCAGACATGGTGGCTCATACCTGTAATCCCAGCACTTTGGGAGGCTGAGGTGGGCAGATCATATGAGGTTAGGAGTTCAAGACCAGCCTGGCCAACATGGCAAAACCCCAGTTTTACCAAAAGTACATAAATTAGCCAGGTGTGGTGGTGGGCACCTATAATCCCAGCTACTCAGGAGGCTGAGGCACAAGAAATCACTTGAACCTGGGAGGCGGAGGTTGTAGTGAGCTGAGATTGTGCCACTATACTCCAGCCTGGGCGACAGAGCGAGACTCAATCTCAAACAAAACAGAACAAAAAAACCATCTGGGCCTGCATTTTTTTGCTGGGCAGTTTTAAAATTACTAATTCAATTTCTTGTTATAAACTTATTCAGATTTTCGGTTTCTTTTTGAGTCAGTTTTGCTAGTTTGCATTTCTGTAGGGATTTATCTTGTTCATCTAAGTTGTCTAATTTGTTGGCATACAGTTGTTCATAGTCTTCTTTTATTTATTTATTTATTTTTGAGATGAAGTTTCACTCTTGTTGCCCAGGCTGGAGTACAATGGCACAATCTCGGCTCGCCTCAACATCCGCCTCCTGGGTTCAAGTAATTCTCCTGCCTCAGCCTCCCGAGTAGCTGGGGCTACAGGCATGCACCACCACGCCCAGCTAATTTTGTATTTTTAGTAGAGATGGGGTTTCTCCATGTTGGTCAGGCTGGTCTCGAACTCCCGACCTCTAGTGATCCACCTGTCTTGGCCTCCCAAAGTATTGGGATTACAGGCATGAGCCAACGCTCCCGGCCCATAGTTTTCTTTTATAATCCCTTTTATTTCTGTAGAGTTGCTAATAATATTCCATCTTTAATTCCTGATTTTAGTAACTTAAGTCTTCTCTCATTTTTCCCTGGTCTATCTAACTAAATGTTCGTCAATGTTGCTGACATTCTCCAAGAACCAACTTTTGGTTTTGTTGATTTTCTCTATTGTTTTCTCTTCTCTATTTTACTCATTCCCCCTCTACTCTTTATTCACTTATTGTTTTAAAATCACACTGTCACCATAATACAATTACAGCATTTTTTTTTTTCCACTGCCTTTTACTTCAGATGAGAGAGGTGCAGAAGGTCTGAAGAGTTACAGTTATCCAATAAAAGTGTGCTGCTCTGTCTTATCCATAGGTGCTCCTCTATGGTCCCAACTAGAAAAAAAGTTAACATTGTAATGTATTTGGCTTTTATTTTGTGCGTCATCTCTAACTGTTGCCTAGGAGTTTGAGTGTTTTTTGTTTGTTGTTGTTGTTTTGTTTTGTTTTTGAGACGGGAGTCTCGCTCTGTCACCCAGGCTGGAGTGCAGTGGCGTGATCTCGGCTCACTGCAACCTCTGCCTCCCGGGTTCAAGCGATTCTCCTGCCTCAGCCTCCCGAGTAGCTGGGACAATATAGGCGCTCACCACCTTGCCTGGCTAATTTTTGTATTTGTAGTAGAGATAGGGTTTCACCATGTTGGTCAGGTTGGTCTCGAACTCCTGACTCAGATGATCCATCTGCCTCGGCCTCCCAAAGTGCTGGGATTACAGGCGTGAGCCACCGTGCCTGGCTGAGTTTGAGTGTTAATCCTTACTCTGTGCTTTTAGTTTTGCTCTGGGGTGTGAATTGTAGTAAGTAGTTTCCCCTTTCCCATGATAAACATTTTTACACACCTCCCCTGTGGCAGGTAGTGTGCTAAACCTAGCACCTTTCATTTCGATTGAATTTGTTAGGTAAGAAAATACTTAGTTTATGTAATAGATGTGTAGGAAGATAATGAGTTCGCTAATTATTTCTTTCCTGCTAAACTTCAACTGAATTCATAGTTCATAAGTTCATCATCTTGTTACTTTTAAGAAAATATTTAATGCAAGTTAGAGACTAGAGTAAGAGAATCTAGAAGACGTTAATATGACTTGGATGCTACCCTTTGGACTTCTCCATCTCTTTGGTGCGATGGACAAGTCATAACCTTGGGAAGAGTCAGGGAATCATGGGAGATATGTGGACTGGGCTCCAGGAGATAGGAAGGTATTTTAGCACTGGGGGAACACTGAGGCCTGGGATTGGTCCAGGAGGACTTATATTCAGCTAGCAGATGTCTTCAACCATGTTTCTTATTCCTCAGTAAGAGTTATCTTCACTATAATAGCCATGACGTAGTTTTCCCAAAACAGGGAGGTTTGATAGCTATTGGATTGTGGCAGTTTACCCATGATCCTGCTTCACTTTCGTAAGTGGCACTTTCTGTGTATCTTCAGAGACTGCAGGAGTAGTACCTGAATAACAGCTAGCATCTCAAATAAAAATAAAGCACATTTTCTAAGATGTATTATGGCATTTAAAAAGTTTTTACAGGCTGGGCATGGTGGCTTATGCCTTTAATCCCAGCTACTAGGGAGGCTGATATGGGAGGATCTCTTGAGCCCAAGAGGTCAAGGCTGCAGTAAGCTGTGATCACGCCACTGCACACCAGCCTGGGTGACAGAGTGAGACCTTGTTTAAAAAAAAAAAAAAAAGTTGTACCTTCCAAAAGTCCATGGCAGTTTATAGTATCCTTGAAAGAACTTTCAGAGTCACATTTTTGCAGGCAGCGCCCAGGCCTTGAGACTTAGCTCACACTAGAGAAATTGCTGCATGGCTCTGGAGACGCGGTACAGGTGCCAAAAAGGGGGCAAGAGTGGCAGAATAGGAATGAAGAGGTAAGAGCCAGGTGTGCATGTCTAGCATGGGGAAGAAAACCCTCGATGGGATGGACGGAAGTGACGCATGTGCGCTTGCCTATTTCTCTGTGAGTAGACCCACATACGTGCCCGGCAGATCATGCTTGTGGTCTGAAGGACCCACACATGCTGCTGGAGTTTACGTGCTACTTCAGGGCGTGTGGAACTCAATACACAATAATGAGAGTGGAGTTTTGGTGGGAATCCAGCTAGAGAATGTAATTTTATTCTGACCCAAATTATCTTCTGTGCTTTCAGTTTTGACTGAAGTCCTGTACTTCCTGTTCTAGACTTGAATGCTGATATGTGCTTGAGAAATCCCCCATGTTCTGTGTTGTCCTGTGATTGCATTTCATGAAAGCTCCTGGCCTTATTTAGACTTAATTTAAGTGCTGTCAAGAGCTTAAAGTTGTGTTGGATGATCTGGGGCCTGTTGCCAACATTTATTTATTAGGCACTTAACTTGACAGAAAAAGGAATTCAGTAACTATCATCTTTATATATAATCCCCAAATTCGTATTTTAATTGTGCCCAAATGCAAACATAACCTTCTTACATGTGTTGCTCTAATTAATGCATAAATATGTTTTCCATTTTTTGTACTTGAAATATCTGTCAAACACATTTCCCTATTTTAATGTAATACATCCAGTTATATAAATGCCCGTGTTTCTTTCACAGAATGTGGAGGCTGTGGACCCACGAGGTCGAACATTACTGCATCTTGCTGTTTCCTTGGGACATTTGGAATCTGCTCGAGTCTTACTCCGACATAAAGCAGATGTGACAAAAGAAAATCGCCAAGGATGGACAGGTAAGTATACTTTTACAATAATTTAAAGTCCTTCTGGGCAACATGGTGAAACCCTGTCTCTACAAAAAAATACGAAAATTAGCCAGGTGCGGTGGTGCATGTCTGTAGTCCCAGGTACTAGGGAGGCTGAGGGGGTAGGATCACCTGAGCCCAGGGAGGTTGACACTGCAGTGAACTGTGATTGCGTCACTGCCCTCCACCCTGGGCAATAGAGCGAGACCTTGTCTCAAAAAGAAGGTCATTCATTTTGGTTTATCT
The DNA here is from genome assembly GCF_000951045.1 of Mandrillus leucophaeus. Taxonomy (NCBI): domain Eukaryota; kingdom Metazoa; phylum Chordata; class Mammalia; order Primates; family Cercopithecidae; genus Mandrillus; species Mandrillus leucophaeus. Next base: position 608,850 of record NW_012105919.1, read on the forward strand.
TTCTGAATAAAGGCCAGTCTCAATCATACTTTTCCTCAGAGTCATCTTTATCTTAAGATTTCTCTCTTGGGACAAAGGATGGGGACAAGGAAATGGGAGCCCAGGATGATACAGGTTGTGTCCCAAGCCAGAAACCCTCGGTAGAGAATGACTCCTCATCCAGAAATAGCTCTCAGTGCAAACTTCTTCCACCGTACATGAACATGGAGGCTGGTTTTCCCTTGAGGAATATGGTTACCTCCATTGAATCCATCAAAATAGGCAAAAATCAAAAATAAATTGTGGCTAAAAGTAGCCTCTTCCTGGGAAATCCTGGCATTCCACTTGTTCGTAAGCTCTTCTACCATTGGTCAGAGTAATTTTGTATTGACTGAGCAGGGATACGGTAGGCCAAGCCCTGCCTGCCAGGTCTACATATAACCACAGTTACATGTTGTGTGATCGTATAGTTAAAGCCAGCTCTCTAAACACATTGTCAGGATTTCGGAACCAGTGGTAAGAAGAGGGGTGGGGAGAGGTGGAAGGGGTTTGATCAAGATACTAAGGGTACTCTATGTTTTTTACTCAGTGAAGAGCTAGCAATCAGAAGTCATGATCATCATGGTAAGGTTGGACTGCAGCCCTTTTCTTCTGAAGAAAATACTGTCTTTGATCTAGATACTTTTTCAGCCTGGTTTTGGAATTTGTCAGAGAGTATGAGAATTAAATTTCACCCTTTTGTTTTCCAGTTTTACATGAGGCTGTGAGCACTGGCGATCCTGAGATGGTATACACAGTTCTTCAACATCGAGACTACCACAACACATCCATGGCCCTTGAGGGAGTTCCCGAGCTGCTCCAGAAAATTCTCGAGGTATTCATGAAAATGTGTTCAGGCTATAATCTGAGCTAAATGCTGATACAATTACTGGAGACACAGTTTGACATCCTTGTGTGCCTTCCTAAAGAGTTTTCTGATTCATGAATATGAAATACTGAATACCAATCACATTGTTCCTTGCCCTTCTAATTTGTAGAAGTGTGAGGTCTTTCACAAATTACACTTCTAAGTCACTGGGCTTACCCTTTTAAGTACTATTTAAAGATTATAATTCAACCAGGCATAGTGGCTCGTGCCTATATTCCCAGCACTTTGGAAGGCTGAGGGAGGAGGATTTGCTTAAGCCCAGGAGTTTGAGACCGGCCTGGGCACCAAACAAAGCAAGACTCTGTCTCTAAAAGAAAAATTAATCAGACATGCTAGTGCACACCTGTTGTCTGAGCTACTTGGGAAGAGGCTGGGGTGGGAGGATTGCTTGAACCTAGAAGGTTGAGGCTGCAGTGAGCCATGATCACACCCCTGCACTCCAGTCTGGGCAACAGAGCAAGACCTAAAATAATAATAACAAATATAATAATAAAATAATAAATGATAATAAAGTAAAAATTAAAACTTAAGGAAAATGGACAACAGTTAATTTGTTTAGGTGCCTGTTTTCTTGAAAGTAGCCTCCTGAGCATCAATAATCTTAAGGAAGTTGTGATAAGCATCACTTACTATGCAGGGATTTTCAGATCCTGTTAAGGCTCAGAGGTCCATGTGCAACTTTTCCTTGCCAGTCTTGTCACTTCTAGCTATTAGTATTTTGAGACCTTTGTCCATTGCCCTAATTCATTTATAGAGAAAAATTAATAGCTCTATCAAGAAAAGGAACAACTTTATTATAAATAAGACAATCAGCCAGGCGCGGTGGCTTACGCCTGTAATCCCAGCACTTTGGGAGGCTAAAGCAGGCAGATCATGAGGTCAGGAGTTCGAGACCAGCCTGGCTAATATGGTGAAACCCCGTCTCTACTAAAAATACAAAAATTAGCTGGGTGTGGTGGCATGTACCTGTAGTCCCAGCTACTTACTCGGGAGGCTGAGGCAGAAGAATTGCTTGAACCCAGGAGGCGGAGTTTGCCGTAAGCCGAGATCGTGCCACTACACTCCAGCCTGGTGACAGAGCAAGACTCTGTCTAAAAAAATAAAAATAAGAAAAAGACAATCGTTGGTCATTTTTTGAGCCATCTTTAAAAAGAATTTCTTTTCTTTTTTTTTTTTTTTTTGAGACAGAGTTTCACTCTTATTGCCCAGGCTGGAGTGCAATGGCATGATCTCAGCTCACTGCAACCTCCGCCTCCCAGGTTCAAGTGATTCTCTTGCCTCAGCCTCCTGAGTAGCTGGGATTACAGGTGCGTGCCACCACGGTCAGCTAATTTTTTGTATTTTTAGTAGAGACAGGGTTTCATCATGTTGGCCAGGCTGGTCTCGAATTCCTGACCTCAGGTGATCCACCCGCCTCGGCCTCCCAAATTGTGGGGATTAGAGGCGTGAGCCACTGTGCCTGGCCTAAAAAGAATTTCTAAGCTAAGTCGTGCCCAAGGTATTCATTTCCCATATATACTACAGTTAAATCTCCCATAAAATATGAAATATTTGTATGCATTGTTTTAAAAATAGGTGTGTATTTTTGAGTGTGCAAAGATAACATGGATTTCTTGTTTTCTTCCTAACTTAACTGCAGGAGGAACTAAAAACATCATCTGCCCATTTGGCAAAGTAGAAAATTACTTTTTTAACATGAGGTCACCCTTCACTTAAAAAATTTAGTGTCGGCCGGGCATGGTGGCTCATGCCTGTAAGGCCAAGGAGGGCAGATCACGAGGTCAGGAAATTGAGACCATCCTGACTAACACGGTGAAACCCCGTCTCTACTGAAAATACAAAAAATTAGCAGGGCATGGTGGCGGGCACCTGTAGTCCCAGCTACTGGGGAGGCTAAGGCAGGAGAATGGTGTGAACCTGGGAGGCGGAGCTTGCAGTGAGTCGAGATTGCGCCACTGCACTCCAGCCTGGGTGACAGAGCGAGACTCATCTCAAAAAAAAAAAAAATTTAGTGTCAAGGATTTTCATTTTTTCACTCATATTGGTCCATTGCGATGGACTGCACTGAATTGTATTCTTTGCTTTAAGTTATAGAGAGCCCATAAATGACCTGTGTACTTAGCGGCTCCAGAAGCTGTCATTAATGTCTTGTCTTTCAACAGCATCTCCTTATAACATATGCCAGCCTTTCTTACCACCTGTCTCTTGGAGGTTGTCTTTGCTCATCATTAGAATGCTGGCAGATTTTACTCCAGGGTAGATTCTTGGCCCTCCTGCCCTGTGCTTTGGTAAAAATGATGGAAAAGCCTTGCAAGTGTGTAGGAACAAGAAGAACACCTGAAATTTCTAGCATTTCTCTTCTTGAAGGGTAACTTGGATTTCTGAGTCTTTAGGAACCTATAGGAATGGTAGGTAAGAAAATAATCCTAAACAGGGCTGCTCTGGTGGTTTAAAACTTTAGAAAGCCAAATTCTACATGTTTCAGAGGAAAGTGGAGAAAAATGTTCTGTTAACTGGAGGGAAAATCAACTTCCTGAGGAAGTGAAGTCTAGCAACCTCTTTCAGTTTCACAGAGCAGTTCAATAAGTAGGAAGCACTTGCCAGTACACAAAGCCTTTTACAGTCAAGTTCCTCGTTGAATGGATGGAATTGACATTCCCTGCCCTTTGCCTAGAATAGATGGTTACCCATATTGCTTGGCAGTGCTTAAGCCCATCTTCCCAGGCTCATCTTTCTCTTACTGTTAGGAACCTGACTGGATCCCTGAATCAGGTTTGACTTTTATCCCCTCCAGTCCTCTTATCCTCTTTCTTTCTGTTCACTTTCTTTCTTTCTTTCTTTTTTTTTTTTTTTTTTTTATACGGAGTCTGGCACTGTCGCCTGGGCTGGAATAGTGCGATCTCGCCTCACTGCAACCTCTGTCTCCCAGGTTCAAGTGATTCTCCTGCCTCGGCCTCCCCAGTGGCTGGGATTACAGGCATGTGCCACCATGCCCAGCTAAGTTTTGTATTTGTAGTGCAAATGGGGTTTCACCATATTGGCCAGGCTGGCCTCGAACTCCTGACCTTAACTGATCCACCCACCTCGGCCTCCCAACATGCTGGGATTACAGGCATGTGTGAGCCACTGCGCCCAGCCATCTGTTCACTTTCTTAACATCTAGACATATTTTATATCGAGGCAAAATAACACTCTAATATATAATAAGTAATGGGCTTACACTTGTTTTTTTTTTTTTTTTTTTTTTTTTTTTTTTTTGATATACTATCTCGCTCTGTCACCCAGGCTGGAGTGCAATAGTGCAATCTTGGCTCTCTGTAGCCTCCACCTCCTGGCCTCAAGCAATCCTCCCACCTCAGCCTCCTGAGTAGCTGAGACTAGAGTGAGCCACCATAGGCAGCTACTTTTTGTATTTTTTGTAGAGATAGGGTTTCACCATGTTGTCCAGGCCGGTCTCAAATTCCTGAGCGCAAGTGATCACCCGCCTCAGCCTCCCAAAGTGCTGGGATTACTGGCATGAGCCACCTCACCCGGCTAGGGGCTTACATTTTGTTTCTTCTTATTTTCTCTTTTCTTTTTTTTTAAACCCAGGGTTTTTAAGAACCCTGTTAACCCCTGCTTATGTTGTGTTGATAGTGCCAAGGGTAATCTGTTTTAAACCTTTGTCTTCCCTTCAGGCTCCGGATTTCTATGTGCAGATGAAATGGGAATTCACCAGCTGGGGTGAGTGGCTGTGGGCTTGTTATTTATTTCTCTTTCTAAATTTACTTAGCTCGCATGTAGGTTTATTTTTCCTTTGTAAAAGTTACGTGTACTTTTTTTTTTTTTAATCAAGGAAATACATAGTGAAGAATAAGGAAAAATAATCACCGATAGTCCCATTTAAACACAACTGTTAATGCTTTGGGTGTTTTTCATCCAGTCTTCCCCCCGATGCATAGGACTTTTCCTCCCAAGCATTCATGAAGATAGTATATAGGCAGTTTCATTTCCTCCTTTTGTCATTTATAGCTGCCATCTGTATTATTAGTTTTAAAATGTCACTTTATTTTTATTTTTTTGAGACAGAGTCTCACTCTGTTGCCCAGGCTGGAGTGCAGTGGCACAACCTTGGCTCACTGTAATCCTCGTCTCCCAGATTCAAGCGATTCTCATGCCTCAGCCTCCTGAGTAGCTGGGATTACAGGTGCATGCCACTGTGCCCAGCTAATTTTTGTATTTTTAGTAGAGAGTGGAGTTTCACCATGTTAGCCAGGCTGGTCTCAAACTCCTGAATTCAGGTGATCCACCCACCCCAGTCCCCCAAAGTACTGGGATTATAGGCATGAGCTACCATGCCCAGCCTGATTTTTGTATTTTTAGTAGAGATGGGGTTTCATTATGTTGGCCAGGCTGGTCTCGAACTCCTGACCTCAGCTGATCCACCCGCCCCAGCCCCGCAAAGTGCTGGCATTACAGGCATGAGCCACTGCACCCGGCCCAAAATGTCACTTTAAATTGCTAGAATTTTAATAAGTAGATTTACCATAATTTACTAATTTCCTTATGTGATTTAGCTCGATTCTTTTAAACTTGTTATTCTAAACAAGTTGAGGTGAATACTAGAATAGCTTTTTTTTTTTTTTTAACAAAATGGATATATTTCTCTAAAGTATTACATAGGCAATTGACTGACAGTATATTTCCATAGATGTTCTACTTTTATTTCTTGTAGATAAGTTAACGATAACTCCTAACTTCCAAGTTTCAGCTGCTTCCATTTCCAGACTTCCCTTTCAGGCAAGAAGTCATATTTGTATGAAATGTTTAAATGACATAAAAGTACATAATATAATAGAACTTCAGATTGTTTTGAGAAATGAAATTTTTTTCTAAGGTACATAGTCACTCTTATTTCAGGTTTTGTTAAAAAGTGGCATACTTAGGCTGGGTGCGGTGGCTCACGCCTGTAATCCCAGCACTTTGGGAGACTGAGGTGGGAAGATCACCTGAGGCCAGGAGTTCAAGACCAGCCTGGCCAACATGGTGAAACCCCGTCTCTACAAAAATACAAATATTAGTCGGGCATGATGGTGGGTGCCTGTAATCCCAGCTACTCGGGAAGCTAAGGCGGGAGAATTGCTTGAACCCAGGAGGCGGAGGTTGCAGTGAGCCAGGATCTTACCACTGCACTCCAGCCTGGGCGACTGAACGAGACTCCGTCTCAAAAAAAAAAAAAAAGTGGCGTACTTTAGACATTTGATATCCTGAATGGTGGATATTACAATATGGTAGGCCCCAGCCATATGGCAAGAGTTGCATATGTGAGTGAGGAAGGCCAGACGGACAGACCCTATATAGTGGGGACAGACTCCACTATAAAGTGGGGCTCATTTCGGGATCAAGAATACTCTTGGGAAATTTATTTAGACTTTTTTTCTGATGAATGAAATGGAAGGTTCATTTTTATTTTTCAAGAGTGATTTCCTGTATGGTAGATATGACAGCCAAGACGTCCAGTTGTTTGATGGTCACCATCTTGCCACTCCCCTCCTTTTGTTAAATCAGAATCCTGATTTCCTGGCTTAGGTGTTCTACTTGGCCCTTGAGTTTTTCTCAGTGGTACACTTCTCTCCTCCAGTGCCCTTGGTTTCTAGAATATGCCCGAATGATGTCTGTCGCATCTGGAAAAGTGGTGCCAAACTGCGCGTTGATATCACATTGCTGGGATTTGAAAACATGAGCTGGATAAGAGGGAGGCGTAGTTTTATATTTAAGGGAGAAGGTGAGTGACTTCTCTTGTAGTAATCACTGCTGAAGCGAAATTACAGGGTGATTTTTAACCATCAAAATGCTTTCACATTCATGTGCCTTTTCTGTCTGATCCTTTCTAGGGCATGTTTTTTGGTTATTCTTATTAATTATTCAGCTCTCCATCCCTGTCTTTGTTCTTGTCTGGCTAGTTCTCCTTCATGTGTCGTTTACCACCCAGAAGTTACCCTTGTGATGTGTCTGCTTCACTTTCCTGAGCCTTTGAGCACAGGCATTCTGTGTGTATCTCTGTATAACCCTCCATAATCAGGCATGAGAAATGGCATTGCTCACCCAATGTTGTGCATACATAATTTCTATGAATTCTGTAATAATATGTTTTATAAAGGACATTGATGGAATATAGTGCTAATAAGAATGCAAATTATTTAAAAATTCCGCATCTTTGGGGAAGATGGCTCAGAGCTTCCTATGTATTGTGGAAAGCTGGTCAGATAGGTGCAAATAGGTAGTCAATAATCAGTATACTGTAGGTTTTATCAGCTAGCACCTGGGAGGACACACATGAAAGATGATGCATTTTAACATACGAAGCTTCCTTGTTTTTGCATCTTCCCTGCTTTGTGCTTAGTTATGTCTTTGTTTCCATTAATAGACAACTGGGCAGAGTTGATGGAAGTCAACCACGACGACAAAGTAGTCACCACCGAACACTTTGACCTTTCTCAAGAAATGGAGCGCCTCACTCTGGACTTGATGAAGCCAAAAAGCAGGGAAGTTGAGAGGCGGCTTACAAGCCCAGTCATTAACACCAGCCTCGATACTAAAAATATTGCTTTTGAAAGGTACAAATTTAGACTCTAAATTTTAAGGTCTAATCCCCATGCTGCCATCTTGAGTGACATGTATGTATGAATTGGAAATTATGGATGGATTGGGTTTTTTCTAATATGACATAATAAACACTAGTGGGTTTTAAGATTGATCTCTAACCAATAGAAATTGTAGCTGACACTCGACACCGTCCATCATTTTTATAGCACATTGGTTAAGTCTTCTAAGACTTAACCAACATGAAGAATATGAATAAATGTCTTCTTTTTCTTTTATGTGCCCTTTCTAGTGGCTTTTACTTGAATCTTACTTTTGTCTTGATGTTTATGGATCCACAACACTCAGTCCCAGACCACGGAGCTTGGAGTTTCTGGAGGTTAGAATTGACCCAGTACTGAGTTCAGTTGTACTGATTTTGGTCAGTCAAATTCACACTTACTATATAGTTAAATGTTCGTTTGGTTTTTTTTTTTTTTAACCCACCTGTGAGGTTTAATGGTTTAGAGCAAGACTCTGGAGGGGATTTAGTTCTGTTCCAGACTCATAAAGAATTCTCCAGAGAGGTCTGTGCCTTGGTTAATCCAGATGAGAACACCATCACTGGTCATGTGCCTCTGGGCCACATGGAGGGCTTAGAGGGCCTTTGAGTAGAGGCTGTCAAAGCTGTTTGCCTGTTTCTACAGTGGAGAACACTGACCCGATGGAGTCCTACGAGCACTAATGGTATTTGCCTAGGATGTCACATCCAGCTTTCTGTAAGCCAAAGTAGCTTAGCCTGAGAAAATGGACACTATTATCCTGATAATATTTGCCTAGGATGTCACATCCAGCTCTCTGCAAGTCAAAGTAGCTTAGCCTGAGAAAATGGACACTATTATCCTGATGGTATTTGCCTAGGATGCCACATCCAGCTCTCTGCAGCCTAAGTAGCTTAGCCTGAGAAAATGGACACTATTATCCTGGACTTAGGCCTTCTTTTCTCTTGATGAATATAACAACTGTCCTCTCATTATATTTTTCTTTTCTTCTTTTTTCTAATATAAAATTGGTTAGTAAATTTGTTTAGTCAAGCATAAAGCTTGTTAAGTATCCTTTTCTTCTAATTTAGATTGAGCGGTGGAATTAGGACATCTGTCCAGGGCTGCTGCTAGGGCAGGAGGGTAGCATCCCTGGAGGCAGGGTCAGTCCTCTTCTGCCAGCCTCCTTGCACCAGCCTGGCCAGTTGACATTCGCTGTCTTTTGGGGACAGCAAAATTTAGGGACTGACTGGATTTCCCTTGGAGGATCGTGGAAAGACATTTCCAGGCTTCCGTGTACCCCTCTGCAGGCAGGGAGGGCCCCTTCAGCTTAGGGCTCTGTTTGTAACCCCAGAAGGCAGAGGAGGCTGCCTTTTCTGCCACTGTTCATCTGTAGGCATGAGAGGGGGAGGAGCTGAGTGCCATCCACAGGGCTCCTAAATAACTGTGTGACTTTGGGCAAGTGGCCTCATCTCTCCAGTTTTGTTTCCTTAGCTGAAAGAAATAATGGAGTGAATCTGGAGATGAAGTCTCCAAAGTCCGGGACTCTTAAAATGTCTTGAGAAGAGACATTGTTCCTCATATTGTTCAACAGCAGAGTTGCCAGAGTCATTGTTTGTTGAAGTGTGATTTATGAAGAGAGCGTGATAATTCCTGGCTGTTACCCCACTGAGTGTAAATGGGAAATGATAGCATATTCCATTTGCACTGAGGACTAAGGCACATTTTTGTATTTTTGCGCCCACAGGGTTTTCTTCTTTTTTTTTTTTTTTTTTTTGAGAAGGAGTCTCGCTCTGTCGCCCAGGCTGCAGTGCAGTGGCGCGATCTCGGCTCACTGCAAGCTCCGCCTCCTGGGTTCACGCCATTCTCCTGCCTCAGCCTCCGGAGTAGCTGGGACTACAGGCACCCGCCACCACACCCGGCTAATTTTTTTGTATTTTTAGTAGAGGCGGGGTTTCACCGTGTTAACCAGGATGGTCTTGATCTCCTGACCTCGTGATCCGCCATCTCAGCCTCCCAAAGTGCTGGGATTACAGGTGTGAGCCACTGCGCCCAGCCCCAGAGCCCACAGGGTTTTCAGAGTGCTCAAGCTAACTCTCTTGCAACTGACAGTGTGTTGCTGAGAGAATTTTTGGAAGATAGCTGCTTTGTTTTAATGGTGCTCAGAATTAAATGTGCGCTTGTCATGCATTGAGCAAGAATTGAGCCAATCCTTAGAATTGATACCACCTACAAAAAGAATATAGCTGCTTTTGAATGTGAGGTTTGTTGGTACAAAAAGTGTGTGAATTTACTTCTGATCAGAGGTGTGAGTATTCATTTGATTGAATTTGGAAGGTGTGGCCTTCTCTCATTTTCTTTTCTTTCTTTCTTTTTTTTCTTTTTTTTTTTTGAGATGGCTTCTCGCTCTGTCGCCCAGCCTGGAGTGCAATGGCATGATCTCGGCTCACTGCAACCTCCGCCTCCCGGGTTCAAGCAATTCTCATACCTCAGTCTCCTGAGGAGGTGGGATTACAGGCACCCTCCTTTGTGCCCAGCTAATTTTTGTATTTTCCTAGAGATGGGGTTTCGCCATGTTGGCCAGGCTGGTATTGAACTCCTGACCTCAGGTGACCCGACTACTTTGGCCTCCCAAAGTTCTGGGATTACAGGCATGAGCCACCACACCCAGCCCCCTCTCTCATTTTTTGATGGTCACTTTTGTCCACTTTTTTCTAACCTGTTACTCAGAGCTTATGTGGGCAAATTAATACCCTGCCCTGATGAATGTTTGGCCTGCAGTATATACACTGTGGTTGCAGTTTGAATTTTTCCCTTCTCTGAAAGATTACGCTTGCCCACCTCAAACAAAATATTCCCTGCCACCTTCAGAGCCTTTCTCCAGATTGTGTAGCAACCACCAAGACACAGTGCCTGTGAAGTGGCCTTTGGTGTGGTGGTCTCAGTGGAGACAGGCAGAGGTGAAAATGGCACGAGAGGGAAGCCAGGTGTTCTATCGTCTTCGGGTGCATTTGCATGCAAAGTTACCAAGGGCCACAGAGTCATTAGGAGATTAAAATTTAAAACAGGGTATGAACATTGGGTTGAATAACTAAACTGCTTCCAAGAGTGGAAATGCTGGGCCGGGCTCGGTGGCTCACACCTGTAATCCCAGCACTTTTGGAGGCCGAGGTGGGCGGATCATGAGGCCAGGAGATCAAGATCCTCTTGGCTAACATGGTGAAACCCCATCTCTACTAAAAATACAAAAAATTAGCCGGATGTGGTGGTGGGCGCCTGTAGTCCCAGCTACTTGGGAGGCTGAGGCAGGAGAATCACTTGAACCCAGGAGGTGGGAGGTGGAGCTTGCAGTGAGCTGAGATTGTGCCACTGCACTCCAGCCTGGGTGACAGTGTGAGACTCCATCCCAAAAAAAAAAAAAAAAAAAGAGTGGAAATGCTGAGGGCAGTAGAGGCAGGATTGCCGAAGGAGCAGAGGTAACCCAGTGAGGAGCTTGGTAGTTCCTTGAGAGAAAAGCATAGTGCCGTCTTCCCAGAGTGTATGAAGGGTGAGATGGAGCAGACGTAGCCATCCTTCCATCCATCAGAAGAGTCTGTTCCAGAAAACAGTGACTTCCTGTGCCAAGACATCAAGTGACTTAAGCAAACAAGGAACTGAGGATTGAAGGAAAAAGACTATCTCAATTTTCTGGTATTGATGATAAATGGGGACTGTGACTTATTAATCAATTGAGTCTGGTTCCTTACCTTCTCCCTGTGACTGTTATCTTGTTTCTGAAGTGTAAGTTGGAGATAGCATTTGGTATAATCCTGTTAGGATTCCTCTGTTTCCATCCATGGGTCATGCTGTCCTAATTATAGACAACTAGTAGGAAAATGGAGCTCTGATCTCTCCTGTTCTGATGGGCTAAAATACACACGTAAACTCATTATACCATCTGGACTAATTTCACTAACCAAATCCCATTAGAAGAAAAGCAAACTATTTGGAAACACAAAATGCAAATAACCACATATGTTCTTTGTAACGTGGCTGACCTGCTGCCGTTCCCTGAGCTTCCTGCATGACGTCCCAACTCACTCAGTGGTCAGAGCAGAAGTCAGGCTGTTGCCCTAACCAAGGCCAAGAGGAGCTGGGATGTGATGTCCTAGACAAAGGGTAGGGCTGGTCAGGGGTCCCCTGTGAGAAGCAGCGTTTCCCAGGGCAAGCTGCTTTGAAAAAGAATCAGAGCCTTCTGACTGCTCTTGGCTCCTAAATACATTTTTTTTCAGGAGTATGTTGAGTTGAATAACTGAGATTTTGGGCATATTACCAGTACTGCATCTGCCACTGGAATGCTGAGCTACTTTAAAAGGAGTTCCACAAGATGGAATTAACAGCTGGGCTAAAAAAAAAATCTGTTTTTCACATCCTTTCCCCTGCTGCACCAAACCTGCCCAAACATGTGACTCATAGCCATTTTGCAGGCCTAATGGCATCTCTAAGCAGCTCACCACAGTGATGAGTTCCTGGCCTACCTGGTCTTTTGCAAGGAACAGGATGGTCTGTGCCTCATTGTTCTAAGAATTCCTCGATTGAGATGTGGCTACTTGTGGAGATCTCACCACTGACATCTATGTCCCCAGTTAAGATGACTCAGATAAATGCTCTGACCTGGTTACCACCTTGTGGTGAGCCCTTGGATGTTGGTCATCTTCACTCACTTGTTTAGGACTGCTGTGCAATAAATGTCACCACCTTTGTCCTCAATGCTGGCAGTTTTGTAAAGAAGCCAAGATTGGAGACTTTCTATGCCTCGGGTGAGGCAAATTGATTAATAACTGTGGGAGGAGGGTGGGGGTGCACAAGCCATCTGTCAGTGCTAGCCGCCTTCTGTGGACAATAGGACCATGATTTCTAAGTGTCCTTCACTAACTTAAGCTGGGGGGAAAAAACTATAAAGGCTGCAGATATAAATCTGAATGGCATATTGTACATGTAGAAATTTGTGGTGTTCACTTTTTATCAGAACTAAATCCGGATTCTGGGGCTGGAGGACAGATAAAGCAGAAGTTGTTAATGGTTACGAAGCAAAGGTAAAAGGAAACTCTTAAAATAAGATTTAATATAGCTATTTAGCTTCTATGCAAATGAGGAATCTGTTCCCATTTTTTTCATGCATCTGTGCCATGGAGATGCTCTGGGGAATGAGAAGTGTCTAATGTGTCTCTCACTTGGATTTTTGATTTTGTCGTATTTGACTTTCAGAAAATGGGATAGCATGCCCTGAGGAGGTCTGTAGCTATGCCAAAGAGAAACAATATTGTAGAGAAATGAGTACGGGTACCAGTTGTTCTGGTAGGAATGACAAGCTAGTCATTCCCTTAATTATTAAAAAGAAAAAAAAGAGGAAGAATTAGACTTCACATGTGTTCAAATATTGTGTAGTAGCTTTTGAGTCTCTTTTCTGTTAAATCAGCTTAATTGTAGTCAGCAGGCTCACAGCCCATTTGCATGACATCAGTGCGCTTAAAACATAGTTGTAATTGTGGAGACGATTGTCGATACAGTCATCTGGCATTTTGTCATCTGGAAAGCTCTGTTTCTTGGCCTTTCAGTCCCACAGTACAGCAGGGCTTGATGGCTTTTGGTGATGGAGCCCAGTGCTGCAGGGTCCTCTGGTGGCCTCTGAATGAGCAAAGAAAGTTTACGTCATGCTCAGCAAGACACATTTAGAGCACTTGTCCTAGTGCTGAGTGTGTTTTCTGCAGCTTTCAATGTTGGGGCTCCTCACGTGGCATATAGAGAGAATTCTCTGTTAACTGTTATGTTTGATTTTCTAGATGACCATATTCCCCAGTTATCCTTGATAACAGAGCATTTACTCTGGCAGTTACAATAATTTTTGTCAGTGCGTGGAATGCCTTTTAAATAGTGACTTGCTGGTTTTCTCTAAAGCTCGTAAGTCTAGAGAACCTTGTGTTCATACCTTTCTCTTCTGCCCAGCAGATGGCTGTCTGAGTCATACTAGTATTACAAGATTACTAGTATTACAAGATTACCAGGGGTGCAGTGGCTCACGCCTGTAATCCCAGCACTTTGGGAGGCCCAAGTAGGCAGATCACTTGAGGCCAGGATTTTGAGACCAGTGTGGCCAACATGGTGAAACCCCATCTCTACTAAAAATACAAAAATTAACCAGACATGGTAGCACACACCTGTAATCCCAGCTACTCTGGAGGCTGAGGCACGAGAATCGCTTGAACCCAGGAGGCGGAGGCTGCAGTGAGCCGAGATCACGCCACTGCACTCCAGCCTGAGCAACAGAGGGAGACTCTGTCTCAAAAAAAAAAAAAAAAAAAAAAAAATTTACCAACAGAAGTACAGGATCCTGGTTTGGGTACCTTAGTTTAATAGAAACCCAGGTGGAAACCTAGATTGCAGGGCATTTGTTTGAGACTGTTTAGCCACAGCAGGACAAGCAGGAAGATGCAGCCTGTCACTGCTAACTCCTCGGTATTAAAACTGTCAAATACGGGAGGTAACTGCTGATGCATTTTTCAGTTGATAGTTTATATACTTTCTCTGAAGGACCCTAATGATAGTTAACCATTTCTGATTTTTATTTTGCTGGATTGTTTTCTGTTTTTTTGCTTCAGCATTCTTGCTTTTGCTGTGCTTATTTTTGGAGTTTTGATTCCCTGTGTCACTGTTTTCTTTCGCATACACCTCTCAGGTTTACACAGTAAACAACGTGAATGTGATCACCAAAATACGCACAGAACATCTGACCGAGGAGGAAAAAAAGAGATACAAAGGTAATCACCACCACCCTACCACCTCCTGTTTTGTTGTTATTTTTTAAGCCTAGAGGGAACTCTTTGTTGGCTCTGTTAAGTTTAGGGTTAATGTGATTGGGATGTGTTAAACCCAACGCTAACTACTTCTCTTTTTTTTTTTTTTTTGAGACAAGGTCTCGCCCTGTCACCCAGGCTGGAGTGCAGTGGTGCGATCTCAGCTCGCTGCAATCTCTGCCTCCCGGGTTCAAGTGATTCTCCTGCCTCAGCCTTCTGAGTAGCTGGAATTACAGGCACCCGCCACCACACCTGGTTAATTTTTTGTATTTTCAGTAGAGACAGGGTTTCTTCATGTAGGCCAGGCTGGTCTCGAACTCTTGACATCAGGTGATACTCACTTGCCTCGGCCTCCCAAAGTGCTAAGATTGCAGGCATGAGCCACCGTGCCTGGCCCCTAGCTTCTTTTTATAAAAATTTCTGGGCAGGCATGGTAGCTCACGCCTGTAATCCCAACACGTTGGGAGGCCAAGGCGGGCGAATCACCTGAGGTCAGGAGTTCGAGGCCAGCCTGACCAACATGGAGAAACCCCATCTCTACTAAAAAAAATACAAAATTAGCCAGGTGTGGTGGCACATGCCTGTAATCCTAGCTACTCAGGAGGCTGAGGCAGGAGAGTCACTTGAACCTGGCAGGCGGAGGTTGCAGTGAGCCAAGATCACGCCATTGCACTTCAGCCCGGGCAACAAGAGTGAAACTCTGTCTAAAAAAAAAAAAATTCCTGGCTGGGCACAATGGCTCACACCTGTAATCCCATAATCCCAATACCTTGGGAGGCCAAGGTGGGTAGATCACTTGAGCCCAGGAGTTTGAGACCAGCTTGGCCAATGTGGTAAAACCCCATCTCTACTAAAAATACAAAAATTAACCGGGTGTGGTGGCACACTCCTGTCATCTCAGCTACTGGGGAGGCTGAGGCAGGAGAATCGCTGGAACCTCAGAGGCAGAGGTTGCCGTGAGCCAAGGTTGTCCCACTGCACTCCAGCCTGGGCGACAGAGCTAGACTCTGTCTAAAAAAAAAGAAAAAGGAAAAAAAATTTCCTTAGTCTGACTCATTCTTCAAAATGTTTCCCCATAGTTGGCCTCAACTATAATTAAAGCTATTCATGAGGGCTTGTTTGTGTGTTATCAAGAACAATTGTGGAATTCAGCTAAAAAAGGAGATAAGGATATTTGAGAACATTTATCACTGGAATGAGTGATTTAGTCCAAACTATTGTGATGAAAGATTTAGACAGAACTTGGGATCTGAGCAAAAACATTGCATGTGGTTGCCACATCCCAGCCCCATCCCAGCCCCTCCAACTCTATGGCCTTGTGAAATTACTTCTGCTCTGTGCCTCAGTTTCCTCAGCAGTGAAATGCAGGTGATATCCAACCTTCCTTAGAGTTATTGAGAGGATTAGATGAGTTACGACGTGGAAGCCTTTAGAATGGCGCCTGCAGTATGTGGTAAGCATGCAGTAATTGTTCACCAGCACCACCACCACCATTGCCATTACTCCACTTTGACAGGTGAGGGAACCGAGGCCCAAAACACATGGATAGCGAGTGGCCAAGGTGGGGTTGGAATCCAGGTCTGGCTCACTCCAAAATCCAGACTCTTCCCATTATTCTGCTTTAATTATTACAGCTGTTTATCTGGTTTAGAGATCCTCATGAAAAGCACCCAATAAAGGACAACTTAGTTTATGATTATTGTGAATGATTTGATCAGCCAGTCTGTAATTGCATTTCCTAATGAGGTAGCTTGGACCGGAAACTTTAATGAAGATCTTTTTTTATAGCCACAAGTAAGATATAATATTAGACTTTAAACTTCCCCCCTCTCTGTAGCGGACAGGAACCCGCTGGAATCTTTGCTGGGAACTGTGGAACACCAGTTTGGTGCACAAGGGGTAAGTTGAGGCAATGAGCTTTCATTGCAGTTAGATGAAAGGAAACAACTTGTCTATGCCTGGGATGGCATTTACTGGATCCTGAACAGCCCACTCTTCGTAAAGGCCAAAGATACCCCCAAGCTGGAATTTGAGATACTCTTGGAAGAGAATTAGATGAGTGAATCTTTGAAAACAAAGATTTTAGAGGAGGGGTAGTGATTATAGAAATCAGGTGCTTCCCCTCTTATCCATTATAAACGAGGGGACTCTATAGAAATGGAACTTAAAAGGACTCAGGACTTTATATTACAACAGAGCACCTTAACAAATATTTCCTTACTCAGTGCTCACAGTAACTATGTGAACTTGGCACAGTGGATGTCTCTGCGGGACAGAAAAATGACCTTTCCACTGTCAAAGCTAGACAGGGAAACAGCTAGAACTTCAACTCCAAGTCTTCCAAGTCTCATGAACTTTCAGATATTTCTCTTTCTTTCTTTGCTATAATCAGGAGATAAAAATTTAAAGGAGAGTAGAGAAATACTTTGAAATGAAGAAATCCATTAGACTTGCCATGTAGTTTGGTGATACCCTCATAGATTTTCTTGTTCCATTCAAAAAAGTTAGTGAATAGAACTTCCTGGTCTTAGCTGGTTAACACGTCCACCTCAGACACTGAGTGCCGTAGGCCTTCACTTGTGAACATCACTTGGCATTTCTGACTCTCCTGAGTTCTGGCTCAGCAGGACCTCACCACGGAATGTGCTACTGCAAACAACCCTACAGCCATCACGCCTGATGAGTACTTCAATGAAGAGTTTGATCTGAAAGACAGGGACATTGGAAGGCCGAAAGAGCTGACGATTAGAACACAGAAGTAAGAGAGGTTCAGCTGCCATTTTCAACCTATGTATGTTTCAGAAATTGTACTGTTTTATGGTGTTATGTTGAATCATTCCACTGCTCCCCCACCCCCCTTTTTTTACGGGGGAGACGGAGTCTCGCTCTGTTGCCTAGGCTGGAGTGCAGTGGCACAAACTTGGCTCACTGCAACCTCTGCCTCCCAGGTTCAAGCAATTGTCCTGCCTCAGCCTCCTGAATAGCTGGGACTACAGGCACGTGCCACCATGCCCAGCTAATTTTTATATTTTTAGTAGAGATAGGGTTTCCCCATATTGGTCAGGCTGGTCTCGAACTCCTGACCTCATGATCAGCTCGCCTGGGCCTCCCAAAGTGCTGGGATTACAGGCATAAGCCACTGCTCCTGGCCTCCTCTGCCCCTTTTTATAAAAAATAATTTTAAAATTACTTTGCCATGAAAGCCAACAGTAGATTGTTCATGTTATTAGCTCTTTTCCAAATAGAATCTAGATTGGATGTAAGAATGCCTTTTTTTTTTTAACTGCTAACCAGCTTCAGCTGATCAAATTCAAATGAAACTGTTTCCACCCACTATCATTTCTTCATGCTTGCTGTCAATTAAGACTTGGATAGTGGCAGGTTGTCATGCAAGTCGCTTGCCTTGATTTCCAGATTTTAGGGTGATGTGAATTCCTCGTTTCCCTAGATATTTGACCTTTAATAGGTCCGAATTAAGAGATGACTGGGCAGAGTGTAGAGTAAGGCTGCTGTTGTCTAGCCTACTGCATAGCAGTAATCTCCTTTTCCCATCTGGTGGAGATGGCCTCAGTCTTTTCTCGGTTGAATTCTGCAGGTTTAAAGCAATGCTGTGGATGTGTGAAGAGTTTCCCCTCTCTCTCGTGGAGCAGGTCATTCCCATCATTGACCTAATGGCTCGAACGAGTGCTCATTTTGCAAGACTGAGAGATTTCATCAAATTGGAATTCCCACCTGGATTTCCTGTCAAAATAGGTACTGCTAAATAAACTTCAGCAACACTTGGAGGTTCTGCCCATGTTTGTGGGTGGCAGCATGTGGGTGGTGGGATGCTTCAGGGAATTGGAATGCTTTAGGTCAAAGTAGCTTATAGACATAATGGAGGAGGTGAGAGTTCTCCTGTGGTTTAATTTGATTTAAAGAAGTGTTATGATTGGTGGTTCATTTTGCATATCAAAATCAAGAGATCTCCAACCATCATTTCTATTTGCAAATGGTGCTGACAGTTGTTAAAAGGCATAAAAACATGACACAGTCATTGTTTTAATGTCAAACCTTACTTCAATGAGACTTCAAATTAGATAATTATTTGAGGAAGACAGTTGACACCAAGATTATTTGATACATAAATATGATCTATATCCCAAGCTAGTATGCATAAAGTATGCATAATGCTGTATATATGTGTGTGTGTGTGTATATATATATCTCATACATACTACTCATGAAGAGTATTAATTTTGGATAGTTGTATGTTCATGATGCTTGAACCCTAGCTCGATCACTTACTCACTGTGATCTAGGAGAAAGTACATAACCCCCTTTTTATTTTTGAGACGGTGTCTCGCTCTGTTGCCAAGGCTGGAATGCAGTGGCATGATCTTGGCTCACTGCAACCTCCACCTTCCAGGTTCAAGCAATTTTCCTGCCTCAGCCTCCTAAGTAGCTGGGATTATAGGCATACACCACCACGCCCAGCTAATTTTTGTATTTTTAGTAGAGATGGGCTTTTATCATGTTGGTTAGGCTGGTCTCAAACTCCTAACCTCAGGTTATCAGCCCGCCTTGGCCTCCCAAAGTTCTGGGATTACAGGTGTGAGCCACTGCGCCCAGCCGAAAATACGTAATTCTCAGTCTCAGTTTTCCCATCTGTGTATTGGGGAGGGTTGTTATGAGGCTTATATAAAATTATACTTATCAAAGTACTTGGCATAGTAAGCACTTAGTAAATGATAACTATTATTGTTATTCTTAGTAAAGTTTACTTATAAAAGTTTTTATTTTGTTAGAAATTCCCTTGTTTCATGTCTTAAATGCACGGATTACATTTGGAAATGTTAATGGCTGTAGCACTGCCGAAGAATCTGTATCTCAAAATGTGGAAGGGACCCAGGCTGATTCAGGTAAAAAAATAAATTAATTAAAAGTTCAGTTTTGTTATTTAAAAAAAATTTTATGGCTGGGCGTGGTGGCTCATGTCTGTAATCCCAGCACTTTGGGAGGCCGAGGCGGGTGGATCACCTGAGGTTGGGAGTTCGAGACCAGTGTGACCAACATGGAGAAAACCCATCTCTACTAAAATATAAAATTAGCCAGGTGTGGTGGCACATGCCTGTAATCCCAGCTACTCGGGAGGCTAAGGCAGGAGAATCGCTTGAACCCGGTTGGGGGTGGGGGGTGCAGAGGTTACCGTGAGCTGAGACTGTGCCATTGTACTCCAGCCTGGGCAACAAGAGCAAAACTACATCTCAAAAAAAAAAAAATTTATAATTCAGTCATCATACTCATAATTCACTCTGAAGCTGGAATATCTGAGGGAGTCTGTGTTGGATGAAAGAAAACTTTAGATTTAGTTTAGATTAAGCAAATAAAAACTTGTAGTATATGTATGATCCTAGTTATATTAAAAAGATAGGATGTTCTTTTTTTTTTTTTTTTTTTTTTTTTAGTAGAGACGGGGTTTCACTGTGTTAGCCAGGATGGTCTCGATCTCCTGACCTCGTGATCCGCCCTCCTTGGCCTCCCAAAGTGCTGGGATTACAGGCATGAGCCACCGTGCCCGGCCAGGATGTTCTTAAAAATCAGCTTTATTGAGGTGTAATGTACATACAATAAAATGCTCTCATTTTAAGTGTGACGGTTCAGTGCATTTTTTTTTTTTTCTCGAATACAGAGTCTCACTCTGTCACCTAGGCTGGAGTGCAGTGGCACAATCTCTGCTCACTGCAGCCTCTGCCTCCCAGGCTCAAGCAATTTTCTTGCCTAGTCTCCCAAGTATCTGGGAATACAGGTGTGTGCCACCATGCCTGGCTGATTTTTGTATATTTATTAGAGACTGGGTTTCACCATGTTGGCTAGGCTGGTCTGGAACTCCTGACCTCAAGTGATCCACCCACCTCGGCCTCCCAAAGTGCTGGTGTGAGCCACCATACCCAGCCACATTTTGACAAATGTATGCATCTATGTAACCACCACCACAGTCAAGATAGACAGCATTTCCATATGCCCCCAAATTTCCTCACGCTCCCTTGCCGTCAATACAATTCATGTTTTTAGATGCAATTGTAAATGGACTTATTTTCTTACTTTCATTTTCCAATTACTAGTATATAGAAATATTATTGAGTTTTGTATTTTGACCTTGAATCTTTTTAAAAAATTTTTTAAATCTTTTTTTTCTTGCACAATTGCATGGCCGGGATTGACCTTGTTTATCTTGTAACATGGCTGAATTTACTTGTCTTATACTTTTTTGTAGATTTCTTAGAATTTCTTACATATATGGTCATGTTGTCTATTAATAAAGAAAATTTTACTTTTTCCTTTCCAATCTTTAAACTTTTTATTTCTTTTTCTTGACTTATTGGACTGACTAGGACATCTAGTACAATGTCAACTAAGAGGGGTAGGAATGGCTATCCTTGTCTTGTTCCTGGTTCTAGGGGAGGAAGGATTGTTATGCCATTAGGTTTGATGTTATCTGTGTAGGTTTTTTGTAAATGTCCCTTATTAGTTGAAGGACATTATTCTCTTATATTTCTAGTTTGCTGAGAGTTATTACCATTTTTAAGTATTGATTTTTGTGAGATGCGTTTTCCGCAACTATTGTGATGGTCCTATGTTTCTCCCCTATAGTCTACCAATAGGAGGAATTAAAAGATAGCATTTTAATGTATATAAATTAAGACTTCAAATGAAAACAATTGAACTCAACAATAATATACAACTTTACGTTCCCATGTGGCAATAAAGTTGGGTGATACATGTTCATGAGGTTGTGCAGCTGAGGAACACTCATGTACTCTTGGCAGGAAGAGGAGATCGGTATAGTTCTTGAAGAAAACATTTGGCATTACTGTGTAAACTGAAGATGTGTATGACCTACCAATTCCTAGATGTGTACCTAAAGAAACGTATGCACATGAGCATCTGGAGACCCCAGTACTGGGCAGCAGCATCCACTCATAACAGCAGAAACCTGGAAACAACCCAGATGTCCTGAGATGGTAGAATGTGCTATTGTGCTCTATTAATACAACAGAATAACATATAGTATTGAAAATAAACATTTATAGCTATGTGCGTCAAGACTGTTGAATTTCAAAAGCATAATGTTGAATGAAGAAAATCCAATTTGAAGAATAAATTCCAATGATCCATTTATGTCGAGTTCACAAACAGGCTAATACAAACTGTTAGGATGATATACATGTGGCAAACTCCAGAGAAGAGCTAGGCAGTGTAAACAACTATTCTGAATTATGTATTTACCTCTGGAGAGGAAGAAGGGGATATTGTTAACAAGGGATGTGCCTGTGGTATGTTATTGATAGTATTCTTTTTTTTTTTTTTTTTTTTTTGAGATAGAATCTCGCTCTGTCGCCCAGGCTGGAGTGCAGTGGCGCGATCTTGTCTCACTGCAAGCTCTGCCTCCCGGGTTCACGCCATCCTCCTGCCTCAGCCTCCCGAGTAGCTGGGACTACAGGCGCCTGCCGCCACACCCGGCTAATTTTTTCTTGTATTTTTTGTAGAGACAGGGTTTCACTGTATTAGCCAGGATGGTCTTGATCTCCTGACCTTGTAATCCACCCACCTCAGCCTCCCAAAATGCTGGGATTACAGACGTGAGCCACTGTGCCCGGCAGTTATTGATAGTGTTCTGTGTCTTAGGTGAAAGGCACACAGGCATTTGTTTTATTATTATCATTTTTAAGTGTTCAGATATTTTATAGATACTATCTTTTATATATTTACCATGTATCTTCATGCAAAAAGAAGAAACACATTGGTGTGACTGTGCATATGTGTTTAGAGGGAGAAATCTTCGCTTTTCATTTCACAGCCTTGTGTATTTTTTATGACTATGTATTCATTTTTTCCACTAAAATCAAGGAAAAAGAAAAAAGCTGTATTCTGTCACTTTTTTCTGTCTTGCTTCCTCAGAATCTCTCATATAATAGTAAGCCTTGATTATTATAATTTTGAGCCTTTCTTTTTTTTCTAATGTAAAACATTTTTGCAAAAAATTGGAGTGGAAATGTAATGAACTCAGACACTGGACGGTTGCCTTTTGTGTTTCAGCTTCCCACATCACAAACTTTGAGGTTGATCAATCTGTGTTTGAAATTCCCGAATCTTACTATGTTCAAGACAATGGCAGAAATGTGCATTTGCAAGATGAAGATTACGAGATAATGCAGTTTGCCATCCAGCAAAGTCTGCTTGAGTCCAGCAGGAGCCAGGTGGGTTTATCAGAATAAATGGCAGGGCTTGGGAGGTCTTACCCTCTGGGTTAGCCTCAGTGTTTGGCTAATCTGAAAGATTTATTCTAAATATCAAGTTTGACACATTCATGGTATTTGCATAGGTTGTACTTTGTGCATCTGGTCTTCTTACAAAAGCTTGTTATGTAAGAGATCATCTACATAATCCCAGTCAGCACCATTCACAAGATGTCTTCAGGCAGACTTTCCTTTTCCTCATTTTCATGCACAAAGCTTGTAATTCTGTACTTTTCGAGATGTGCTTCATTTTCTAGTACTGAAGCAGTAAATTCCTGCTGAATCACACCATCATATTTTCCCTGAAGGATTACCTATGTGTCTGTAGTCTCAGATGAAGGTCGTGAAGTGGATTTGAATCCCACTCCCTCCACAAACGGTATCATCTCCCTAAACTCTCTCTGGGTCTCTAGTGAAACAGAAAATGAAGGATGGGACAGACCTGTGTAAGCTGTAGGCTGTGTGTGTGTGTGTGTGTGTGTGTGTGTGTGTGACTTTTTGTTGCCCAAGTTGGAGTGCAATGGCCATTCTCCGGCATGATCATATTGTACCCTAAAACTCCTGGGGTCAAGAGATCCTCCCACCTCAGCCTCCCAAGTAGCTGGGACTAAAGTCATGCACCACTGCACCCAGTAGAACAGTTGCCTTTTATTGTCGTATGTGGTTCTCCCTCCATGCCTCACCTACCTGGGACAGTCCAAGGCTTGAGGTCCTCCTCCCCTAACATCAACTCCTTCCATCTCCTTCCTTCTGTGGCTCCTGGCTCTACTAGGGTAGGGTCTGGTCTGCCTCCAGCACCCTCTGGTATGTCCTGGGTTCCTGCAGTCCATTTATTTGTTTGTTTCTTTGTTTGTTTATTTTTTGAGACGGAGTCTCTCTCTCTGTCGCCCAAGCTGGAGTGCAGTGGCGTGATCTCAGCTCACTGCAAGCTCTGCCTCTGGGGTTCATGCCATTCTCCTGCCTCAGCCTCCCGAGTAGCTGGGACCACAGGCGCCCACCACCATGCCCGGCTAATTTTTTGTATTTTTAGTACAGACGAGGTTTCACCATGTTAGCCAAGATGGTCTCCATCTCCTGACCTCGTGATCTGCCCGTCTCGGCCTCTCAAAGTGCTGGGATTACAGGCGTCAGCCACCGCGCCTGGCCCATTTATTTGTTAATTGACTTTTTCTTCCATTCTTCATTCAGATTTTGCAGAGTACCTTCTTTGTGCCAGACTCTGTGCCAGGTGCTGGGAATTCTCTGGGAAGCAGTCCCTGCCTTCACAGGGCTGCTGCTTTGAGAATAGTGCTCACACTCCAGCGTTCTCACTGGTTTAAGCTTGTAGCTTTCTGGTTCTATTCCTGAGTCTTAGTGCTTGTGTAATGTGAGTCTACCTCCTCCACTTCCCCCTGCCACCACCATGGCCCCATTCCCAGACCTATTCAGTTTTCCAAGCCAGACCCCAAAGCAAGCATGTTCCCTTTGGGAGGCCTCCTGGGAGAAGACCCCTGGACATCACCATCAGCCTGGTATGCTTTTCCTTTCCCTATGTAAGTGAGCTTAGCTCCCCTCGCCAGCTCCCAAGAAGCTTCATAAACCTTGTTGACCATAAGTTTTAACAAGGGGAGTAGCCAAAGTCAAAGACTACCAATATTGAATTATGTCTTCTAATCTTGCCCTAGAAGAATTATTGGCCGGGTGCAGTGGCTCATGCCTATAATCCCAGCACTATGGGAGGCCAAGGTGAGAGGATTGTTTGAGCCCAGGAATTTGAGACCAGCCTGGGCAACATAGTGAGATCCTATCTCTACCAATATATATATATATTTTTTTAATTTTTGAGGCAGAGTCTTACTCTTTTGCTCAGGCTAGAGTGCAGGGGCACAATATTGGCTCATTGCAGCCTCTGCCTCCCAGGTTCAAGTGATTCTCATGCCTCACCCACCTGAGCAGCTGGGATTACAGGTGGGTACCACCAGACCCAGCTAATTTTTGTATTTTCAGTAGTGATGGGTTTTCACCATGTTGTCCAGGCTGATCTCAAACTCCAGGCCTCAAGTGATCTGCCAGCCTTGGCCTCCCAAAGTGCTGGGATTACAGGTGTGAGCCACCATGCCTAGCCTCTACCAAAAATTTTTAAAAGC
This sequence comes from Mandrillus leucophaeus, assembly GCF_000951045.1. NCBI lineage: Eukaryota > Metazoa > Chordata > Mammalia > Primates > Cercopithecidae > Mandrillus > Mandrillus leucophaeus. The sequence continues at coordinate 633,597 of NW_012105919.1, forward strand.
CAACTATGGTGTTATGCATCTGTATTCCCAACTAGTCAGGAGGCTGAGGTGGGAGGATTTCTTGTGCCCGGAGGTCAAGGCTACAGTGAGCTACGATCACACCACTACCCTTGAGCCTGGACAACAGAGTGCGACCCTGTCTCTAAAAAAACAAAAACAGAAACCTGCTTTGGTCACTTGAACTTTGCCCAAGGTCAGCTGTGTTTCTGTTTTTCGTTGTGTATATCTTCCACTTGGGTTAGCTGTATTTAAGAGATGGATTTTGTGAGAAGGATGAGAAGGCTGTGGCTGTGAGTTAGGCTGTGGCATGTTACTAGCTGCCACTTAGGTGGTGTTTTTGAGGTAACCCAAGTCCCTGTTAGTTAGCACTATCGATAATGGTCATGGAAAGACTTTTAATTTGGTTCTTGCTGCCATTGTTTCCTTTCCAGAATGGCACCAATTTCTCCTAAGACATATTCATGTCTATCATATTTGTCTTTGCCAGGAACTTTCAGGACCAGCTTCGAATGGAGGGATCAGCCAGACAAACACCTATGACGCCCAGTATGAGAGGTGATTGACTGATGTGACTGTGGATTAAACCAGGATGGACACAGGCGTGGACACAGGCGGGCAGACGCGTGGCACTGTGCATTTGGTCCCCAGGCAGATGCACGGTGCCACACACTGGCAGGAAAGACTAGAAAAAGTAGGCCGGGCGCGGTGGCTCACGCCTGTGATCCCAGCACTTTGGGAGGCCGAGGCAGGCAGATCATGAGGTCAGGAGATCGAGACCATCCTGGCTAACATGGTGCAACCCCGTCTCTACTAAAAAAAAAAATACAAAAAATTAGCTGGGCATGGTGGCAGGCACCTGTAGTCCCAGCTACTCGGGAGGCTGAGGCAGGAAAATGGCGAACCCGGGAGGCGGAGCTTGCAGTGAGCCGAGATCATGCCACTGTACTCCAGCCTAGGTGACAAAGCGAGACTCCGTCTCAAAAAAAAAAAAAAAAAAAAATACTAGATAAAGTAATTGGCTCTCCTGCTTCCTCTTGTGGCAGTTACTTATTATAATAACTCTGGACTTGATAGCAAGTTTCCAGGAATGGGTGATAGAATTTCTGACTGGTTCACAGGTCAGTGCCATTGGGGGAAAGGTACTGAGTCAGTGTTTTCTGATTGGTTTGATCTTCTGTGAATGATGTATGACCACAAGGCCTAGATGTCCTCAGTGGAAAGTTTATATAATTGTAAAGATAAGGAAGTTTGTGGGAACAGCTGCAGAGATTTAGGGAAAAACTGCAAGGATTCATTTCACGAAGACTTTTTATATACTTAAGGTGTCTGTGAGAGCCGGCTGATGAAGAACCTGTTTTGCTTTAAAACAGATCCAAGTTCAATTCTCAGCCCTATCACTTACTGGTCGGGTGGTCTTGGGCAGGAGTGTGGGGTTTCTCACCTGTATACAGCACTTACACCCCCAGAGTTATGTGGGATTAAATGGCATCATGCATATTAAATGCCTGGCACAGTATGCCCTTGGTAAGCAGTTAAGAAATGTAGTTACTGCTGCCACCATGATGATAGTAGTGACTCTCCCTTTTTATCTGTTTTCCAACCCAGGGCCATCCAGGAGAGCCTCCTCACCAGCACAGAAGGCCTGTGCCCCAGCGCCCTGAGCGAGACAAGCCGTTTTGATAATGACTTGCAGCTGGCCATGGAGCTCTCTGCCAAAGAGCTGGAGGAACGGGAGCTCCGGCTCCAGGAGGAAGAGGCTGAGCTCCAGCAAGTCTTACAGCTGTCACTCACTGACAAATAGACCTTTTGGCCTGTGGGTTGCACAGAGCAGAGGCTCTGGGCTGTCACAGATGCTGTGTCAACCAGAGCCCCGGGGCTGAGGGCCTGCACCTTGTGTGCGTGCAGCAGACAACAGCTGCCCCTTCTTTATGCAGAGGTGCAGAACCAGGGACTCCCGGGCCCATCCAGGCCGCTCCCTGGGGTGGAGAAGGGACCAGGGATTGCAGGCCCCATCTCCAGGCTAAGGGGAGGAGAGCATCATCACTTTCCATTAGCTGTATTGGCTTGCAGGTCACATTTTTACTACCAGCTTTAGACAAAACCCCAATCCCCGCAGGTTTGTAGATCAATTTTTATCAAGGAGTGATAACAAAACAAGTTATTGCAGAGTCAGGGTGCTTTTATATATGAGAGCAGCAGCCGCCTTTGTAAAGTGTGGTCTATGAGAATTGGAGACACATCTTTACTGTTCACCAAAGAAATGGGTAATCTGTGCTGATCTACTCCTTATTTTTACCTTTTTACAGGGTTTCTAGGATATTGTCATTATTCTTCCTTCATCTCTATCTGATTCCATTCCTTCCACACCCAGCTAAAGTTAGAGGAGATACATATAGAATCTATTTTAGATTATTGTTAACTATTTGCATCAAATTAAGATACACAAATGGCCATGGATGTTGCCTTCGCCTTAAACATTACTAATAGTTTCACATCACCTCACTGCACGCATCGAGGGATCTGATTTGAATTTGTAAAGGCAATTCTTTTGAGAGCAGGATTCTCCAGGCTAAATCAAAGGCAGCTAATCCTGTCCCTGAAGGAGCAGCTAGGGGAACATGAGGCTTGTTCTTGAAGTGGGCAAGCTGGCCAAAATATTGGAACACACAGAACCAAACTAGGTGTGTTCCACACCTGCACGAGTGAAGGATTTCCACATAGACACCTAGGAAGAACCCACTGCATGCCCTAGACTCACTCCAGAGGAAGGATGGATTTGCAACCAGAAAGGGAGCTGAAAACCACGGAGCTCCATGGCTCTTCATTCAAAAGGGAAAATGATGATTCCACGTTGCTTTTCAGAATTCAAATCAACATCTTTCTGAATAAATCTATTTTTTAACAGAATCTTTTTATTATTTGTAAAAGATATAAAAACAACTATTCCCATCAGTAGCAATACAAGGTTATACATTTTAACCAGATTTTCTCAGGCCTTTTTTGGATACCTTTAGTAGTTAACTCTCTTTTGTCAAACCCTCCTGTAAATAACCATCGCACAACATACAGAAGCCTGGGGAATACAGCCAAGGGCACTGCTCACTGTGGCCCATGTATTCGTTCCCACAGGCTGCACTGAAATAACTTGGTAAACAGTACCCTCCTCCATTTTGTGTCTGTTTCCTCTGTTGTGCTTCTTTGGGGATAGGAAGACAAACATAACTACTATTCCAGGTGTTGCCAGTGAAACGTTCCCAGACACAAAGAATTGTGCTTTTAATTCCATGTCACCATTTGCCTTTTTTTTTTTTTTGTCATGGTCTGACCAAAATTCCTTCCCTGCACAGCAGGCCAGTATAGGCAACGCCACATTTGTTTCAAATACGCAATGTGGCATTTTGTTTACTTCGCATTTGCCGTGAGCAAAGACACTTCTTGGAATGGCTGCAGCGAGGCTGTGTCATTGGCTTACAAAGGTGACTCATAGGTAATTTCTATGTTTGCATTCCACTGCTCTGCTCCCTAAGGTCCTTGACTTTCTCCCCTGGAATTCACTTAAAAAGGGACTGAGCATTGTGTCAACCTGTTGCAGCGTTTTTCATATATGTGTTCACTCTAAAAATGCAAATAAAGACGGCTTCCTTAGAGGGTGCTCATACAATATTCCAGTCTTTGAGTCTTTTTTCTTTCCAGTTTTTTCTAGTCACTGGATGTAGTGACCACACTTCCTGTTACGTATGTCAGTAGAACATTAGAATGCCTCACATTGCTCAGTTCATCACTGCAAAGGTGGCATGCTTCTCCCAGCCTTCCTGCCCAGGTTAACAAGCCCCATGCTGCTTATTTCAAATGGAAACTAAAAGCAAGCCAGTGTTGGGCTGTTCTGACACCCCTGTGTTCCTCCTGGAGGTAAACTGGCTCTTGTAGGGTAAGGGAAGCCCAGCCAACATCAAAGCTCTGCATCAATGCTATCCCTTGAAGCCAAGTGCTTTATGAGGCTGTTCCTAGAAGTCCAGATGATAAGGCTTCCAAACTCTTCCTATATCTAAATATGTTGGTATTAAAAACAACAACGGCAGTGGCCAGTAGAAACGTGTGGGTTCCAAAAATGAGGCTGTATTTCTGGGAAGATGTAAAGGAGCTGCTTTGCTTTTGGGGGAAAGTAGATATCAATACTTGAAGCTACAAGAACACTATGAAGAAAAACATTACTCCTTCGGGTCAAGGGGTGCAATGACTGTGGATTATTTAAAAACTGAAAAGCTAAGCTTAGGTGGCCCAATATCAGCAGAAAGTTTTTGTTTTTGTTTTTCTGAGACGGAGTTTCGCTCTTGTTGCCCAGGCTGGAGTGCAATGGCGTAATCTCAGCTCACTGCAACCTCCGCCTCCCGGGTTCAAGCAATTCTCCTGCCTCAGCCTCCTGAGAAGGTGGGATTACAGGTGTGTGCCACCATGCCCAGCTTTTTGTATTTTTAATAGAGACAGGGTTTCACCATATTGGCCAGGCTGCTCTCAAACCCCTGACCTGAGGTGATCCACCCGCCTCGGCCTCCCAAAGTGCTGGGATTACAGGCATGAGCCACCGCGCCTGGCCAGAAACTAATTGAGCAATTTCTGCACGTTAGACACTGCTAGGAACCAGGTTCTAGACACTGCTAGGACTTAGGTTCTGTAAACAAGCTTGTCACACTACATAAACGTGGCATGTCAAGGAAGTGGAAGTCTGCTCTAAATAATGACAGGAAAGGGAAACTGTCACAACTGCCAGCTTGGTCACAGTCTCCTGCTGACCATAAATGACATCAAGGAAGATGAACTGGATATGGAAATTTCCAGTGATTCTGTGGTGCAATGAATGATGGAGTTCAAAGTACCACCTAGACCTCTGTTTAGAAATATATAGGTTTAAGCCTGAGGTCCAGGTGGAAAAAAATACAACATGCTGATATGACTCCACAGCCACTAAATCACAGGCAACACTAGGAGACTTCCTAATCTCAACTTTAGGCTAGGTGCAGTGGCTCATGCCTGTAATCCCAGCACTTTGGGAGGCCGAGGCGGGTGGATCACCTGAGGTCAGGAGTTTGAGACCAGCCTGGTCAACATGGTAAAACCCGATGTCTACTAAAATACAAAAAAATTAGCCGGGCATGGTGGCTCATGCCCGTAATCCCAGCTACTCCGGAGGCTGAGGCAGGAAAATCGCTTGAACCCGGGAGGTGAAGGTGGCAGTGAGCTGAGACCACACCATTGCACTCCAGCCTGGGCAATAGGAACCAAACTCCATCTCGGAAAAAAAAAAAAAAAAAAAAAAAAAAAATTCACTTCACAGAGCTTCTTTAAGTGATTAGATCAAATTCAAACATACCCACATTTCAAACACTTGGGAAATAATTGGTGGAGTAAAACAATATATAGGATTTTACTTTAATTTTAATTGACATTTTGCTCAAAAGCACAGAACAGTGAACATTTCAATGGCTCAATGTTACAAGATTACAAACAAAATCCCTAAGTTAAACAGTTACAGTATCCTGCTTCAGTTATTTCACATTAAATGCAGGTTGTTAAAATCAGTGCTGTGCTTGAACACAAGATAAGCATTTCAATTTAATAACAAAATTAAATCTAGCACCTTGAAATAAATATTGACGACCGCTTTATAAGTATGAAAGTATTATTTCAATAGGAGGAAAAAATCCAGTTCACCAACAGTGCAAACTAATAGCAGCATTTTCAAAGCGGAGATGAAATTTGTGTAAACACACACTGGCGGGCACAGTGGACATGCACTTCTGGCTGGGCCCTCCCCACCCAGGGATGAACAGAGCGCCTGCTGAGCCTTTTACATTCCAAATCTGGAAAGCTACCTCAAGTTTCAGACCGTGGGCTATACAGACTCAAATGCAGGGCAACGGAGATCAATGTGTTTAAGCAGGATGGGGTCCTTTTTTGTGAGAGGCCAACCTAGTAACATTTCCAGTCCAACCCCAGAGCCTTCCAGGCCAAAGGTGCATGTAGTAACAGGTCTACCTGATGTGACCCTGACTTCAGGGGGAGCACCTGAGTGCAGGGCCGGATGCAGGTAAGGAATGAGGGCCCAAGTTCCCCACAGCTGACACCACTTTGCAACCAGCGCATTCTAGGCCAACTCAGGTGAGATTTAAAAAAAAAAAAAAAAAAAATCTGTGATTCTTAACCCACTGTAACCAAATGGTTCTTAAATAGGGAATGTCTACATAGTAAGTCTCCCTCTATTAACATTTTCAAGCATTAATGATGAGTTCTTTCCAGTGTGGTTCTTACAGGCACTCACAAGGTGAATGTTTTCTTTCTCATGAACACTCCATCTTTACACTGACCTTTGGAGCTTTCAGGTCTTACTTTTAACAAGTACAGTCAGAAACACTGAGAAGCAGATTCAGGGGCCAATTATTTGCACTACAGTGTTAGGAAAAAATAATTTCTAGTAGATGTTTTCTTCTAATTCATTTAGCGTTTACCAGCTGTCCAGACCAAAGGTCATTTCCAAGTAGGAAAGTTTTGATTCCAACTTCTCCACTGACCCGTGTGCAACACAACTTATCCTATTCCCAAATACTCATTGAAGAACTTGTCTGGCTGTCACCGACGCCGAATGGGCTTGTAGACACAAAATGCCATAAGGATGACAGTCACCAGCAGGATGCTGAAAATGGTTCCCATCAACACTGCAAAGGGAAAACAGGTTACTTCCTAATGGCAGCTCCAGGTTAGGCAATTTATCCACTCACTGCCAATGATTTATCAAATGCCACTTGCTGCCAGGCACTATGTCAGGTGCTGTGCAAACAGCTGTAAACAGATCCTCTCTCCAGTTGTCTCTATGTATAGTGGGGGGGAGAAACAAACAGGTGAGAGCATTTCACATATCTTGATATACCATGAAAAAAACAGTAATGGGCTAGGGATGGAGACGGGGTGGGCAGCAGGAGGTAGGACAGTCAGGAAGCATCCGAGGAGGAGACTCACAAGCTGAGACAGGCCGAGTGTGGTGACTCATATCTGTAATCTCAGCACTTTGGGAGGCCTAGGTGGGTGGATCACTTGAGGTCAGGAGTTCGAGACCAGCCTGGCCAATATGGTGAAACCCCATCTCTACTGAAAATACAAAAATTGGCCAAGCATGGTGGCAGGTGTCTATAATCCCAGCTACTCAGGAGGCTGAGGCAGGAGAATCGCTTGAACCCAGGAGGCGGAGGTTATAGTGAGCCGAGATTGCGCCACTGGGAGACAGAGTGAGACTCCATCTCAAAAAAAAAAAAACAAAAAAAGCTGGGACCTTACGAGTGAGGCTCTGCAGGGAGCGTGCTGCAGTCCCAGGGATCAGCTAGGGAAGGGCTTTGAGGCCAGTATAAGCTCAACACACTCAGTGAACAGAAGGGAGGCAACCAGGCAAAGAGTGCAGGAAGAGAGGCAGGAAATCAGGCCAGAGAGGAAGGCTGGGGCCGGTCTGTACAGGGCCTTGGAGACCATGAAGGAAACATGGATTTTAAGTTTAAAGAGAAGCCACTGGGGGGTTGTAGGCAAAGGAATGACATCATCTGATTTAGTTGGGAAAAAAAGATTCCTCTGACTTTTGTGTGGAGAATTGTCCGATTATAGTGGGGCAAGAGAGCAAGATGCCCAACTATACCTTTAAAGCCATTAATAAAAATCTGGAGACTTAATGAAGTATTTCAGTCTCAAGATGAGTCTCAACAGGGCCTTATGAGCAAAGAGGCAACTAACCCACAAATCTGTTATGTTTGGCCGGGTACGGGGGCTCATGCCTGTAATCCCAGCACTTAGGGAGGCCGAGGCAGGCGGATCACGAGGTCAGGAGTTCAAGACCAGCCTGGCCAATATGGTGAAACCCTGTCTCTACTAAAAATACAAAAAAATTAGCTGGGCATGGTGGCGTGCGCCTGCAGTCCCAGCTACTCAAGAGACCGAGGCAGGAGAATCGCTTGAATCCAGGAGGCAGAGGTTGCAGTGAGCCAAGACTATGCCACTGCATTCCAGCATGGGCAATAGAGGGAGACTCCGTCTCAAAAAAAAAAAAGAAAAGAAAAGAACTGTTGTTTTTAAGACTAAATTTCACAACTGAAATTTTCAAGGTGCTCAGGTGAGAAATGGGAACTACAACTGATTACTCAAGTTGAGCCCTGGAGGTACAGGATAAGGACCTGGGCTTTAAACTACCTCATAACAAAAAAGAAAAAAATAAACTAGCATAACCAGCAACCATTCAGAGGTTTATTCAATAGCAGCAGTGATATGCAATCTTGTTTCTGTGACTATCTCAGTGATCTTGGGAAGCATTCAAAACCAGCAAATGTACACTGACGTGTGTCTGTAGCGATGTGGGCCCATCCCAGGTTTCAGCTGGGGCCTAACCATAGTTGTTTTTCAGTCTCATTACTGTTCCTTTGAAAAACTAAGATTTAGTCAGGCGAGGTGGCTCATGCCTGTAATCCCAGTACTTTGGGAGGCCAAGGCAGGCAGATCACGAGGACAGGAGATTGAGACCAGCCTGGCCAACATGGTGAAAGCCCGTCTCTACTAAAAATACAAAAATTAGCTGGACGTGGCGGCGGGCACCTGTAATCCCAGCTACTCAGGAGGCTGAGGCGGGAGAATCGCTTGAATCCTGGAGGCAGAGGTTGCAGCAAGCCCAGATTGCACCACTGCACTCCAGCCTGGGCGACAGAGCGAGACTCCATCAAAAAAAAACAAAAAAAAACAAAAAAAAAACCAAGATTTGATCATAGTTTTACTCAAATCAGTAACTCTGTAGTATCTGTGACCCCCCCAACATACCCTCCACGCTTAAAACAGTTATTATTTTAAAACCGACTATACAGAAAAATCAGGCCAGGTGCGGTGGCTCAGGCCTGCAATTCCAGCACTTTGGGAGACCAAGGCAAGCAGATCACCTGAGGTCGGGAGTTCGAGACCAGCCTGACCAACATGGAGAACTGAAGAAACCCTGTCTCTACTAAAAATACAAAATTAGCCTAGCATGGTGACACATGTCTGTAATCCCAGCTACTTGGGAGGCTGAGGCAGGAGAATTTCTTGAACCCAGGAGGCGAAGGTTGCAGTGAGCCGAGATCAAGCCACTGCACTCCAGCCTGGGCAACAAGAGCAAAACTCAGTCTCAAAAAAAAAAAAGAAAAGAAAACTCATCTTTTTTTGGTGAGTGAGGGGGAAGAAGGAAGGAGAAGGTGTCAAAGACAGTATGTCATAACTTCAAAGGCCAGAAGTAATTTTAAGATCTTTGTCAAACAAAATCTACAACCTACGTCAACTAAATGTCACGTCTTAAAATAGCCCTTGTTAACTGAATACCTGCCCTAATTTCCAAAAGTCCTGAATTCTGAGTTTCTACGGTTTGGACTACAATTGGACTTAAAGTTGTCTTATTCTATTTAAATAAACCATTTTCTTGCATCTCGCATTTTGGAAGCACTCTAAAAAATATTTAAAACTCCCAGCCGTGTGCGGCAGCTCAAGCCTGTAATCCCAGCACTTTGAGAGGCCAAGGCAGGCGTATCACGAGATCAGGAGATCGAGACCACTCTGGCTAACACGGTGAAACCCCGTCTCTACTAAATATACAAAAATTAGCTGGGCATTGTGGCGGGTGCCTGTAATCCCAGCTACTCGGGAGGCTGAGGCAGGAGAATCACCCGAACCAGGGAGTCAGGGGTTGCAGTGAGCCAAGAGCGCGCCCTTGCACTCAAGCCTGGCGACAGAGCAAGACTCTACCTCAAAAAAAAAAAAAAAAAAAAAAAAAATTTAAACTCCCAAAGCAGGAATGCAGAAGATTGGAATTGGGGGATGGAAAATCTACCTTTAAAAAATAAAAAATGCCAGGCGCAGTAGCTCACACCTGTAATTCCAGCACTTTTGGAGGCTGAGATGGGCAGATCACTTGAGATCAAGACTTCGAGACAAGCCTGGCCAACATGGAGAAACCTTGTCTGTACTAAAATTACAAACATTAGCCAGGCACGGTGGTGGGTGCCTATAATCCCAGCTACTTGGGAGACTGAGGCAAGAAATCACTTGAACCTAGGACGTGGAGGTTGCAATGAGCCAAGATCACGCCACTGCACTCTAGATTGAGCGACAGAGACTCCATATCAAAAAAAATAATAATAAAAGTAAAATTTAAAAAGGAGCTTAAAACCATGAGTTGTTAGGTACACAGTGGCCATGCATTTGGGTCCTGATCAATTCTCCCACTCGCCATCTTTTCACCTCTCCCTGCACCTTGCATGCAGTGACAGATGCCTGAATGGCAGCCCCAGGCAGAACCTTAAAAGAATGTTTTAGGCCTGGCGTGGTGGCTCACGCCTGTAATCCCAGCACTTTGGGAGGCCGAAGTGGGCAATTCATGAGGTCAAGAGATCAAGACCATCCTGGCCAACATGGTGAAACCCCATCTCTATTAAAAATACAAAAATTACCTGGGCGTGGTGGCTCACGCCTGTGGTCCCAGCTACTGGAGAGACAGAGGCAGGAGAATTGCTTGAACCCGGGAGGCGGAGGTTGCAGTGAGCCAAGACCGTGCCACTGCACTCCAGCCTGGGCAACAAGAGTGAAACTCCGTCTCAAAAAAAAAAAAATACCTACTGTACAGAACTGTCTAGGACAGCATTTCTCAAACTATCTATGGCAAAGGAGTAGTTTTTATAATTTCTAGTCTAGCACCACTGCACTCCAGCCTGGGTGACAGAGGATACCCTATGGTAAAAGAAAAAAAAAATAGGGCTGTAAACCGTACATTTCTCATTAAGTTACTGTGAGGCTCAAATGAATTCGCGTATACAAAGTGTGTAGCACAAGACATGGCATGTAGGAAATGCTCAAAAACTGTTACCATTTTTGCAATAAATACTGGCTCCTCTGGGAAAGAAGAGGGGTGAGGTAAATGATGTGCCTTGTTGTGAGCCTGAGCCCACACAGCCAGCCAGGAGGGGACCCAGACTGAGACTCAGGTCTCCGGATTGCAGTTCATTCATGGGCAACTAGTACATATTGAGAGCCTACTGGACACCATGTCTTGTGGGTGATCCACCCGAGGTGGGTGGATCACTCGAGGCCAGGAGTTCGAGATCAGCCTGGCCAACACAGTGAAACCCCATCTCTACTAAAAATACAAAAATTAGCCAAGTGTAGTGGGGTGCGCTTATAATCCCAGTTACTCGGCAGGCTGAGGCAGGAGAATTGCTTGAACCTGGGAGGCGAAAATTCTGGCACATACTGAGCACTTGCTGAGAGGTAAAGCTCAGGCCTTCTGCCCCAGGCTTTTGGAGAGGGAGTCTCGGGGCCCCCTGAGAGGCCTCACCTGCACCCCACGCCCTCGCCCATCTCCCCACTCTATCCCCTGTCCGCTCCGTAAGCCCGGCTCCAGCACCCGGAGCGGTGAAAGCTCGGGCACTACCCGCCGCCCGCCAGCTCCAGGACCGCTCACCCAGGTTCTGCCCGCGCAGCACCGCGTACGGCCGGCTCCGCTCCAGCGGATCCACGGGGCTCGGGGCCTCTGCATCCCCGACCAGGAGGCTGCAGAGGCCAAAGCACAGCCACGGTAACGCCGGACGCAGCATCTTCCCTAGCCCTGCAGAAGCAGAGAGGCCACTTCCGTCGCAAGCCCTGCCTCTGTCTCCTCCCAGGTCTCTCTGCGTCGCTGCCACCGCCCTTCGGGAGCGCCTCATTGCCATGGTAACTGTGCGTCCTGGTCTAAGTTCCGCTTCTGCCCAAGATTTGTTCCGGATTAACGTTCCTCAATAAGTAATGTTTCCCTCGGACAAACTTTCCGTACCGATCAACTTTCCGTCTGTGCCAACGTTCTGCCGCGATTACCGTTCTGCTATGGTTAGCGTTCCCTTATCCATTGGGGTAGAGGTCTTGTAGGTCCATTTGGGGCCTATTGAAGATTTTTTACGAATCCATGCATTTTCTTATTAGACCTTCATTACAGGCCCGGAAAATAGATACTGTGTTTCTGTTGTACAAATGCCACCTTCTCAGGGAGCCCTTGCCCAGACATCCTTTTCTAAAATTGCAACCCTCCTTTTCCCTTAATGTACATTCTCCCTACCTTCGTTCTCTTCCATTCCCCCCATTCACTTTAGACTCATCACCATTTACCTTATACATTTGATGTGCATTTGATGATTTTCTGAGGACCTGCTCCGCCGTAGCATGTGAAGTCCATGAGCACAGAGATTTTGTTCTTGCTCTCTGCTCCTTCCCAGAGACTAGAAGAATAGCATATTATATTCAGTAACTGCTGAATACATGAGGGAACTGTGCTAAGTGTTTGGCCCAACACTGCACACACAAAGTGGCAGAGCTGGAATTTGACCCAAGCATAGTTTTGAATCTGGAGGCTTTACCACCTCACACATTGCCTCACCTCCTGAAGGCTTGATTTGTAGTGGGATTAGTATCATCTACCTCACAATGGATGTGTAATACAAATGTCAGAGGCGTATGAACCAGAGCAACTCTATCTTAAATAGGAGCTGGGTAAAATGAGGCTGAAACCTACTGGCCTGAATTCCCAGATGGTTAAGGCATTCTAAGTCACATGATGACATAGGACGTCAGCACAAAATACAGGTCATAAAGACCTTGCTGATAAAACAGGTTGCAGTAAAGGAGCTGGCTATAACCCACCGAAACCAAAATGGCGACAAGAGTGACCTCTGGTCCTCTTCACTGCTACACTCCCATCAGTGCCATGACAGTTTACAAATGTCATGGCAACATCAGGAAGTTACACTATATGGTCTAAAAGGGGGAAGCATGAATAATCCACCCCTTGTTTAGCATATCATCAAGAAATAACCATAAAAATGGCCAACCAACAGCCCTCAGGGATGCTCTGTCTATGGAGTAGCCATTCTTTTATTCCTTTACTTTCTTAATAAACTTGCTTTCACTTTGCACTGCGGACTTGCCCTAAATTCATTCTTGCACTAGATCCAAGAACCCTCTCTTGGGGTCTGGATCGGGACCCTTTTCCTGTAACGTATTTCTGGCAACCACAGAAGGAACTATAGTGCAAAAACCTGACCCAATGGCTAATTTTGGGTGTTGGGGTCCTGTAACACTACCAGGTGCTCGCCTGCAAAGGGAAGGTGTAATCTGCCATGTTAAAGACACTGTGCACCAACTTCTTCACTCCGTTCTCCATGATCTCCTGTTTCACCTCTGCTATCCTTTTCACCTTGCTGTGCACAGAACTGATGGCAGGCTCTTTCCACTGGTACAGCTTGTCACTCACCAGGGCAAAGCTAAATGGCAGACACAGGAAAGCATCAATGGGAGGCATAGCACAGTGGGCTGGGAGGCAGGCTCTGCAGGCCACTTCTGTTCCAATCCTAGCTCTGCTGCATGACTTGCTTCCGTGTGACTCGTTTTCCCTCTCTGCACAATGGAAAGCATAGTCATACCTACCTCATGAATTGTAAGGATAAAATAATACATGTCTGCAAACCCCTTTGCCCAATATCTGGCACATACTGAGCATTTGCTATAGGTAAGCTACTGCCCCCAATCTCTTTTTTTTTTTTTTTTTTTTTTTTTTTGAGATGGAGTCTTGCTCTGTCACCCAGGTTGGAGTACAGTGGTGCAATCTCGGCTCACTGCATGCTCCGCCTCACAGGTTTAACTGATTCTCCTGCCTCAGCCTTCTGAGTAGCTGGGATTACATGCACACACCACCACGCCCAGCTAATTTTTGTATTTTTAGTAGAGACAGAGTTTCACCATGTTGGCCATGCTGGTCTCGAACTCCTGACCTCGTGATCTGCCTGCCTTGGCCTTCCAAAGTGTTGGGATTACAGGCGTGAGCCACCACACCCGGCCCCCAATTCCATTCTTTAACATTGCCTAAAATGGACCCTCATAGATAGGACAGTTTCTCCAGTCATAAAATCCCACTCCAGTGGGTTCACCAGCTTCGTCTGGAGGCTCAGTAACACATCAGCACCTTCCAGTCTAAGGCTGTGTCTGGTGCATTTTCAGAAACACCCACTTGCTTTATCAATAACATTGAAAATGGCAGCTACTCTCTCTCTCTCTTTTTTATTCTAGAGAAAGGGCCTTGCTCTGTTGCCCAGGCTGGAGTGCAGTGGTGCAATCATAGCTCACTACAGCCTCTAACTCCTGAGCTCAAGTTGATCCTCCCACCTCAGCCTCCTGAGTAGCTGGAACTACAGGTGTGTATCACCACGCCCAGCTAATTTATATTATTTTTTGTAGACCCGGGGGTGGGGGGGGGGGTCTCTTTATGTTGCCCAGGCTGGTCTCGAACTCCTGGCCTCAAGCGATTCTCCACCTCAGCCTCCCAAAATGTTGTGGTTACAAGTGTGAGCCACCACACCAGGCTGCAGGAGCCACTCTTTATTGGGAACTTAATACGTGCCAAGTGTTCTACATGCATCATCTCCTTTAATCCTCACAATTGTAGGAGATAGTTACTGTGATTGATTGCATGCATGCGCCATCACGTCCAGCTTAAAGGGTTTAAATGCTTTGTTTACTCATTCAGAGCTTATTTATTTAGTCCCTTCTCTCTGCTCTGCTGCTGAGTGATATTAGCAAGTCTAAGATGATGGCTTCCCTCTATGAGCTGACCTTGGGAAGCTGAGACAGCGTGGGCCAAGACTCATCTCCAGCTGTTCTCCACATTGGCTGTGTAACTACCCAGGGAGCTTTCAAAATTGCAGCTCCCCAGTCCCATCCCTGGAGACTATGATTTCGTGAGTCTGGGGAGTTATCCAGATACCTATATATATTTTAAAAGTTCATGGCTGGGCTCAGTGGCTCATGCCTGTAATCCCAGCACTTTGGGAGGCCGAGGTGGGCGGATCACAAGGTCAGGAGGTCGAGATCATCCTAGCCAACATGGTGAAACCCCGTCTCTACTAAAAATATAAAAATTAGCGGGGCATGGTGGTGCATGCCAGCTACACAGGAGGCTGAGGCAGGAGAATCGCTTGAAGCCAGGAGGTGGGGGTTGCAGTAAGCCACTATCGTGCCACTGCACTCCAGCCTGGTTACAGAGCTAGACTACGTCTCAAAAAAAAAAAAAAAAAAAGTTCCCAGGTGAGACTGGGCACAATGGCTCACGCCAGTAATCCCAGCACCTTGGGAGGCCGACGTGGGTGGATCACTCAAGGCCAGAAGTTTGAGAGCAGCCTGACCAACATAGTGAAACCCCATCTCTACTAAAAATACAAAAATTGGCCAGGTGTGGTGGTGTGTGCCTGTAATCCCAGCTACTCGGGAGGCTGAGGCAGGAGAATTGCTTGAACCTGGGAGGCGAAGTTTACAGTGAGCCAAGATTGCACTACTGCACTCCAACCTGGGTCACAGAGCAAGACTCTATCTTGGGGGAAAAAAAAAAAAAAGTTCCCAGCTGATTCTAATGCATAGCCAGGGCTGAGGACCACTGGGAGGCTCCTGAAAGAGAGCTCATATTTGACAATAGCAAGTACATTTGAAGAAGAGCATTCCTCATGACCCAGCAATGAAACTCTTACCTATGTGCCCTAGAGAAACTCTTGTCCATGTGCCAGAGTTACGGACAAGAATGCTTCTGCAGCATTGCTTGTAAGAGGGAAAGCAAGAAATAACCTAAATGTTCTCAAACAAATAAATGGATAAATTGTTGGATTCATACAATGGGATGCTTTGGGCCAGGCGCAGTGGCTCATGCCTGTAATCTCAGCACTTTGGGAGGCTGAAGCAGGAGAGTTGCTCAAGCCCAGGAGTTCGATACCAGCCTGAACAACAGGAAGAAACCCTGTCTTGACTAAAAATACAAAAATTAGCTGGGTGTGGCAGCACATGCCTGTAGAGATGGAGGCCAAGGTGGGAGGATTGCTTGGGCCCCAGAGGTCAAGGCTATGGTAGGCTGTGATTGCACCCCTGCACTCCAGCCTGAGCAATAGAGCAAGACCCTATCTCAAAAAAGTAATAAAATAATTTTTAAAATGGGATGCTTTGGAGCAGTGAAAATGAATTAACTAGAGCTGTGCATATCAACATGGAAATAACCTAACATTGAACAAGCAAAGCAAGCTGCAGTGTGATATAAAGTTTAGAGAAATCCAAAGCAACATCATGTACTCACAACTACCTATACATGAATGTGCATAGCAGCACTATTCACATAACCCAAATGTTCATCTATGGATGAATGCATAGGCAAAATGTGGTCTATCCATTCAATAAGATGAGATATTATTCAGCCATAAAAAAGGAACAGAGTACTCATACTGCTATAACATCGATGAACCTTGAAAACATTATGTCTGCTACCTCAAAGAGGCTAGTCACAAAAGGCCACACATATTGTATGACTCCATTTATGTGAAATACCCAGAATAGGTAAATCCATAGAGACAGACAGTAGATTTGTGGTTGCAGGGGATACAGGGAGGGAGAAATGGTGAATGACTACTAATGGGCATGGGGTGTCCTTTTGGGGTGATGAAAATGATCTGGAACTAGATAGAGGTAGTGGTTGCACACCTCTCTGAAATGCCACTGAATTGTTCATGTTTACAGTGGTTAATTTTGTGTTATATGAATTTTGCCCCAATAAAAAAGTAAAAATTAAGTATTTTTTTTACATATGTAGACATATATGTGCTTAGAAATATAAAAACAAGGGAATGACAAATGTCAAATTCAGGATTTCGTTTAGAGATGGAGGCTTGCTATGTTGCTGAGGCTGGAATGCAGTGGCTATTTCACAGGTGCAATCATAACACACTACAGCCACAAACTCCTGGGCTCAAGAGATCCACCAGTCTCAGCCTCCCACAGTGGGACTGCAGGTGCAGCCACTGTGCCGGGCTGCAGGGTGTTTATAAAGGGAAAGGAAAGAGAATGAGAAGAAGGATGCGTTTGCAGGGAGCAAAACTGGATTAGTAATGCTTCATTTCTTAAATTGGATGGTGGTATGTGGGTGTTATATTATTCACAATACATTTTAATATTTCTATAGCATTTATTTAAAAAGAAAGATTGTCAGGAAAGATGTTGGGGTAAGAGGTAGGAGATCCAAATTTGAGACCTAATCAGCATATATGAGAGGAAGCTTTTTTTTTTGAGACAGAGTCTCCCTCTGTCACCCAGGCTGGAGTGCAGTGGCACTATCTCTGCTCACTGCAACCTCCACCTCCTGGGTTCAAGCGATTCTTCTGCCTCAGCAGGAGTAGCTGGTATTACAGGCATGCACTGCCACACCCAACTAACTTTGTATTTTTAGTAGAGACAGGGTTTCACCATGCTGGCCAGGCTGATCTCAAACTCCTGACTTCAGGTGATCCACCCACCTCAGCCTCCCAAAGTGTTGGGATTACAGGTGTGAGCCACCGTGCCTGGCAGAGAGAGAGGTATTAAATAGAATTGTAACTGCCCAAAGGGTTCACCTTGCCTGCTGCCTAGACAGAGCCAATTCATCAAGACAGGGGAATTACAATAGAGGAAGAGTAATTCACGCAGAGCCAGCTGTGCGGGAGACCCGAGTTTTATTATTACTCAAATCAGTCTCCCCTAGCATTCAGGAACAGAACTTTTAAGGACAACTTGGTGGGTTGGGGTAAGCCAGTGTGCCAGGAGTGCTGATTGGTCAGAGATTAAATCAAAGGGAGTCGAAGCTCTCTTCTTGTGCTGAGTCAGTTCCTGGGAGGGGACCACAAGATCAGATGAGTCAGTTTATTGAGCTGATCCATCAAGTGCAGGGTCTGCAAAATATCTCAGGCACTGATCTTAGGAGCAGTTTAGGGAGGGTCAGAATCTTGTAGCCTCCAGTTGCATGACTCCTAAACCATAATTTTTAATCTTGTGGCTAATATTAGTCCTACAAAGGCAATCTAGTCCCCAGGCAAGAAGGAGGTCTGCTTTGAGAAAGGGCTGTTACCATCTTTGTTTAAACTATAAACTAACTTTCTCCCAAAGTTAGTTCAGCCTACGCCCAGGAATGAATAAGGACAGCTTGGAGGTTAGAAGCAAGATGGAGTCAGTTAAGTTAGATCTCTTTCATTGTCTCAGTCACAATTTTGCAAAGGTGGTTTCAGAATTCCATAGACAAATACGATAATGCTTGATAATACATTTCAGCCCAGCATCCCAACACATACATGGTACATAAAACACTTTCTCATGTTGGATGTTGCAGTGTTCTCCTGGAACAAGTCTAGGTCACTGTGACCCACCATTTGGGAAGCTCAATTCTGATTTCTCATGTTCATTCCAGAATGTGCAACATATGACACATCAGCCTTAATGGAACCCAGCCCTCTCCTAAACAGAAAACATGTCTCTGTGTCATGATGAACATGTAAATTTTAAGAATTAAAAATCTTTTAGGCCAGGCGCAGTGGCTCACTCCTGTAATCTCAGCACTTTAAGAGGCTGAGGTGGGCTGATCACTTGAGGTCAGGAGTTCAAGACCAGCCTGGCCAACATGGTAAAACCCTGTCTCTACTAAAAATACAAAAATTAGTCGGGGGTGGTGGTATGCACCTGTAATCCCAGCTACTTGGGAGGCTGAGGCAGGAAAATAGTTTGAATCTGAGAGGTAGAGATTGCAGTGAGCTGAGATTGCGCCACTGCACTCCAGCCTGGGCAACAGAGCCAGACTCCATCTCAAAAAAAAAAAAAGTTTCAGTGCTGCATCAAAGAAAAAAAAGAGGGAATGAAAGCCAGTTTGCACACTTTATCTGTAGGAGGGGAATACTGTGATCATGAAAATGAGTTTGTACTGTCCTCCCTTTGGAAAGAAAGTGCTAATGACCATCCCAGAAATACTCTCCTGACCTTGCTTAGTGACTAAGGCAAGCCTATCACCCCTCCAGGTGGTAGGTTTAATCCTTGAATGAAGAGAGAACTCTCAGCCTCCCTAATCCCCACAACCTTTTTGCTCTAAGAGGCTATAAATTTATGCATTCTATAGAAGACAAAGCTGCTGGTGCCTAGAGCTAAACAGGGGTGTGAAGAAGCTGAGGATTTTACTGGGTTGGGGAGGATGTGTAAATTTCGGGGGTGTGGTGGTGCGTGCCTATAGTCGCAGTTACTTATTAGGTGGAGGTGGGAGGATCCCTTGAGCCCAGGAGTTCAAGACCAGCCAGGGCAACACAGTAAGACTCCAGTCTCTTAAAAAGAAGAAGAAGAGGAAAGCTGGAAAGAGTCTGGGAGGTAGAAGAGAACTAATGGGAGAGAAGTCATTGATATGGTTTGGCTGTGTCCCCACCCAAATCTCATGTTGAATTGTAGCTCCCATAATTCCCACATGTTGTAGGAGGGACCCGGTGGGAGATAGTGACTAAGTCTTATGAGATCTGATAGTTTTATAAGAGGTTTCCCCTTTTGCTTGGCTCTCATTCGCTCATTGCCCGCCACCATGTAAGACATGCCTTTCGCTTTTCACCAAGATTGTGAGGCCTCCCCAGCCCTGTGGAACTGTGAGTCCATTAAACCTCTTTTCTTTATAAATGACCTAGTTTCGGATATGCCTTTATTAGCAGCATGAGAATAGACTAATACATCCATCAAGGCTCACTCACAGGCAAGTCTGGATGAGGAGGAGCCCTGGAGTGGCAGGGAAATAAGGATGGAGGGTGAGGTTGAGCCCATGGAACTCTCAGGCTGCTTGCACTGGACTCACCAAATGGAGATGAAGGTGTCCACCATAAAGTTGGTCTTCAGAGTCCCAATCCACATGCTCTGAATATGAGTGACTTTCTTTTTTCTTTTCTTTTTTCTTTTTTTTTATTGAGACAGAGTCTTGCTGTGTCGCCCAGGCTGGAGTGCAGTGGCACGATCTCAGCTCACTGCAAGCTCCACCTCCAGGTTCACGCCATTCTCCTGCTTCAGCCTCCCGAGTAGCTGGGACTACAGGCGCTAATTTTTTGTATTTTTAGTAGAGACGGGGTTTCACCGTGTTAGCCAGGATGGTCTTGATCTCCCAACCTCGTGATCCGCCCATCTCGGCCTCCCAAAGTGCTGGGATTACAGGCATGAGCCAAAGCGCCCAGCCGAATATGAGTGACTTTCACACACTTACACTGGCATCACAGGTGGGATGGGCCCCATGCCAGCATGGTTAGATTGTTCTTCAAGCTCTGCAGGGAGGATGTGCCTTTCAGCAAAGTTCCTCTGCCCCTTACAGCTCCTGAGGTTCCAGAGCAAAGGTAACACCAAAGGGCTGAGCCTTCAAAGTGAACTGCCCTCATATCCCTTAGCTCATGACTAACCCAGGGCCAACAGACATCTTCATGGACCCCTAAAGAACAGTGGCGCCTGGCATTGTGCCTGCAGTGCAGCACAGAGAAGCTGAGCACACAGCCTCTGATTCTCTTATTTAAAATCCCAAGAGGAGAATCTAATCAAGTCCATCCCTGGTCCACTAGGCCATAGTGGGGGCTCAGCAAGGGTTGAGGACCCAAAAGATGCTCTGAGAAGAAAATGGGGGAGAGCTAGCACCCCCAAGACAAGTTAAAACCCAATTATATTAGTTTCTGTAACAAATTACCACTAACTTAGTGGCTTCAACACTAATGTATTCTTTTGCACTTTTGGGGGTTAGATTCCTAAAGTCAGTCTAACAGGGTAAAAATCAAGGGCTAAAAAGAAAAAGTATAAATTAAGATCCCAGCTGGGCGCAGTGACTCACGCCTGTAATCCCAGCACTTTGGGAGACCAAGGCAGGTGGATCACTTGAGGTCAGGAGTTTGAGGCCAGCCTGCCCAACATGGCGAAACCCTGTCTTTACTAAAAATACAAAAATTAACCAGGCGCAGTGGTGGGTGCCTATAATCCCAGCTACTCGGGAGGTTGAGGTGGGAGAATCATTTGAACCCATGAGACGGGGATTGCAGTGAGCCAAGATCATGCCATTGCAAATTCCAGCCTGGGTGACAGAGCAAGACTCTGTCTCAAAAAAATAAATAAATAAATAAAAATAAGATCCCAGCACAAATCACTCAGGCAATCACTGTTGAAACTTTTGAGTGTCTTCTAGATATCTCTTTATGTCCACATCTAGACACACAAATAGATATACTGATGTTACAAACGTGGCCACACTCCAGGCTGCAGGCTGTTTTGTAACTTGCTCTTTTTACTCAATAATATATTATTAATTCTTTCTATGACAGTAAATATATATCTGTGATAAAGACAGATCTATGATACACAATCATTTTCAGTGGCTAAAGAGTATCCTAGTGATTGAATATATGAAACTGCCCATTTTGGCAGGTCATGGTGCCTCACGCCTGTAATCTCAGCACTTTGGGACGCCAAGGCAGGCAGATGACTTGAGGCCAGGAGTTCAAGACCAGGCTGGCCAACATGGCGGAAACGCTATCTCTACTAAAAATGCAAAAATTATCCAGTCATGGTGGTGCATGCCTGTAATCCCAGTTACTTGGGAGGCTGAGGCAGCATAATCACTTGAACCTAGAAGGCAGAGGGTGCAGTGAGCTGAGATCACGCCACTGCACTGCACTTTAGCCTGGGCAACAGAGTGAGACTCTGTCTCCAAAAAAGAAAGAAAGAAAGAAAGAACTGCCCATTTTGTAGGCCATAGCTATAGAATACAGGCAGTTCCATATGGCTCAAGCTGAGAGGTACATTGTGATAATTTGCCAGCCAGTCTCTGGGATAAATATTTAACTGGAACTTTTGTTCTATTTTCCCAATTATAAACATTTTTGGTAACCCTAATATAGTCCTTACCATGTGCCAACCACTCTTCTAAGTCTATTTTGCTGACATATATTAACTTTTGCAATCCTTACTCTTCCCCACCGAAAAAATGAAAACAAAAACCAACTCTATAAGGAAGGTGCTAGTATTACCTCCACCTAATAGCTGAACAAACTGTGGCATGAATGAAGCAAGAAGCTTGTCCAAGGCCACATGGTAAACAGCAGCACCAGCTCTGAATGCAGCCATCTGGCTCCACAGCCTCAGCTCTCTTAAATGCTATGGTAAATGGAATTATTTTTCCAATTTCCTTTTCAAATGTTCCTTGATGGTGTAAAAAACAAACACACACACACACACACACACAAAATTAATTTTTGTGTGTTGATCTTGTTCCTTGCAACTCTACTGAATTAGTAATAAGCTCTATCCAATAGTTTTCTTGTGAATTTTTCGGGATTCTCCATATATGGGATTGTGCCATCTGTGACTAAAGATAGTTTGACTTCATTCTTTGCCATCTGGATGCCTTTTATTGCTTTTCTTGCCTAATTGCTCTGGCTAGAACTTCCAGTACCATGTTGAACAGCAGCGGTGAAAGCGGGCGTCCTTGTCCTGTTCCTGATCTCAGGGAGAATGAACTCAGGCTGTGCTCCTAACAACTGTGCTCACTGTGTGTCCACCCCACATTCATGTTGCCAGGAATCCCTGCACAAGCTTCTTCTCACACGTAAGGCATTAAGTCTGTAGGACTTCTGGGTCAAAGGTTGTGCACATTTTCTTTCTGAGTTCATTTTCCCAAATCATAAATGCTTGAACCATTTCATGCTTCCATCACCAAAGAAAGAGTGTGCACACCACCTCTTAAGAGGGGCTTGACAAACAAGAGGGTAGTCGTGTGAACTTGGCTGAGACAGTTGAGGGTCTGGTCACCAGGCTGGGAGCACATGGCCTGTAGGATGGTGGCTGTGAGTTTGAAGAAGAGGAGAGACATAGTAGCAGTGTACAGCCATTTGAAGAGGGACACAAGGCAAAACTTTAACCAAAGGTGAAAGTTACAGGGGGATAGATTTTAGCTCATTTTCTCAGGAAGAAAAGTAACAGGGCAGTCCCAGAGCAGAACACGCTTTCCTTGTGGTTGCTGCTGGTGGTGGTGGTGAGGAAGATGATGAAGATCATTTTCATTTACCACATCAACTTCCCTTTCTCTCCTGTCCCCTTTCCATCTGCACTTAAACATCATTTCTCTACTAAAAATACAAAATTAGCCAGGCATGGTGGCGCATGCCTGTATTCTCAGCTACTCAGAAGTCTGAGGCAGGAGAATCGCTTAAACCTCAGAGGCAGAGGTTGCGGTGAGCCGAGATCACCCCATTACACTCCAGCCTGGGCAACAAGAGTGAAACTCTGTCTCCAAAATACCCCCCTTCAACCCCACATTCTCCTACCACCACTCTATGCCTCTCTTCTTTATAGCCAAGTCCCCTGAAAGAGTGAGTCATCATATCCATTTCTGCATCTCCATTCACTCCTCCGCCCACTCCAGTCTGGCTCCCACCCCCATCCCTTCTCTAAAGCCAAGTAAACAACAACGTCATTGTCACTAAATCCAATAGACACACCTCAGACCTGATCTTCCTGGAACTCTCAGCACCAGTTGACACTGTGACCATGCCCCACCTCCCTCACCTCCTTCCCTGAGCTTGCAGGAATCCACCTTTGCCTGACTTTCATTGGATCTCTGTGGTTACGCCTTCTCAGAATCCTTTGGGTTCGGCACTCCCACCCTTTAAAGGTTAGCACTTCTCTGGGGTCAGTTCTCGGCCTTCTTGCTTTCTCATCTACTTCTTATCTTGCTGGTGAGTTGCAGCTTCTTCCATGGTTCTAGTTCACATCTATATGCTGGTGATATAGAAACCTACATCTCAGGCCGGGCGCAGTGGTTCACGCCTGAAATCCCAGCACTTTGGGAGGCTGAGGTGGGAGGATCACCTGAGGCCAGGAGTTCGAGACCAGCCTGCCCAACATGGTGAAACCCCATCTCTACTAAAATTACAAAAATTAGCTGGGTGTGGTGGTGGACGCCTGTAATCCCAGCTACTGAGGAGGCTGAGGCAGGAGAATCACTTGAGCCCGGGAGGCAGACAGTGAGCCAAGATCGCATGATTGGACTACAGCCTGGTGACAGAGTGAGAATCTGTCTCAAAAAAAAAAAAAAAGAAACCTACATCTCAGCTCCAGATTCATATATCCAACCACCTATTCAACATCTACATGTGTATGTTCCATGGACACCTCAAACTCAATGCCTTCAGTTCTGACCTCATCTTCCACCCCAAATTGGCCCTTTCTCCTGCATTTCCTATCCCAGCAAGTTATTCCAGCATCCGTCAGTTGTCCAAGCCAGAAACATGGCACATTCCTTGACTCATTCTCTCCCTCTTTCCCCCTCACCCATTCAGTTGCCAAATCCTACTGTTTTACCTTTGTAATATTGCTCAAAGTCATTTACTTCTCTCCTCTGCCTCTATTACCTCCTCAGTCCAGGTCACCATCAGCTTTCCTATCTGGACAACCCAATAGTCTCCTAAATGGTCTCCTTTCCTCCAGTCTCACCCTGTCCCCTCCACTCTCTATACTGCACACTGCATACTTTTTTTTTCTTGAAACAGAGTCTTACTCTGTCACCCAGGCTGGAGTGCAGTGGCAAGATCTCAGTTCACCGCAACCTCTGCTGCCTGGGTTCAAGTGATTCTCCTGCCTCAGCCTCCCAAGTAGCTGGGATTACAGGCACCTGCCACCATGCTTAGCTAATTTTTGTAGTTTTTAGTAGAAACGGGGTTTCACCATCTTGGCCAGGCTGGTCTTGAACTCCTGACCTCGTGATCCACCCGCCTCAGCCTCCCAAAGTGCTGGGATTATGTGTGTGAGCCATCACTCCTGGCCTACACTGCATACTTTAATGAGAGCGTGGACTATGGTGTGAGATGCTTAGGTTCAATCTCAGCTCTACCACTTACCGGCTATAAGATCTTGGACAAGTGACTTAACCTTTCTGAGTCATTGTTTCTTTTTCTGTAATAAGAGTATATTAGGGCCAGGTGTGGTGGCTCATGCCTGTAATCCCAGCACTTTGGGAGGCCGAGGCGGGTGGATCATTTGAAGTCAGGAGTTTGAGACCGGTTTGGCCAACGTGGTAAGACCCCATCTCTACCAAAACTACAAAAATTAGCTGGGCGTGGTCACGCACGCTTGTAATCCCAGCTACTTAGGAAGCTGAGGTAGGAGAATTGTTTGAACTCAAGAAGCAGAGGTTGCAGTGAGCTGAGATCGTGCCACTCCACTCCAACCTGGGTGATTGAGTGAGACTCCGTCTCCCAAAAAAGAGGATATTAGTATTCTATTGGACAGGGTTTCTAGTTTTAAACAACAGAATTTACTCTGCTGAGTTTAAGAAGAAAGATTGTCCAGGAAAGACACATCTACACAGGCATAGAGTAGATTCATGGTTGCCTGGGTTGAGCAACCATGGGGAGAGAGTGGGAGCGCAGAGTGACTGTTGATGGGTATGAGGGCTCTTACTGGGCTGATGAAATGTTCTAAAACTGGATCATGGTGATGGTTGCACAACTTGGTAAATTTACTAAAAGTCATTGAAATGTGTATTTAAATTGGGTGGTTTTATGACATGTAAGTTATACCTCAATAAAGTTGAGAAAAAATATAGAAAAAAAGAGATTTTTTTTTGAGATAGGGTCTCACTCTGTTGCCTGGGCTGGAGTTCAGTGGCACAAACATGGCTCACTGCAGCCTCAACCTCCCAAGATCAAGTGATCCTCCAACCTCAGTCTCTCCAGTAGTTGGAACTACAGGCCTGCATCACCATGCCAATTTTTTTTTTTTTTTTTTTTTTAGAGATGGAAGCTCACTTTGTTGCTCAGCTGGTCTCAATTGGTCTCAAACTCCTGGGTTCAAGCAGTCCTCCCATCTCAGCCTCCCAAAGTGCTGGGATTACAGGGGTGAACCCCTGCACCTGGCTGAATAAAGAGATTTTTTTGTTTTTGAGACAGAGTCTCGCTGTGCTGCCCAGGCTGGAGTGCAGCAGTATGATCTCAGCTCACTGCAACCTCTGCCTCCCAGGTTCAAGTGATTCTTTTGCCTCAGGCGCCCGAGTAGCTGGGATTACATGCACCCACCACCACGCCTGGCTAATTTTTGTATTTTTAGTAGAGACAGGGCTTCACCATGTTGGCCAGGCTGATCTTGAACTCCTGACCTCAAGTGATCCAGCTGCCTCAGCCTCCCAAAGTGCTGGGGTTACAGGCATGAGCCACTGCACCCAGCCCCCCGCTTTTTAAATTTTTTAAATTGTCTCAATATTTTTATTTATTTTTTATTGTTTTGAGACGAAGTTTTGCTCTCATCACCCAGGGTGGAGTGCAGTGGGGCAATCTCGGCAACTTCTGCCTCCCGGGGTCAAGTGATTTTTCTGCCTCAGCCTCCGAGTAGCTGGGATTATAGGTGCCTACCAGTATGCCTGGCTAATTTTTGTATTTTTTTTTTTTTTAAGTAGAGATGGGACTTCACCATGCTGGTCAGGCTGGTCTCAAACTCTGGACCTCAAGTGATCCACCCGCCTTGGCCTCCCAAAGTGCTGGGATTATCGGTATGAGCCACCATGCCTGGCGGGGGATTTATTTATTTATTTATTTATTTATTTATTTAGACCGAGTTTTGCTCTTGTTGCCCAAGCTGGAGTGCAATGGTGTGATCTCAGTTCACTGCAATGTCTGCCTCCCAGGTTCAAGCGATTCTCCAGCCCCAGGCTCCCAAGTATTAGCCGGGCATGATGACAGGTGCCTATAATCCCAGCTACTTGGGAGGCTGAGACAGGAGAATTGCTTGAACCCACAAGGCAGAGGTTGCTGTGAGCCAAGATCACGCCACTGCAGTCCAGCCTGGGCAAAACAGCAAGGCTCTGTCTCCAAAGAAAAAAAAAAAAGGAGCTTGGAAGTCAATTTTCCCCAGAGTCTCCAGACAGGAACTCGGCCCACTGATGCCTTGATTTAGGCCTGTGGGACTGTGTTAGTTTGCACTGCTGTGTAACAAATAGAAACTCATACAGCCTCAGACAATCCTCATTCCATAGGGGGCTAGCAGTTTGTAGAGGAACAGAGTGGGGTCCTCTAAGGCATGGGGTCCAGGGAAAGGGATCCCCTATTGTATGGGTCAAAGGGCAACACTTCCCTCTATTCTTGAATTTGAATTCTGCTCATACCCAGCATCCCATGTTATTCCTTGTGTATGGAAGTATTGCCTGGGGCATATGTTTGGAAAGCCTGGGTCTCATGCTGTGTCCTAGCCACAAGGGAAAATGGGACATTCAGTTGTGACATGTATTAGGGAGTGGAACTCATAACACAGATAGTTCCCCAAACATGTTGTGGCCATTCAGGTCATGATCAACCACTCCAACGACCAATACTATAGGATTATATGTAGGAGGATCAAATAGGCCAATACATGTTACATGCTAAGAATGGAACCCAGCACGTGCTAAGACCTCAGCAGCACTCAGTAGCTGTTATATTTCAAGCAAAATAATGTCTCTAAAATGAAAATAGTATAAAACTCTTCATGTTTTCTGTATGTTTCAATATTTTCTACTAAGATGCTGGGGGTTGGGAGGACAGCTCTCCATGCTTTCTCAGTGCCCCCCAGATGTACCTTAAGGTGCTCCATGATCTCGCCCCGGCTAGCTTCCCCAGCCCCACCTTGGCCTCGCCTTCTCGGCCACTGTACACGCCAGTTGCAGGCCTGTGAAGAAGCCAGACAAACTGCTCCTTCCTCTTCTCAACACTGTGCTACCCACGCAGGAGGGCTGAGAGGCTCCAGTGCAGGATGGGAGGCTGGGCTGGGGCAGTATCCCCAGTGGCCTGTGGGTGCAGGAGAGAAGCCTCCATCCTTTCCCCTCAAAACAAGAAAACCAGATAGCAAGGCAGCTTTTCATAAGGCTACAGCCATTTATTTGAAAAAACCATGCTGGCCGGGCACGGTGGCTTAAGCCTGTAATCCCAGCACTTTGGGAGGCCGAGACAGGTGGATCATGAGGTCAGGGGATTGAGACCATCCTGGCTAACACAGTGAAACCCCGTCTCTACTAAAAAAAATACAAAAAACCAGCCGGGCGAGGTGGCGGGTGCCTGTAGTCCCAGCTACTCGGGAGGCTGAGGCAGGAGAATGGCATAAACCCGGGAGGCGGAGCTTGCAGCCACTGCACTCCAGCCTGGGCAACAGAGCGAGACTCCGTCTCAATAAAAAAACAAAAAAAACAAACAAAAAAATGCTTATCTTTTGAGATGATGTGCTTCCAGCTATTTAGGTGTTTTAGTGTTAGATATGAACAAAGGGATGAAGATGGATGGTAGTAGGCAGGTGTTTTAATTTATTGCCTGAGATCCTTTATTTATTATTTTCATTATATATATGTATGTATGTATACATATACGTGTATATATACTTTTTTTTTTTTTGAGACTAAGTCTCGCTGTATTACCCAGGCTGGAGTGCAGTGGTACAACCTCGGCTCGCTGCAACATCCGCCTCCTGGATTCAAGCAATTCTTGTGCCTCAGCCTCCTGAGCAGCTGGGATTACAGGTGCCTGCCACCACTCCCAGCTAATTTTTGTATTTTTAGTAGAGACACGGTTTTGCGATATTGACCAGGCTGGTCTCAAACTCCTGACCTCAGATGATCTGCCTGCCTTGGTCTCTCAAAGTGCTGGGATTACTGGAGTGAGCCACCGTGCCCAGGCTATATATATATATTTTTTAATTATTTTAAGACAGGATCTCAGTCTGTCACCCAGGCTAGGGTGTAGTGGCATGACCACAGCTCACAGCAGCCTCAACGTTTGCCTAACCTCCTTACCAGTGCTGTGGTAGTCCTCGAACCTCTCCTCGGTCTTCCTCAAGTCAGTAAAAGGCATCATCAATCCCTTAGGAATCCAGAGCCATCCTTCACCTCCTAGCAAATCCATCAGTTCTGCCTCAAAACACATCCCAGCTTTGTCCACATAGGCTTCACCATCCCATTCCCGCCCAAGTCTCCATCTCCTTGCATCTGGTGACTCTAGCAGCCTTCTCACTGGTCCCTCACCATTATTCTGGTCCCACCACACTCTATGCTCTGCACAATGGTCCATGAGAGCTTCTAGAAACATGAGTCAGATGGTTTCACTTCTCTGCATAATACTTTTCAGTAGCTTCCCACGGTACCGAAAAAATCAAATTCCAACTCTTCCCCTGTCCTGCCCTCCGCTCTGGCCCCACCATCCTTTCTTACCAGGTTCTGGAACATGCTGTCCTTGCTGTTTCTCTTTTGTGCTTCCAGATCTTTGCATTTACTGTTCTCTTGGTCCTGTGTATCACGTGGCTGGATTCTTCTCCTCCTATGGGGTCACCTCCTGAACTGGGTCATCTCTGACCTTCTGACCTCCCCCTCAAGCTCTCACAACACCTAGATATCAAGGGTGGGATGAGAATGTGGCAGACCTCGTGTTTCTATTTCCCTGAAGATGGTCAGAGCAGGCCGGGCACGGTAGCTCACATTTTGGGAGGCCGAGGCAGGCAAATCACTTGAGGCCAGGAGTTCAAGACCAGCCTGGCCAACATGGCGAAACCCTATCTCTACTAAAATTACAAAAATTAGCCTGGTGTGGTGGCACACGCCTTTAGTCCTAGCTGCTTGGGAGGCTGAGACAGAATCATGTGAATCCGGGAGGCAGAGGTTGCAGTGAGCCAAGATCATGCCACTGCACTCCAGCCTAGGTGACAGAGCAAGACTCCGCCTGAAAAAAAAAAAAAAAACACTACAGGGCGCGGTGGCTCACACCTGTAATCCCAGTGCTTTGGGAGGCCAAGGCGGGCAGATCACCTGAGGTCAGGAGTTTGAGACCAGCCTGACCAACATGGAGAAACCCCATCTCTACCAAAAATACAAAATTAACAGAGCGTGGTGGTGCATGCCTGTAATCCCAGCTACTCGGGAGGCTGAAACAAGAGAATCACTTGAATCCGGGAGGCAGAGGTTGCGGTGAGGCGAGATCATGCCATTTCACTTCAGCCTGGGCAACAAGAGCAAAACTCTGTCTAAAAAAAAAAAAAAAAAAAAAAAAAAATCAGGGGCAGAGGGGCCATGCTTGAGATGGATTTGCTCCTCTTGGTGTCTGGTGGTCTGGTGCCTCCCTGACCCCCGTGCTGGGCTCACTTCTATTCAGCTGGAGGAGGTCCAGACCTACAGGTGTGTGGCCATGCACTGGGAAACAGGTGTCCAGGCAGGAGCTCCCTTTTAATAGCCAGGAACTAATAGAGCAGCCCCATCTCCATGGTGACAGCCAGCCTGGGACCACGAATGAATGACAACACAGGCTCACTGTTGGCCCCAGTGGAGGCTATCTGGGCAGAGGAGAAGCAGCAGCTGTGAGTGGAGTTTGTTCTCCTGTCCCTCTCTCAACCTTCCCTAGTCTGTGGCCATTGGAAAAGCTTCTGTGAGGACTGATCTCCAGGGAAGAGGGAAATCTTCCCAACAGAATGTAACCATCTTTTATGCCTTTGCTTACAATCTTCCCATGGCTTCTCAACTCATTCAGAATAAAATCTAAATAATTCTCCTAGGTGATGCCATTGTAAGCGGCTTGGTTTAAGCAATACCTTGGTGTCACAGAAACCAAATAGTAGTTAAGTACCAAGGTGAATTGGCAGCCTCCGTGGGCCAAGTCGCACATCCCAAATGAGCAGGGCTTCTGGTGGGACTGAGGAAGGAACCGATATAAGAATAGGAGCTTAGCAATTACCTAGGCAGAGTCTCCACAGCCCAAACAAGCCAGCACTAGAGAAGTAGACTTCAGAAATCCCTGGAATTTCTGGCTTTTGGGAAGACTTTGTAACAGATCACTGTATTTTGTCTGCCTACTCTCCCCACTTCCTTTTCCCTTTTTGTCTGGTAATAGGATCTTCCTTCCTAAGGAAAATCCACTGGATGTGGTTCAGTAGGGCTGACACTGCTCCGTCATCTTCGAACTCGAGACCTCAGGTGATCCACCCACTTTGGCCTCTCAAAGTATTGGGATTACAGGCATGAGCCACTGCACCCAGCCGGCTGTCATCTTCTCCCTATTTCCTACCACAGGAGTCAGCACATGACATAGAGTGGCCAATGGGATGACACCTTGGCCCAGGCGGTGATTGGTTCAGGGATGGATATGTAATTCACACCCGACCAATCAGTCTCTCCCCGGACTTTCCTAACAGAGCATCAGGAAAGACTTGTTTGCTCCTCTGAGGTTGCTAAGAAGAAGAGAATGTGAGGATTTCTTGCTACATAGAGAGTTGTTCAAGAAGGAAGCCAAAGGCCAGGCGCGGTGGCTCATGCCTGTAATCCCAGCACTTTGGGAGGCTAAGATGGGCAGATCACCTGAGGTCGGGAGTTTGAGACCGGCCTGACCAACATGGTTAAACCCCATCTCTACTAAAAATACAAAAAATTAGCTGGGCGTGGTGGCGCATGCCAGCTACTCAGGAGGCTGAGGCAGGAGAATCGCTTGAACCCGGGAGGCGGAGGCTGTGGTGAGCCAAGATAGTACCATTACACTCCAGCCTAGGCAACAAGAGGGAAACTCCGTCTCAAAAAAAAAGAAGGAAGACAAATAGAAGCAAATGGAACCAAGATGTAGGGAGAGAGATCCTCCATGATGATATAGTTTGAACCCTTATCTTCATCCATGTCCGAGGACAGCACCATCTCTTCAACTGCCCAGTTACATGATTCAATAAATTCCCCTTTGAGGCTTTGTGGTTAACGTAAGTTGGATTTCTGTCACTTACTGCCCAAACAATCCTGGCTAACACAGACCTGCTTAGCATCCTGTCTACATAAACCTGCAACACAAACTCCTCTTGTAGCTGCATCCCTGCCTCTGACTCCAGATCTGAACTTAGTTGTGAGGACAGAAGAAGCTGGACAGCTTCTTGTTTAATTTTCCCCACAACCAGTCCCAGATTTCAATCCCAGTTTCAGTAATAGAGGCCCTGTCTCCTTATCCTGGCTCTTCGTCCTTCCAGCCCCCATAGGGACAGTTGGCCAGAACCTGTCACTTGCTGCTGTATCCTGAACATTGCTCTAGCCTGTCTGGATTGCCACCTATGGTCCACACCAGACCTACCTGGTGCAAACTACTTCCCCCAATCCCTACGCCCCATGGGTATACCCGTTACACAGATGGCTAAGTCATGGTTACATAAACTTTAGGCTTCACACTGCATCTTAAGGCAGCACTTCCCAAGCTGTGTACTGTGAGACTCCATTTGGTTAGGTGTTAATAGATAGTCCATTAACAAAGAGGAAAAAAGCAAAGCTGGCGATAGTTTTTTCTTCAATTTTATATTTTAAAATATAAACTGTGGAAAAACATTTTACATGGAGGTTATCTTCTAAAGACGGCACTTCAGATAAAAATCATGGCTCATCGCCAGGCGCGGTGGCTCACGCCTGTAATCCCAGCATTTTGGGAGGCTAGGGCAGGCGGATCACGAGGTCAGGAGATCGTGATCATCCTGGCTAACATGGTGAAACCCCGTCTCTACTAAAATTACAAAAAATTAGCCAGGCATGGTGGCAGGCGCCTGTAGTCCCAGCTACTCGAGAGGCTGAGGCAGGAGAATAGCGTGAACCCAGGAGGTGGAGCTTGCAGTGAGCCAAGATCACGCCACTGCACTCCAGCTGGGCAACAGAGCGAGACTCCGTCTCACAACAAACAAACAAAACACATGACTTATCAAAATTGCCTTTTAAACCCTTAAATTGTCCACAAAGTATAGCAAAAAACTCCTTCTTCCCAGTGGGTCCACTGGAGCCAATTTCCAGCTCCGGAACAAGTTGCTGTTTCTACAGTTTTGCTCCAGATGAAGGTGGAGGAATTGGCTTATTTTAGGGGTCATGTGGCTGAAAAATATGTACCTAGATTTAAAGATAGAGCAGCAAGATGCTCACTCTGTGAGAAGCACATGAGAACAGAGATTGATGGAGGGAACCCCAGATGCAAGTATCCCATCTCACACTTACTCCAGGAAACCCAGTTGCTGAATCATTGTACTGGTTATATTATTCTCTCTCTCTATGTCCCCATGGAACATGTATAACTGAATTTGAGGGAGTTAAAAATACATGTAAGTTATGATTTCATCATGTGAAAGAAAAATACTCATCATTATTATAAGGTGTTCTCATAGTAATGTTTTTATATTTACAATAATCTGCTTTTAAAAAATTGTAGGCTGGGTATGGTGATTCACACCTGTAATCCCAACACTTTGGGAGGCCAAGATGGATGGATCGCTTGAGCTCAGGAGTTCAAGACCAGCCTGAACAACATGGTGAAACCCCGTCTCTACCAAAAATACAAAAAATTAGCTGGCCATAGTGGTTCCAGCTACTCAGGAGGTTGAGGTGGGAGGACTGCTTGAACCTGGGAAGCAGAAGTTGCAGTGAGCCGAGATCATGCCACTGCACTCCAGCCTAGGCGACAGAGTAAGACCCCATCTCGAAAGAAAGAAAGAAAGAAAGAAAGAAAGAAAGAAAGAAAG
>NW_012105919.1:667409-669567 GCF_000951045.1 Mandrillus leucophaeus
GAAAGAAAGAAAGAAAGAAAGAAAGAAAGAAAGAAAGAAAGAAAGAAAGAAAGAAAGAAAGAAAGAAAGAAAGAAAGAAAGAAAGAAATTAATTGTAGGCCAGGAATGGTGGCTCACACCTATAATCCCAGCACTTTGGGAGGCCAAGGTAGGAGGATTGCCTGAGGACAGGAGTTTGAGACCAGCTGGGCAACGTAAGGAAAGCCCTGTCTCTACAAAAACATAAAAATTAGCCAGGAAAGCCCTGTCTCTACAAAAACAATAAAAATTAACCAGGCATCATGGCATGTGCCTACGGTCCCAGCTACTTGGGAGGATGAGGCAGGAAGATCACATGAGCCTGACAAGCTGAGGCTGCAGTGAGCTGTGATCACACCACTGCACTCTAGCCTAGGTGACACAGTGAGACCCTATCTCACTTTTTCGAGAAAAAAGTAAGAAAGAAAGAAATTGTATGCTGGGCCCAGGAATGTCAGGAAGTCCCATCACCTGCTACACGGAATTATGACACACAATCTCTGTATTAATGCAGAAGGGGGCATTTACTAATTATGCTCTTTTCCATTGGTCCTATGATAGCTGGTCTAAGTAATATGTCTTGTTTTCGATTTCAACATGTTTTGTTTTTGTTTTTTAGATGGAGTCTTGCTCTGTCATTCAGGCTGGAATGAAGTGGCATGATCTTGGCTCACTGCAACCTCCACCTCCCGGATTCAAGCAATTTTTTTGCCTCAGCCTACTGAGTAGCTGGAATTATAGACACATACCACCACCATGCCCAACTAGCTTTTGTAGTTTTAGTAAAGATGGAGTTTCACCATGTTGGCCAGGCTGGTCTCAAACTCCTGACCTCAGGTGATTTGCCTGTCTTGACCTCCCAAAGTGCTGGGATTACAGGCGTGAGCCACCATGCCCAGTCCAGTGTATATGTTTATCATTCAATATTTGTTGAGTAGTAAAAATAGGAATCAAATAATGATACTCCTAATGATAGCATTATTAAAAATAAGAACTAACACTTAAGAAGGGCTTGCTATGTGCCATATATTTCTTGAACAACTTTGCATTTATTAGTTCATTTAATATTCCTAATAACAATTCTTCCCATTTTACAGATGAGGAAACCAAGGCTCAAAGAGGTGAAGGATTTTAGAATCCACATTTCCAGATCTCAAATCCCAAACTCAGACGTGGTTACTTTGAGGGTCAAAGGAGAGTATGTATATAAAAATACACACATGTATTTTATAGACATATATTTTATATACATATACATATATATGTATATTTTATATACATATACATGGATGTATATTTTATATACATATATAATACATATATAAAATACATTCAAAAAGATTACTTTAAAAAATTGATTCCAGTTATGGAGCTCTTATCCTATGTCAGTCATCATGATAAGGGCTTCTCATGCCTTTTTTGTTTAATTATCACAACCCTATGAACAGATGCAGAAACAGGCTCAGAGAAGTTAATGACTTGGCCAAGAAGACACAGCCAGTATTATAAAATAAGTTGCCTTGACTCTTAGTAAACTACACTGCCACCCTCTATAGATATAGGTTGTCATCATCATCATCATCACAGAGAATAAGAGGCAGTCACCTCAGGGAAATGCAAATCACAACCACAATGAACTAGCACTGCACACCCACTAGCATGACTATAATTAAAAAGAGACAATAACAAGAGTTTGTGAGGATGTGGAGAAACTGGACCCCTCATACTCTGCTGGTGGGAATGTCAAAGGGTGTGGCTGCTGTGAAATTCAGCTCCACAGTTCCTCCAAGGGTGAAACAAAGTTAACATATGACCCAGCAATTCCATGCTTAGGTACATATTCAAGAGAAATGAGAATATATATCCACATAAAACCTTGTACACAATATTTATGGCGGCATTATTCATGATAGCCAAAAAAGAGAGACAACCAAAATGCCCATCAATGGATGAAAGGATAGATAAAAGTATTCTATCCATGCAACGGAATATTACTCAGCCATAAAAAGAAATGAAGTATCAGACAGGTATGGTGGCTCACGCCTGTAATCCTAACACTTTGGGAGGCTGAGGTGGGAGGATTGCATGAGTCCTGGAGTTTGAGACCAACCTGGGCAACATAGTGAGACTCCCATATCTT
>NW_012105919.1:670137-673500 GCF_000951045.1 Mandrillus leucophaeus
GGGGGGTGGGGTGGGCAGGCGGAGGCAGAATATTTGAACCCAGGAGGTGGAGGTTGCAATGAGCCGAGATCGTATCGCACTTCGGCCTGGGGTACAAGAGCGAGACTTCATCTCAAAAAAAAAAAAAAAGAAAAGAAAAAACCAAAAGGCAGAGCCTTCCTGACGTTGGTGACCTAAAGTTAAAATACATTTATAAACCTGGTCCTATTCTTCCCAAGCAGGGTGACTCAGATGCCAGCCTGATCGTCGGGAGTGCCCTGAGATCCTTGCCTCCTCCCTGGGAAACCAGGATGTTGCCCTGCACTTTCCCACCTTCCCCAGGCACAACCCTGCCCTGCTCTCCCTGGCGGGCCTGGAGTAGAGCAGAAATGAATCCTGCTTGCCTTCCATGGCTTCTCTCTGCTGCAGCCTCCTGCCTGAAGCTGCTTCCTCCCTCCCGCCCAGCTTGCTGTGAAAGCACGTCCAAATTTGAAAACCATGTGAGATTCAGAATGTGCACCTGAAGCTGCCCCCTGGGTCCTTCTGTGCTGTCAACCACTGCAGAGATCTGGGGTCCTCCCCTCATCCCACTTACCTAACGTAGGAAAAGACGATCACGTGGAAGAACCACTTAATGATGCCATAATTGATGCTCTGGATCTGAGTGACTTTGTTTGTCTCATACTGGAAAACATCACTGCAGCTACAGCAGGCTGGAACGGTCACAGGCTCCCGCCCTGAGTGAGGCTGGACCAGAACTCAGCTCTCTCAGATGGGGCCACAGCAAGCCCCCTACCGGTAACTGCAAAATGAAACATAGTGACTTTTAGCGGGAGCCTTTAACTTTGAGCTCTTCCAATGACTGTGGAGTGGGGGCGGGCCCTGGCAGTTGCCCGAGATGTGACTGCAATAAACGATAAATGAGAAGGGCCAAGTCCTAAGGGCCTGGCTGGCAGATGACCTCGCCCCAGGGGGCCTCCTCCAGATGCCTACACAAAGATGGTGTTCAGAGGATGGGCATTTTTAGAATTCTCTCTTTCCCCCCTTTCCTTTTGCTTTTTTGGACTCATTTCTGTTGGGAAAAGGGGGCAGTCCTGCAAATGTCACAAGACCCAGAGCTTCCATTGTGCCTCAGAAAAGGGCTGAGATCTTTCCATTGCCTTAAGCCTCACTCGGAGATTGATTCATTCATTTCTACAACCATTTATTCAGCCCCTGATGTATAGGAGCTCTGGATAAATAAAGGTCTCTCCCTCTTCTTCTACCAGCCCTTATAATAAATACTCTGGTCTGCAGTTGGTGGGGAAAATCAGATTTGCAGGAGTGGGGATACTAGGGGTGGAGGGGCTTTATTTCTCTGCAGGATCTTTCTTGCTTGACCCTGAGTTACTTTCCACCCTGCTCTAGACCAATCAGCCCAAGATCACGAGGGACCAAGTGGCAGTCCAACAAAGTTAGGTTTATTGATCTACTCCGTGAGGGACACCACCCACCAGAGGAGCCTCAGGACATCACCAAACAAAGGAAGACAGTGATTTGTTATAGGATTCTGAGGAAAGTGGAGTATAGATAAAATCTAAATGAAGTCATGTTTTGATAGACTCAAAGTAAAGGCAGGCTTGTACAAAGCAGTCAACCTCAAATCTGGATTGTAAAGGGGACCCAGGGCCCTGTTTTCTTGGAAGCAACAAAGCTAAGATAAATGTCAAATGTGTCCAGAAACTCTTTATCTGAATCTCTGCTCCTAAGTTGTAAATCGAGGCTGCTTCTCTGTGTCAAGATGACTTAGATTCTACAGGCAAAACTGGTATATTTCAGTCTTAGTCACATAATTTCAAACAGTAAACTTTCTGATGGTCTATGATTTTAAAGGACAATGTTTCAGCAGTCACTCAAAGACAGGGGGTAATATCATCACTTTATAGCTACAGAGAAATATTGTTTCCTGTTATCTTTGCAGCCGACTTGATCCATTTCTGTTATTCCAGCCTGCTAAGTGGCCCGGTAGATTTTTACTTTTCCAGTCTGAGCTAATTTGTATATTCCCACCCACACGAACTGTATCAGGGTCCCCCTTGACCCCTGGCTTCCAGTTCAGGACACTGGAGAGCAGTGAGGATGGACTTGACTCCGGGCCCTACCCTTCTCAGTAGCATGTAGGTGGGGCTTCTGGGCACCACGTCCTCCTTTAGTCCTGGGAATGGTAAGGGTTCCCCACTCTTGCCAGCCCCAGGCAACTCACTATCCCTTATTGCTTTTTCTTTTCTTTTCTTTTCTTTTTTTTTTTGAGACAGAGTCTCACTCTGTCTCCTAGTCTGGAGTGCAGTGGCGCAATCTCAGCTCACTGCAAGCTCTGCCTCCCAGGTTCACGCCATTCTCCCGCCTCAGCCTTGTGAGTAGCTGGGACTACAGGTGCCCGCCACTACGCTCAGCTAATTTTGCTTTTATATTTTCAGTAGAGACGGGGATTCACCGAGTTAGCCAGGATGGTCTCGATCTCCTGACCTTGTGATCCGCCCACCTCAGCCTCCCAAAGTGCTAGGATTACAGGCGTGAGCCACCGCGCCCCCCATTATTGCTTTTTCTTAACTCTGCCCACACCTTTGTAAATGGTCCCATCATTAGTTACCCCACTTGAGTATGCCATTGCTTTCCCACCAGGAATCTGAGTGATACAGTCATCTTCATCCGTAAAAAGAGAAGATTCACAGGTAAAGCCTGATGCTTAAAACATTGGCCTGGCCATGCAGGGTGGCTCACACATGTAATCCCAGCACTTTGGGAGGCCAAGATGAGCAGATCACTTGAGGTCAGGAGTTCCAGACCAGCCTGGCCAACATGGCGAAACCCCATCTCTACTAAAAATATAAAAATTAGCCAGACGTGGTATCAGACACCTGTAATCCCAGCTACTCGGGAGGCTGAGGGGAAGAGAACTGCTTGAACCCAGGAGGCAGAGGTTGCAGTGAGCTGACATCACGCCACTGCACTCCAGCTGGGGTGACAGCAAAACTCCCTCTTAAAAAAAAAAAAAAAAGAACATTGGCTCTAGGGGACTAATGGTCTGACTTCCAATCCTGATTTCACATCTTACCAGCTCTGTGACCATGGACAGCTCTGCTCGTTTTATTCATTCACTCATTCATTCATTCATTCCCAAGAGCACCAAGAATAGTGGGTACAGCAGTGAACAGGCAGACAAGTCAAATGTCCATCCACTGACAAATGAATCCACAAAAGGGGGCTGTCCATAAAAGGGAATATTATTCAGCCTTAAAAAGAAATGAAGCGGCCAGGCGCGGTGGCTCATGCCTGTAATCCCAGCACTTTGGGAGGCCGAGATGGGCGGATCACGAGGTCAGGAGATCGAGACCATCCTGGCTA
>NW_012105919.1:673925-684875 GCF_000951045.1 Mandrillus leucophaeus
GCGTGATCTCGGCTTACTGCAACCTCTGCCTCCCGGGTTCAAGTGATTCTCCTGCCTCAGTCTCCCAAGTAGCTGGGACTACAGGTGCGCACCTCCACACCTAGCTAATTTCTGTATTTTTAGTAGAGACGGAGTTTCACCATGTTGGCCAGGATGGTCTCAATCTCTTGACCTCATGATTTGCCTGCCTTGGTCTCCCAAAGTCCTGGAATTACAGGTGGGAGCCACCGTGCCCAGCCAGGATACTTCTTTTATGACTCCATGTACAGGAAATGTCCAGAATAGGCAAATCACTTTAGTGTTGCTCTTGCTACCATTCAAAGACGTCTATTTTCTTGTCTTTGTTTGTTTGTTTGTTTGTTCGTTTGAGATGGAGTCTCACTCTGTCGCCGAGGCTCAAGTGCAGTGGCATGATCTCAGTTCACTGCCATCTCTGCCTCCTGGGTTCAAGAGATTCTCCTACCCCAGCCTCCCAAGCAGCTAGGATTACAGGCACACGCCAGCATGCCTGGCTAATTTTTGTATTTTTAGTAGAGACAAGGTTTCACCATGTTGGCCAGGCTGATCTCAAACTCCTGACCTCAAACAATCCGCCCATCTCGGCCTACCGAAGTGCTGGGATTACAGGTGTGAGCCACTGCGCCTGGCCTGTTTGTCTTTCTGCTGAACTCTTGCACTGATCCCTCATGCTCTCCCCTCTCTACTCCTTCAGCCCTTGTCTGCTATTTCACTATTGCCACCTCCACCACTCCATGGATTCTGTTCTCAATGAGGTTACCAAGGACTTCTCAGTAGCCAGACTTCGCGAATATATTTTATTCCTTATTTTACTTGATCTCTTGGATGCATTCAACACCACTGACCACTTTCTACTTCTTGGAGCAGTTTTTTCCCTTGGTTTCCATGACTCTCCTGGGTCCCATGTTCTCCTGGTTTCTCATTTGTACCTCTATGACTCTTTATCTTATCTTTCTCTTTAAAAAAAAAAATTTAACTTATTTATTTTAGAGACTGGGTCTTGCTCTGTCACCCAGGCCAGAGTGCAGTGGCGTGATCATAGCTCACTGCCACCTCAAACTTCTGGGCTCCAGTGATCCTCCTGCCACAGCCTCCTGAGTAGCTGGGACCACAGGTGCATGCCACCAAGCCTGGCTATTTTTTTTTTTTAATTTTGTAGAGATAGGGTCTTGCTGTGTTACCCAGGCTGGACTCAAACTCCTGGCCTCAAGTGATCCTCCTGCCTCAGCCTCCCAAAGTACTGGGATTACAGGCATAAGCCACTGCATCCGACCTTTGTCTTAACTTTCTCTGGCTCTCTTCTCCCTGTAAGTATCAGTTCCAACAAATTGTCTCTCAGCACTTTTTATGTTCCTATCAGGACAGGACAGGTTATGCTGAAATAAGAAAGCACTCTCAGAGTCTCATGGCTTATAACAGTGATGATTTAATTCTCACCCACACTGCATGTCCATCATGGGTCTCCCAGAAGGCTCTGCTCTCTTTAGTCACTCAGAGATCAAGGCTAATGGAACAGCCACTGTCTTGAACTCTTTAATGAGTTCTACTAAAAATACAAAATTTAGCCAGACGTGGTGTCAGGCACCTGTAATCCCAGCTACTCGGGAGGCTGAGGGAAGAGAATTACAGTCTCACAGCAGCAATTAAATGTTCTGACCTTGTGATGGAAAGAATATAAAGTTACCGGAAAAAAAAAAAAAAAAAAAGCTCTGACCTAGAAATGTACTCACTTCTCTACTCATTACTCATTGGTCAAAACTAATCGCTTAGTCCTACCCAACCACTAAGGAATCAGGAAATGCAATTCCTGCATATATCCCCCATGTATCCAGAAACTGCAGAAGCAGAAATATTTGGTGAACAGCACTAATGACTATTGCATCTTCTCCCTGGGAAATTTCATCCGCACACATTGTTTTAATAATAATCAAATGCTAAATGCAAAGCAGGTGGGAGGAGGGAGTATATATGTATATTATATGTTTAATTATGCATGGAATATAACTGGAGACAGGATCTACTACATAATTTGTAAGGCCCAGTGCAAAATGAAAATGTGAAGTCCCTTATTAAAAAATTAAACATTTCAAAATGGTGACAGCAAAGCATTAAACGAATTCAGATCCCTTCTAAGTGTGGGTCCCCATATGACTGCACAGGTCCCATGCCCATGAAGCTAGCACATCTGGAAGGATACACAAGGTGGTCTCTGGGAAGGGAGCTGGGGGAATTAGTCGGTGTTTGACAATTTATTTATCACCCTGCTTGTATCTGAATTTTTTTTTACCATATGGGTTCATTACTTTTTTTTTGAGACAGAGTTTCACTCTTGTTGCCCAGGCTGGAGTGCCATGGCGCGATCTGGGCTCACCGAAAGCTCTGCCTCCCAGGTTCAAGCGATTCTCCTGCCTCAGTCTCCCAAGTAGCTGGGATTACGGGCATGTGCCACCACGCCCAGCTAATTTTTTGTATTTTTAGTAGAGATGGGTTTCTCCATGTTGGTCAGGCTGACCTCGAACTCCTGACCTCAGGTAAGCCACCACGCCCGGCCTGCATTCATTACTTTTTAAATCACCAAACGCTAAATCTATAACTCCAGATCATATCTGAATTCTGTGCTCCACCCCAGAATAGTCTATGAACCTATGAACCTATATATCCCACAGACACTTCGAGTCACATCTTCAAAATGAAACGCTCTCCCACAAAATAGTGCAAGTAAGGACTAATGAGAGGAGAGAGTGGAGACAGCAGGCATGGACTATTTTTTCTATAGGCTTGACTATGAGGAACAAGAGAGCTAAGAGGCCAGGTGCGGTGGCTCACGCCTGTAATCCCAGCTCTTCGGGAGGCCAAGCCGGGTGGATCACATGAGATCAGGAGTTCAAGACCAGCCTGGCCAACATGGCAAAACCCTGTCTCTACTAAAAATACAAAAATTAGCTGGGCGCGATGGCGCCTGCCTGTAATCCCAGCTACTCAGAAGGGTTAGATAGAAGAATCACTTGAACCTAGGAAAAGAAAGTTGTAGTGAGCCAAGATAGCGCCACCGCACTCCAGTGTGGGCGACAGAGTGAGACTCCATCTAAAAAAAGAAAGAAAGAGAGGTAAGAATGGTTTTCAATGGAGTCAAGGGAAAATGTTTGTGTTTTGCAAGGATGTAGAGAAGATGGAACCAACTGAGCCATTCAAAGATTATGATAGACTAAGTGGGATGTTGAGAATGGTGGTCTCTGTTTCTCTGTGGAGTAAGAAGCCACGTGTGAAGAAATGGGGATTGCGGATTGAATGGTGGATTTCTCAGTCGTGTGTGTGTATGTGTTTACAATTTACAGAAAATCAGGTGACATTCTTCAGCTGAAAAGGGAGGTTTTTCTGAAGAAACACTTATCTCACAGAACTCAAGTGCAGGAAATGTGGCCCAACCTGATGAGAACCTGTTAATAGAATCAGAAACTAAACTGTCCTAAGCTGAAGCTGCTCTTTCAATTTGAAGCTGCATGGGCCCGCCTCTGTTTGTCTCTGTGCACCGACTGTGAGTCTCTGTAAACACTGGATTCCTCTGTTTCTCCCAGGGCACGTGGTCCAACTCTGCCTTCAAGGTTAGGTGTCCGCACTTTAAGTGCAAGCCCAGATCCACTACCCAGTTCTGGAATTCAAGGGGAATGATTGGCCTAGTTATTTATCCCTGGTCCAATCAGCTATGGCTGTGGGCGGGGCCACAAGCAAACATGGCGTCAAGCGCTCACGTCCATGAGGGGAGAAGGGAGGGAAGAAGTAGAAAGGATGAAGAAAAGGAAGGAGTGAGAGAGAGAGAAAGAAGAGAGCGAGCTCTCAGAGAATAGAGGCTGGGGGACTGCTTGTTAAATAACCCAATTCCCTCAGGTGGGACAGCCCTGATGCAGGTCTAGGCAATCTCCAGAGGGCCCTAGTGGGACTGAGCCCAAATACCCACAGCCGTGACCTGCCGTTCCTTTTTTTATTCCCCCTGACCCCTGAGATGGAGTCTTGCCCTGTGGCCCAGGTTGCAGTGCAGCGGCACCATCTCGGCTCACTGCAACCTTCACCTCCTGGGTTCAAAGGATTCTCCTGCCTCAGCCTCCCCGAGTAGCTGGGATTACAGGCATGCTCCATCATGCCCACCTCATTTTTGTATTTTTAGTAAAGACAGGGTTTCACTATGTTGGCCAGGCTGGTCACGAACTCCTGACCTCAAGTGATCCAACCGCCTCAGCCTCCCAAAGGGCTGGAATTACAGGCATGAATCACCACGCCCGGCCGTGACCTGCTCTTTAGTGCTTCCTGTGTCGACTGCCTTCCCTTCCCTGCCTCCCTTCCCCATTCCTCTTCCTGGGTCACCTCCCAAACAAACTACATTCACCTGAACCTCGTCCAGCCGTATGTGCTGGTGTTAAGGAGTCTGTCTGGAATTTTCCCTGAGAGCAATAAGTGGGTTTATAAACAGGGGTGTGGCATGATCTCATTTGCAACTCAGAGCGCTCTGACTGCACCCTGGAAAATGGGCAGAAGGGGCAAGAGTGGAGCCAGGGTCCTGCCCAGGGAGAGGGTACAGTGACATGGAGGGGGGGGCTGAAGATAGCTCCCTGAAGGACACCAACATCAAGGAGACTAAGCTGAGGCACTAGGGAGGAGAGGAAAACCAGGAGACAGAGAGTACCCAGAGGCCACGGGATGAACACTTCACAAATAAGCCAGTGGCCAGGAGATATTAAGAGAGATGGTAAAGCTGTGTAATTAAAGCCAGTCTAGTAAGGGACCTGACAGATAAATTACTGGAACAGAATGGAGTCAAGTATTAAACACGAAGCTAGGTGGAGGCCATGTGTGGTGGCTCATACCTGTAATCCCAGCACTTTGGGCAGCCAAGGCAGCAGGATTGCTTGAGCCCAGAAGTTCAAAACCAGCCTGGGCAACAGAGGGAGCCCTGTCTCTATAAGATATAAAGATAAATCAGCCAGTGGTGGTGGTGCACGCCTGTGGTCCCAACCACTCGGGAGGCTGAGGTGAGAGGATCACTTGAGCCTGGAAGGTCAAGGCTGCAGTGAGCCATGTTCATGCCACTGCACTCCAGCTTGGGCAACAGAGTGAGACCCTGTATAAAAAAAAAAAAAAAAAAAAAAAAAAAAAAAAAGTAGGAACTTAGTGTGTGATAAAAGCATTTAAATCAGGGGAGAAATAAATTTCTGCAAATAGGATCTTTAAACAATTGGTTGCTCATTTAGGGGAGGTCCGAGGAGAGAGGAAAATGTACTCAAACTTTACAGATTTGAAAAGGTGTGTAACTTTTCAAAATATAAACTGATAGAAGTGTCCTGGGTAAACTGAGTCCTTTCCTTACTTTATATCAGTTGCAAAGAAACAACACCCAAATTGGAAAAAAAAAAAAAAAAAAAGGCCAGCTGGATTTATTCTCTGGCCAGAGAAGGAGAAGGAGTGGCCTCTCACTCCAGAAACACCTTCTCCTCCCCAAGCTGTGGGAAGCTGGAGAATTTTAAAGAGTTAGATATGGAGTGGAGAGGTTTAAGTTTATGCAGGGAGGAACTTTAGATGTGCAGGCACAAACCATAAACACGTCTCTTCATAAGATGCGTGTTCAGAAAATGGTAATTTTCTTCTATGGGTAGGGATTTTAGTATTATAATGATACATTAATGATC
The DNA here is from genome assembly GCF_000951045.1 of Mandrillus leucophaeus. Classification (NCBI taxonomy): domain Eukaryota; kingdom Metazoa; phylum Chordata; class Mammalia; order Primates; family Cercopithecidae; genus Mandrillus; species Mandrillus leucophaeus. Next base: position 679,622 of record NW_012105919.1, read on the forward strand.
TAAAGATAAGAAAGAGTCCCTGATTCTGGTTTGCTCTGGTTTCCAGCAGGCCCTACCTTCCTCTGATAATTGATGAAACATTTTGAAGTTCCCGGGCCATCTGGAGTCCTTGTAAACTAGCACACCTAGAGGTAAAGAGACTGAAACTGTTTAAGAAATGCAATAGAGCTTTTGCAGCTATCTACCACTTAGTAAAATAATGAATATTCAGCTGTTTTGCTTTCTCAGCTATTTCTCCAGGACTGCCCCAACAAGAGTCTCCAAAAGTGAGCAAAATCAGTTACACAAAATGGGACATGCAAGTTACCATTATATTTTTGTTGCACACATTTTGCATTAAAGGTAGAAAATGCAAACAAAGATAACTGGACATCCTTTGAAATTACTCAACTGATGATGAAACCTCACTCTCCTCTTCTCTACCTGGCTGGTGTTCCATACTTCCTCCCACAGACTCTGTGAACCTGTCTGTACCAGCGGGGCTTTTCTTCTTCTTTCTTTTTACAAGGCTTTTCTTCTTCTTTTCTTCTTTTTTTCTTTCTTTTTTTTTTTTTTGAGATGGAGTCTCGCTCTGTCACCCAGCCTGGAGTGCAGTGGCACAGTCTCGGCTCACTATAAGCTCTGCCTCCTGGGTTCACGCCATTCTCCTGCCTCAGCCTCCGGAGTAGCTGGGACTATAGGCTCCTGCCACCATGCCTGGCTAATTTTTTTGTATTTTTAGCACAGAGGGGGTTTCACTGTGTTAGCCAGATGGTCTCGATCTCCTGACCTCGTGATCTGCCTGCCTCGGCCTCCCAGAGTGCTGAGATTACAGGCATGAGCCACCGTGCCTGGCCAGGGCTTTTCTTCTCTGTCAGGTGTGCAATGTTCCAGCCATGGTTCACTCTGGTTTCTTTCTTGATAACTGCCATGACTAAAACAACATGTCAAAGCAATATTATTTTCCTCTATATTTCTTCAGGGCTATTTCTCAGTGAATGTGCCTTTTAACTTTCTCTTGCTTCCTTCTCATCACCTAATTCAGAATTATTTATTTATTTATTTATTTAGAGATGGAATTTCATTCTTATTGCCCAGGCTGGAGTGCAATGTCTCAGCTCACCACAACCTCTGCCTCCTGGGTTCAAGTGATTCTCCTGCCTCAGCCTCTTGAGTAACTGGGATTATAGGAATGCGCCACCATGCCTGGTTAATTTCGTATTTTTAGTAGAGACGGGGTTTCTCCATGTTGGTCAGGCTGGTCTCGAACTCCTGACCTCAGGTGATCCGCCTGCCTCGGCCTCCCAAAGTGCTGAGATTACAGGCGTGAGCCACCGTGCCTGGCCCAGAATTCTTAAAATAAGTTAATCAAGAGTCTATTGGCTAGTGATGTCAGAGGGTTAGCAGAAACCTCTGTGCCTTGGTATCTTAAAATGTTTTTCTTTTAGTTATGCTAAACTGGTGCTGCCTAATAGGGTGGCCACTCACCCCATGTGGCTACTTCAATTTAAATTAGTTAAAATGAAATAAAATTTAAAATTGACTTCTTCAGTTGTACAAGCCGTATTTCAATAGCCACATGTAGCTAATGGCTACCATTTTGAACAGCAAAGACATACAGAACTTACCTACCATTGTAGAAAGTTCAACCAGACAGTGCTACAACATCTGTGGGATACAGGAAAAGGTGAGTTTAGTTGCAAGTAAGCAAGTAAAGTAAGGATAGTCCCAATCAGATAGATGGCATCTATTTTGTGTAAAGTCTTGTGCTCATGCCCGTAGTCCGAGCTACTTGGGAGGCGGAGGTGGGAGGATCACTTGAGGCCAGGATTTTGAGACCCGCCTGGACAACATAGCAAAATAAAAATAAAAAATATTTTCTTTTTCTTTTTTCTTTCTTTCTTTCTTTTTTTTTTTTTGAGACAGAGTTTTGCTCTTGTTGCCCAGGCTGGACTGCAGTGGTGTGATCTTGGCTTACTGCAACCTCTGCCTCCCGGGTTCAAGCAATTTTTCTGCCTCAGCTTCCCAAGAAGCTGGGATTATAGGCGTGTGCCAACATGTTCAGCTATTATTGTATTTTTAGTAGAGATGGGGTTTCACCATGTTGGCCAGGCTGGTCTCGAACTCCTGATTTCAAGTGATCCACCCGCCTCGGCCTTCCAAACTGCTGGGATTACAGGCATGAGCCAATGCGCCAGGCCTTTCTTTTTTTTCTTTTTTTTGAGATGGAGTCTTGCTCTGTCACCCAGCCTGGAGTGCAGTGGCATGATCTTGGCTCACTGCAACCTCCACCTCCTGGGTTCAAGCGATTCTTCTACCTTAGCCTCCTTGGTAGCTGGGATTACAGGCATGCACCACTACCCCCCGCTAATTTTTGTATTTTTTTTTAGTAGAGAACGGGGTTTCACCATGTTGGCCAGGTTGGTCTCGAACTATTTTTTTTTTTTTGAGACGGAGTCTAGCTCTGTCTCCTGGGCTGGAGTGCAGTGGCCGGATCTCAGCTCACTGCAAGCTCTGCCTCCTGGGTTTACGCTATTCTCCTGCCTCAGCCTCCCGAGTAGCTGGGACTATAGGTGCCCGCCACCTCGCCCGGCTAGCTTTTTTTTTATTTTTTAGTAGAGACAGGGTTTCACCATGTTAGCCAGGATAGTCTCAATCTCCTGACCTTGTGATCTGCCCGTCTCGGCCTCCCAAAGTGCTGGGATTACAGGCTTGAGCCACCACGCCCGGCCGGTCTCGAACTCTTTGACCTCATGATCCGCCCATCTTGGCCTCGCAAAATGCTGGGATTACAGGTGTGAGCCACTGTGCCTGGCCCAAAAAATATTTTCTGTGTGAAACAGGAGGCAGGGTAGTCCCAGCCACTTGGGAGGCTGAGGTGGGAGGATCACTTTGAACTCAGGAGGTCAAGACTGCAGTAAGCCATGATTGTACCACTTCACCCCAGTCTGGGCAACAGAGCAAGACCCTGACTCAAAAAAGAAGAAAGAAAAAAAAAGAGAGAGAGAGAGAGAGAGAAGGGAGGGAGGGAGGGAGGGAGGAAGGAAGGAGAAAGAGAAAGAAAGAAAAGAAAAAGAAATACGAGGCAGAGTTGCCTGATGAGAGTGAGAGGGAAGGCAGGAGGGTGGGAAGTGGGATGAGTGTTGAGAAGATTCAAAATAGTTGCTATGGTGAATGGGAGAAGAGTGCCAACAGGGAAAACAGGAATTCCCGGGTGGTGGTAAGAATTGGAGACCATGAATTTGTTACTGCCAGCAGTCTAGGTGACTGAGATTATGGAAGCGACCTGGGGCCTTCCCACCAACAGGAACCGCCTTCCACCTCCACACCCAGCAACCCACCAGGACTTGCCAAGTGGTTCACATAGTTTTAAGATATGTCATCATTGGTGTCTACTGTTTGTTATGGTGTCAACATGTGTTACTGGGACTGTAACTAGCCAGGCCCAAGATACAGGAGCAAAAGGCTGATTCTGTTGCTCTGCCCAAAGATCACCCTTTCCTGGGACTTGCATCCCCTGTCAGGCCACAACACAGGGCAGAAAGCTTTTCTTTGTCCCCTGACTCAGTTCAGCCACTGGGAATTACTTGGTTCACTCAACTTAATCTGTATATACCTACCCTACCTTCTTATAAATGCTGGATTTATTTAAACCTCAAGATCTCCCCTCTATTCCTCTCAACCCAAGTTGAATACCCATGCTATCCTTGGGAAATTCAAAAAATATCTGTTTCCTAGTCAAGATAGCTGGCCATTTTACATAACAACCCAGGTCTTCTACAACCCTAAACAAAGGCTGGAGATAGATGAGGAAAACTAAGGCTCTCCTAATGGTGGATGGTAGAGAGATGTCTGAGGTTTCTGGAGGATTGAGGACCTATTGTCTTCTCCACCAATCTAACCAGAAGAAATATAAAAACAGGACGGAAGGAAATTTACATTGATCCAGGACTGGGCTTTTGCTCTAAGTTGCAAATTATGTTATTTAGGGTACTTTTGTCTGAAAGTAGCAGAATGCCTGACTCAAGCTGGCTTAAATATGAAATAATTGATTATTTAATGTCCTAGGATATCCTGGGGGAAGATAAGCTTCAGAGTGGGTTGATTTAGTGGCTTGACAATATCGTCAAGGATCTGGATTCTTTCTGTCTTTCTGTACTGCCACCCTTGTTGTTGGGTTCATCCTCAGAAAGAAAGATAATCAATTATTTTGTCTCTTTCATGGGAAAATTTTTCCCAGAGTCCCCTTCGTCCCACCTCACTCTACCCTCTAGTGCTAGAAGTGAGTCACATGCCTGTTCCTCTCCTGACAAGAGACAGGGAATGACCATGACCCACTTGGACCAACCATCTGGGTTGGAATGGAGATTGGGGAGTCGTTCACAACGTCCATACCTGGGTATAGCAAAGATCATGGAATCTAGGCTGGATGGGAAAGGAATTGGAGGAAGGAGCGTCCTGAGAGGGGGAAAGTGGAAGGGCCAAGGGATTCTGGAGTTCAAAGAACGGCTAAGCTAGAATGATCAAAAGAACAGAGCCTGTGATCAGAGAAATGTGAGACTTTAGAGGAAGATTCGTTCTAGGAGAAACTGAGGTCCAGGACATGGTCCTGGGAGATGGTGACTAAAGCAGAGTGGAGGTGAAGGTCATTGGAATAAGAAGGGACACAAACTGAGGGGCCAGGAGTTTGACCAGGTCCTGGGTCATTAAAGTCACCAATATGGCAGTAGAAACTGGGTGAGAAGGAAAAGCCAGTTGCCAAAGCCCTCTGAGAATAAGGGTTGATTGACTGGTTGATTGATTGATGAGTAGGCATCATCAATGAGAAGGCACAGAAGGTGGTACAGCCAGATGCCAGGAGCCTCAGTGCTTACTTAAGATGGAGGACTATGGATCTAGTAATAGAGGTGTGGAGGACAGAGGACACCATGGGGTTGAGAGGAGGACCACCATCCCCTGGGAAGGGCTTCAAGGACTGTCAGGGAAGAGCCAGGGCTTACTTAGGGCAGGAAGGAGAGGGAACTGTTTGTGCAGAGGTCATGACCTTAAAAATAAAGAGCACGCCCCATTCTTCCTTTACTCCATCTCACAGGCTGGAATGAGAATCTGTGGGTGAGCCACCTTTGATCCAGAATTTGGGAACTCATACTCCCCACCTGCTAGTTGGTAATAGAAGCACGCTTGAAACAATCCTTCCCACGTGTCCATTAATCCCGAGAGCTTGTCAGTCTCAGGGGTATAGCAGACATTCTTAGTTGCCCATTCAAAATTTATT
>NW_012105919.1:684925-691131 GCF_000951045.1 Mandrillus leucophaeus
CAGTCTAGGTGACTGAGATTATGGAAGCGACCTGGGGCCTTCCCACCAACAGGAACCGCCTTCCACCTCCACACCCAGCAACCCACCAGGACTTGCCAAGTGGTTCAAATAGTTTTAAGATATGTCATCATTGGTGTCTACTGTTTGTTATGGTGTCAACATGTGTTACTGGGACTGTAACTAGCCAGGCCCAAGATACAGGAGCAAAAGGCTGATTCTGTTGCTCTGCCCAAAGATCACCCTTTCCTGGGACTTGCATCCCCTGTCAGGCCACAACACAGGGCAGAAAGCTTTTCTTTGTCCCCTGACTCAGTTCAGCCACTGGGAATTACTTGGTTCACTCAACTTAATCTGTATATACCTACCCTACCTTCTTATAAATGCTGGATTTATTTAAACCTCAAGATCTCCCCTCTATTCCTCTCAACCCAAGTTGAATACCCATGCTATCCTTGGGAAATTCAAAAAATATCTGTTTCCTAGTCAAGATAGCTGGCCATTTTACATAACAACCCAGGTCTTCTACAACCCTAAACAAAGGCTGGAGATAGATGAGGAAAACTAAGGCTCTCCTAATGGTGGATGGTAGAGAGATGTCTGAGGTTTCTGGAGGATTGAGGACCTATTGTCTTCTCCACCAATCTAACCAGAAGAAATATAAAAACAGGACGGAAGGAAATTTACATTGATCCAGGACTGGGCTTTTGCTCTAAGTTGCAAATTATGTTATTTAGGGTACTTTTGTCTGAAAGTAGCAGAATGCCTGACTCAAGCTGGCTTAAATATGAAATAATTGATTATTTAATGTCCTAGGATATCCTGGGGGAAGATAAGCTTCAGAGTGGGTTGATTTAGTGGCTTGACAATATCGTCAAGGATCTGGATTCTTTCTGTCTTTCTGTACTGCCACCCTTGTTGTTGGGTTCATCCTCAGAAAGAAAGATAATCAATTATTTTGTCTCTTTCATGGGAAAATTTTTCCCAGAGTCCCCTTCGTCCCACCTCACTCTACCCTCTAGTGCTAGAAGTGAGTCACATGCCTGTTCCTCTCCTGACAAGAGACAGGGAATGACCATGACCCACTTGGACCAACCATCTGGGTTGGAATGGAGATTGGGGAGTCGTTCACAACGTCCATACCTGGGTATAGCAAAGATCATGGAATCTAGGCTGGATGGGAAAGGAATTGGAGGAAGGAGCGTCCTGAGAGGGGGAAAGTGGAAGGGCCAAGGGATTCTGGAGTTCAAAGAACGGCTAAGCTAGAATGATCAAAAGAACAGAGCCTGTGATCAGAGAAATGTGAGACTTTAGAGGAAGATTCGTTCTAGGAGAAACTGAGGTCCAGGACATGGTCCTGGGAGATGGTGACTAAAGCAGAGTGGAGGTGAAGGTCATTGGAATAAGAAGGGACACAAACTGAGGGGCCAGGAGTTTGACCAGGTCCTGGGTCATTAAAGTCACCAATATGGCAGTAGAAACTGGGTGAGAAGGAAAAGCCAGTTGCCAAAGCCCTCTGAGAATAAGGGTTGATTGACTGGTTGATTGATTGATGAGTAGGCATCATCAATGAGAAGGCACAGAAGGTGGTACAGCCAGATGCCAGGAGCCTCAGTGCTTACTTAAGATGGAGGACTATGGATCTAGTAATAGAGGTGTGGAGGACAGAGGACACCATGGGGTTGAGAGGAGGACCACCATCCCCTGGGAAGGGCTTCAAGGACTGTCAGGGAAGAGCCAGGGCTTACTTAGGGCAGGAAGGAGAGGGAACTGTTTGTGCAGAGGTCATGACCTTAAAAATAAAGAGCACGCCCCATTCTTCCTTTACTCCATCTCACAGGCTGGAATGAGAATCTGTGGGTGAGCCACCTTTGATCCAGAATTTGGGAACTCATACTCCCCACCTGCTAGTTGGTAATAGAAGCACGCTTGAAACAATCCTTCCCACGTGTCCATTAATCCCGAGAGCTTGTCAGTCTCAGGGGTATAGCAGACATTCTTAGTTGCCCATTCAAAATTTATTCGAAGTGGGGCATGAGAGCTCATGCCTGAAATCTCAGCACTTTGGGAGGCAGGAGGATCCCTCGAGCCCAGGAGTTCAAGATCAGCCTGGGCAACATAGTGAGACCCCTTTTCTCTACAAAAAATAGAAAATATAGCCAGGGGTAGAGGCCGGGCATGGTGGCTCATGCCTGTAATCCCAGCACTTTGGGAGGCTAAGGTGGTGGATCACCTGAGGCCAGGAGTTTGAGACCAGCCTGGCCAACATGGTGAAACTCTGTCCCTACTAAAAATAGAAAAAATTAGTTGGGCATCGTGTCGGGTGCCTGTAATTCCAGCCACTCGGGAGACTGAGGCAGGAGAATCACTTGAACCCGGGAGGCAGAGGCTGCAGTGAGTCGAGATTGCACAATTGTACTCCAGCCTGGGTGACAGAGCGAGACTGTGTCAAAAAAAAAAAAAAAAAAAGAAAAAGAAAAAAGAGAAAGAAAAAATAGCCAGGTATGCTGGCGTGCGCCTACAGTCCCAGCTACTCTGGAAGCTGGGTGGCAGTTGCGGGGGGATCATTTGAGCCCAGGAGGTTGAGGCTGCAGTGAGTGCTGAGTGAGACCCTGTCTCAATAAATAAATAAATAAATAAACCATTCTATTTTCATTGTTAACAGAATACCCAATTTTACTCAGGTTTTAAACTCTTGAGAAAGACAACTTCATCCCCAATTCGGGAATATTGTGTTAGTCCCATTGCACTTGTAGGTGACTGGTGTAGGAGTGGGTATGAAAACGAGTGTATGGCTATGAAACGTGAGAGGAAATTTGTTGTGGGGCTTCTAAAGAAAGATGTAGTGGACGGGCCTACTGGCTCAAACCTGTAATCTCAGCACTTTGGGAGGCTGAGATGGGAGGATTGCTTGAGCTCAGGAGTTCAAGATCAGCCTAGGCAATATAGTGAGACCTGCCTATAATTTTTTTTAAAATTAGCCAGGCATGGTGGTGCATGCCTGTTGTCCCAGCTACTTGGGAAGCTGAGGTGGAAGGATCACTTGAGTGCAGGGGTCAAGGTTGCAATGAGCTATGAACACATCACTGCACTCCAGCCTGTGTGACAGACTGAGATCCCGTCAAGGAAGGAAGGAGGGAGGGACAGAGGAAAGGAAGGAAAGAAGGCAGGAAGGCAGGAAGGAAGGAAAGAAGGAAGGAGTCATTCCTAAGAAACAGATGTGAGAAGAGATGGTCTTTCTGAAATGACATTTCTGAATGGCAGAGCAGAATGATGGAAGGAACTTGGTTTGAACCATTGAGTTAACTAACTCAGGAGCCACCCTACTTTGGGACTTCTTTTTTTATTTTTTATTTTTATTTTTTGAGACAGAGTCTCGCTCTCTTGCCCAAGCTAGAGTGCAGTGGCACGATCTCAGCTCACTGGAGATAATGCTGCTATAAACATGGTTCTACAAATTCCTGTTCATGTTTCTGCTTTCAGTTCTTTGGGGTATATAGCCAGTAGTAGACTTGCTGGGTCTTGTGGTAATTCTATGTTTAAGTTTTTGAGGAAACAAGTTTTTTTCTTTTCTTTTTTCTTTTCTTTTTTTTTTCTTTTTTTTTTTTTTGAGACAGAGTCTCGCTCTGTCGCCCAGGCTGGAGTGCAGAGGCGTGATCTTGGCTCACTGCAACCTCTGCCTCCCAGGTTCAAGCGATTCTCATGCCTCAGCCGCCTGAGTAGCCGGGATTACAGGAGCGTGCCACCATGCCTGGCTAATTTTTGTATTTTTGGTAGAGATGGGGTTTGCATGTTGGCCAGGCTGTTCTCGAACTCCGTACCTCAAGCAATCTGCCTGCCTTGGCCTCCCAAAGTTCTGGGATTATAGGCATGAACCACTGTGCCTGGCCAAGTTTTGTTTTTTCTTTTTTCTTCTTTTAACAGAAAGAGCATTTCTTGTGTGTTTTTATGTAATCTACCCGGCTAGCCACCTGTGCCTCATAGCATCTCCTTTTTAACCCAAAAGCTGAATACATCACCCTTGGAAGGGGAAATACCTTCCTGCATCAGTGAGTCACCATCTCTCTCGCTAAGCAGAGATTAAAATTTTTAATTTAATTCCAACAGGGCATTTTGCTACAGAGCATGGAGAGGGGAAGAAGAGTAAAGTTACGCTGAATAGTTGGACATTTTGGACGTGAGACAAAAAGCAGAAGCAGAGAGATCAAGAGAAGGAAGAGAGGAGCTGAATGTGGGGCTTCGGCATGAAGACCCATCAGTCCTGAGACTCCTTGGAGTAATCCTCATTAGAGAGTTCCTCCCTAGTCCTGGACTCCAGGAAGCCTGACTCATTTACAACATCTCTTCTTGTTTTCTATGAGATCTCGTCTTCTGTATTTCTCTCTGAGCATCCGTATACTATGCCCTCAGTTTGTGACCGTCTATTCCTCACAATCAAACAAACACAGCTAAAACACAGTCTCATTCCCTGAGCCCCCACCAGACTGACAGCACCTTCATGTCAATGATATGGACTCACTTGGGCCCATTCTGTTGAGCCAGTGACATGGCATTCATCAGAGTAGTTGTCTCGATCCAGCTGAAGAGCTCCAAGTCAAATGGAGAAGCCAATGGAATGGGCAGGAAGTGGGATTGTCACCAGACTGGGGCATGGAGATGGTGACATGGGATAAAGTAGGTACAGCAAACAGGACGTGAGGGCCAGAACCAAGGGGCAGGTCAGGAGGATGAGCTCAGGATCTCTGAAGGCCCCAGGATGAAGGGGTAGGGAGAGCACCTTGGCTCTTCCCACCTACAGGAAGAGGAGAGGGGTGGTGGTAGAGTCTATGATTGAAGATCTGTGTACTTCTCCCTGACAGCATGGCATAGCTGTTACCAAAACTCCCTCTTTTCACTGGCCTTTTTATCCAGTCTAAACCAAATTTCCCTTGCCTCTCGCTCGCTCTCTCACTTTTTTTCATACCCACCCCCATTTCTCTTATGCCTGGAACAATCTCCCATTTAGCATCTGCCTGCCCAGTTCTTTGCCTTCCTTTACAACTCCACCTACCACTTAGCTTCTCTGATTAAGTGAAAGTCGAATAATTATACTTCTTTCCCCAAAACACATTTCTGAAATCCCCAACATCCCTGGGGTTGCGATCTGTGAAGAAAGGTCTCTGACTGCCTAATTTTCATTAAGGGAATTCAGTGGGATTTCTAATTATAAGCACCACGCCTGGCACCTAATAATGTTTAGTGAACTGTAGCTATTAATTAACAATGATATGTTATTAATAATAATAAAATAGTAATAGGATATAAGCTCTTAGAAGATAAGGGCTCTATGCCCAGGTTCAGTAATCCAATATTCAAATATTTAATTGTAGCAGAGAGTGTTAGGCTTTTCTGCCATGCCCAACTTCTCCCTCTTGCTCAACCTGAAATCAACAGACCTTCATATCCATAGCTGTGGCTTATTGGATCAGGGTGAACATCTGCCCAGGAGAGCCTGACTATTGGCTGACCAGTGGCCAAATGGGACCTCTCTATTGAGAGTATAAACCAAGCACAGTGGCTTATGCCTATAATCCCAGCACTTTTGGGAGGCCAAGGCAGGAGGATCTCTCGAGTCCAGGAGTTCAAGACCAGCCTGGGCAGCATAGCAAGACCTCATCTCTACGAAAAAAAAAAAAAAAAAGAAAGAAAGAAAAGAAAAAGAAAAGATTTAAAATTAGCCAGGCATGGTAGTGTGTGCTTATAGCCCTGCTACTTGGGAGGCTGAGGCAGGAGGATTGCTTGAGCTAGGAGTTTATTTGCAGATACGAGGTTGCCTAGACTGGTCTCAAACTCCTGGTCTCAAGCAATCCTCCCACCTTGGCTTCCCAGAGTGGTGGGACTGCAAACATGAGCCACTACGCCCAGCCCCAGCTCTGCCATCTCTATGGTGTTACCCTCATCAGCATGGTCCTAAGTGGTTCCCACCAGAACTCAATTCTAAACAGAAGGCTGGAAGAAAAAGGAAAGGAGAAAGAAAGGGCATGTTCCTCCCTTGAAGGGCATGACCTGTCACTGCCACTTGCAGGTCATTGGCCAGAGCTTAGTCATGCAGTCACACCTACCTGCAGTGAAGGTGGGAAATGCAGTCCTTATTCTGTTGACCATGTTTCCCACCGAAAGTCAGGACAACCAAATTGAGGACAACCAAGAATTCCTGCCACCAGTACAAA
>NW_012105919.1:691181-697940 GCF_000951045.1 Mandrillus leucophaeus
AGCTGTTACCAAAACTCCCTCTTTTCACTGGCCTTTTTATCCAGTCTAAACCAAATTTCCCTTGCCTCTCGCTCGCTCTCTCACTTTTTTTCATACCCACCCCCATTTCTCTTATGCCTGGAACAATCTCCCATTTAGCATCTGCCTGCCCAGTTCTTTGCCTTCCTTTACAACTCCACCTACCACTTAGCTTCTCTGATTAAGTGAAAGTCGAATAATTATACTTCTTTCCCCAAAACACACTTCTGAAATCCCCAACATCCCTGGGGTTGCGATCTGTGAAGAAAGGTCTCTGACTGCCTAATTTTCATTAAGGGAATTCAGTGGGATTTCTAATTATAAGCACCACGCCTGGCACCTAATAATGTTTAGTGAACTGTAGCTATTAATTAACAATGATATGTTATTAATAATAATAAAATAGTAATAGGATATAAGCTCTTAGAAGATAAGGGCTCTATGCCCAGGTTCAGTAATCCAATATTCAAATATTTAATTGTAGCAGAGAGTGTTAGGCTTTTCTGCCATGCCCAACTTCTCCCTCTTGCTCAACCTGAAATCAACAGACCTTCATATCCATAGCTGTGGCTTATTGGATCAGGGTGAACATCTGCCCAGGAGAGCCTGACTATTGGCTGACCAGTGGCCAAATGGGACCTCTCTATTGAGAGTATAAACCAAGCACAGTGGCTTATGCCTATAATCCCAGCACTTTTGGGAGGCCAAGGCAGGAGGATCTCTCGAGTCCAGGAGTTCAAGACCAGCCTGGGCAGCATAGCAAGACCTCATCTCTACGAAAAAAAAAAAAAAAAAGAAAGAAAGAAAAGAAAAAGAAAAGATTTAAAATTAGCCAGGCATGGTAGTGTGTGCTTATAGCCCTGCTACTTGGGAGGCTGAGGCAGGAGGATTGCTTGAGCTAGGAGTTTATTTGCAGATACGAGGTTGCCTAGACTGGTCTCAAACTCCTGGTCTCAAGCAATCCTCCCACCTTGGCTTCCCAGAGTGGTGGGACTGCAAACATGAGCCACTACGCCCAGCCCCAGCTCTGCCGTCTCTATGGTGTTACCCTCATCAGCATGGTCCTAAGTGGTTCCCACCAGAACTCAATTCTAAACAGAAGGCTGGAAGAAAAAGGAAAGGAGAAAGAAAGGGCATGTTCCTCCCTTGAAGGGCATGACCTGTCACTGCCACTTGCAGGTCATTGGCCAGAGCTTAGTCATGCAGTCACACCTACCTGCAGTGAAGGTGGGAAATGCAGTCCTTATTCTGTTGACCATGTTTCCCACCGAAAGTCAGGACAACCAAATTGAGGACAACCAAGAATTCCTGCCACCAGTACAAACGAGACAGTCCCCTGACCTGGAGCTGATGACTAGCCTGTCCTACACGTGGAAGGAACTCTGGATTCCCAGGGGATCTGGGTGGCTATGAAGCCTATAACATAGCCCAGCCAGGAAAAAGCTCCCAGAAGAGAATTTATTTGTCCAGGAATGTACAGACAAAAAAATGACCATTCTGCATTTTTCCAGGGGAAAGAGGCCCAACCAACCTCATGTGGTTTGTTCTGTCCAGCTTGGCACTGACAGAGGCTGGTGGGGACTAGGGGAGGGTCTGAAAGTTCAGGATCTCAGGTATGAACAATTTCTCTGACCAGGTGCTAGGTTGTGTCCTGTGGGAATGTGCTGGGTCCCTAGATGACCTCAGAGGTCACTGATTTCATTAATCCATAAACAATCCAATATTCAAATATTTAACTGTAGCAGAGATGGATAGATTTTTTTTTTGCCATGCCCAACCTCCCCCTCTAGCTCAACCTGAACTCAACAGACCTTCATATCTATAACTGTGGCTTATTGGACCAGTGTGGACAGGGTGGATCAGCCTCCCCTGATCCACCAGCTGAAAGAGACTCCTGCTCTCCTCTGAGGCTCCATCATACCTGAAATAGACATCTCTTGGTAGCGCCATGTTTCCTATATTTTCAGTTGATATGGCTCAGGTCAAGCTGTCCCCATCCACAAGTCCCAGGGGTGGGTTCAGGACACAGAACTAGACAATCAAAGCATCATTTTCCCCTGGCTACTGTGCTTTGTTCAAGAGCAGGCACATGATTCAGGTTGGTCTAATATGAGTCTTGGAATTTTGGCTAAAATTATTGAAAAAGTGGTGCTCTTTGAGTTGGAGTTGCTAAGCTGGCAGGTTGTATGCCTAAAGCTCTTGGTGGCCATCATGCTAGCAGGGAATGAAGTTGACTTAGAGGAAGCCAGAGGGAAATGATGGAGGGATTTCTGACGACATCATTTGAACACGCTGATCAAGCCATACCTTCAACCTCGACTAGATTTAGGCGCCAGTAACCTCCCTTTGTTGCTTAAGCCAATTGGAGCAGGCATGCCTATCACTTTTGACCAAAAGTCTTGGCTAATGTAGTATCTATGTGTCCCTTCATAACGTAGCTTCTCACTTTGTAGCTGATGTTGCAATTATTCCTGAGCACATTTCATGGGTCCTCTTGGGCTATGAGAATTTTTTTTTCATTCTTTCTTTCTTTTTTTTTTTTGAGATGGAGTCTCACTCTGTCACCTAGGCTGGAATACAGTGGTGTGATCTCGGGTCACTGCAACCTCTGCCTTCCGGGTTCAAGTGATTCTCCTGCCTCAGCCTTCCGAGTAGCTGGGACTACAGGTGCCTGCCACCATGCCCGGCTAATTTTTATATTTTTAGTAGAAACAGGGTTTCACCATGTTGGCCAGGCTGGTCTCAAACTCCTGACCTCAAGTGATCTATCTGCCTTGGCCTCCCAAAGTGCTGGTATTACAGGCATGAGCCACCATGCCCAGCTGACTATGAGATCTTGAAACCAGAATTCCTCCTAGGTGCCAGGCACAACTCAGGTGTTTGGGGAATGCTTGGTGAATGAATGGATGGATCGATGGATGGATGGACTGATGGATGGAAATAATTAAGATAATACATGTTCCTCCAGAGTTTCAAGCCCCTATATTGAAGCCTGTGCTTCTCCAGGCCTTTCTTAGAATCTTTACCTCATTCTTGTGTTCATTCATCCAGGCAATACATGTTTATTGATCACTACAATGTGTGAGGCTCTGTGCCAGGGAATGTGTGGTGCAGTGGTGCAGAGCATGTGCTCTGGAGCCATATGGACCTGGATTTGAAGCCCAGCTCTGCCCCTTAATCTTCATGTGACCCTGGATAACTTGCTTAACATCTCTGAACCTTGATTTCTTCATATGTAAAATGAGCGTTAGTGGTATTTTCTCCATAGAGTTGTTGTGAGAATAACCAAGATAAAATGACCACTTACTATGTGTCCTTTACAAATGTTAGCTGTAGTTATGCTCTTGCCTTCCAATGTAACTAGCTAGATAGGTAGGTAAGTGGGGAGCGGGGGGGTAGAGAGAGAGAGAGAGAGAGGAAACAGCAAAAATAAATGCATTTTTTTTCTCTGTCTGATAATTTGTGGAAAATATACTTGTCTAGACCAGTGATTCTCAACTTGGGGTGACTGTGTGCCCCAAGTTGATGCTACTGGCATCTACAGCCAGAGTTGCTGCTAAAATATAAGACAACCCCTGTGACAAAGAAATGTCTGGTCCCAGTATGCACAGTGGCCAGGCATAGTGGCTCACGCCTGTAATCTCAGCACTTTAGGAGGCTGAGGCAGGAGGATTGCTTGAGCCCAGGAGTTCAAAACCAGCTTAGGCAATATGGGGAGACCTTGTCTCTACAAAAAATACAAAAAATTAGTCGGACATGGTGGTGTGTGCCTGTAGTCACAGCTACTTGAGAGGCTGAGGCAGGAAGATTGCTTCAGTCCAGGAGGTTGAGGCTGCAGTGAGCCGTGATTGCGCACTGTACTCCAGCCTGGGCCATAGAGTGAAACCCTGTCTCAAAAACAAAACAAAACAAAACAAAACAAAACAAATGTCCACAGTGCCTAGGCTGAGAAATCCTGGTCTATAATGCGTTGACATCTTTGAAATCAAGTACCACAGTCCAAGGTACATAGTAAGTGCTCAACAAATGTTTGACAACCACATGAATGAAGGAATTAATCAATCACAGAATCAATGAAGCACCGAATGAATGAATGATTATGTAGTTCATTTGTCATTTGGTTGAGTGCCTGGGACAGGGCTGCATCTGAGCAGCTGTTCAGTAAATGGTTATTGACAAGTTCCTGTAAACATCCCTCTCCGAAGCAGTTGGGGAGCGAGGTCCTGGCAGGTGAACACCCAGCCTCACAGCTGTGGTTCCAGGTCATGATAAATTGCTGTGGGAAGTCACAGAGCAGACAACTCATCACACATTGTGATGGATTCATTGTCTTCTCTCGTGGCCCCCTTTATCTCAAACTCTCAGCAGAGAAGGATTTAAAGGGGCTGAGCTGAGCGAGAGCCTGTGGATGCGGCTCTTCAGGAAAAGGAGGCGAAAATGAGCCCAGACTGGGGATCATCATTAACAGGAGCCTGTTAGAATTAGAGATCGGGGTGCGGATGGTGGCAGGACTCTCTTCATCACCACACCCTATCTAATTCATTTTTTCAACAAATATTTATTGAGTACCAGAGACTCTTTGGGGACACGTGAGTTAACTAAACAGACAAAATCCCTACCCTGTTGGAATTTTTATTTTAAAGCAGGATGAACAATGGACACATAAGTTGGACATGCTGTATATGAGGAGCCCTGTACACTAGGAGAAAAATCAGGCAGGGAGGGAAGATAAGGCATGTTTGGGGTTGAGCCTTTCCATTGAGGTGAAATTCACATAACATGAAATTAACCATTTAAAAGTGAACAATTCGTTGGTGCGGTGGCTCAGGCCTATAATCCCAGTACTTTGGGAGGCTGAGACAGGAGGATTGCTTGATCCCAGGAGTTGGAGACCAACTGGGCAACATGACAAGACACCATCTCTATTATTGTTGTTGTTTGTTTGTCTGTTTGTTTTGAAACTGAGTCTCACTCTGTTATCCAGGCTGGAATACAGGCGTGATCTTGGCTCACTGCAACCTCTACCTCCTGGATTCAAGTGATTCTCGTGCCTCAGCCTCCCGAGTAGCTGGGATTACAGGCATGAGCCACCACACTTGGCTACTTTTTGTATTTTTTTTAGTAGAGACAGAGTTTCACCAGAGTTCAAGTCCAGGCTGTTCTCGAACTCCTGACCTCAGGTGATCCGCCCACCTCGGCCTCCCAAAGTGCTGGGATTATAGGTGTGAGCCACCGTGCCTGGCCTCTATTTTTTTTTTTTAAGTGAACAATTTAGTGGCATTTAGTTCATTCACAATGCTGTGCAACCACTGTCTCTGTCTAGTTCCAGAACATTCTCACCGTCCCAGAGAAACCCCATACCCATTAAGGAGTCCCTCTCCATTCCCCCTTCCTCCAGCCCCTGGTAACCACCAATTTTCTTTCTCTGTACAGATTTGTCTGTTTTTGGATATTTCACAGAAATGGCACCATACGCTATGTGGCCTTTTGTGACTAGCTCCTTTCACAAGAAGCTCACCTTGTTTTCAAGGTTCCTTCATGTTGTAGCATGTGCCTTTCATTCCTTTTTATGGCTGAACAAAATTGAATTGCATGGATAGACCACATTTTGTTCACCCATTCATCTGTTTAGGGACATCTGGGTTGTTTCCATCTTTGGCTATTGTGAATAGTGCTGCTATGAACATTCAGCTTACAAGTATCTGTTTGAGGCTTGGCACAGTGGCTCATGCCTGTAGTCCCAGCACTTTGGGAGACCGAGGTAGGTGGATCATTTGAGGTCAGGTGTTCGAGACCAGCCTGGCCAACACAGTGAAACTCCATCTCTAATAAAAATTAAAAAAATAAAAATAAATAAAGTTTCTGTTTGAATCCCTGTTTGCAGTTCTTCTGGGTAAAAACCTCAGAGTGGAACTGCTGGGTCATATGGCAATTCTATGTTTAACTTTTTGAGGGATGGCCAAACTGTTTTCTATAGCAGCAGCACCATTTTACATTCCTATCAGTGATGCACAAAGGTTCCAATGTCTTTATTTTCTCACCAATACTTGTTATTTTTGAGACAGAGTCTCGCTCTGTCACCCAGGCTGGAGTGCAGTGGTGCGATCTCAGCTCAGTACAACCTCCACCTCCCGGGTTCAAGTGATTGTCGTGCCTCCCGAGTAGCTGGGATTACAGGGGCCTGCCACCGAGCCCAGCTAATTTTTGTGTTTTTAGTAGAGACCAGCTTTCGCCATGTTGGCCAGGCTGTCTTGAACTCCTGACCTCAGGTGATCTGCCCACCTCGGCCTCCCAAAGTGCTGGGACTACAGGCATGAGCATCTGGCCTCCATTTTAAAAATAATAATCGGCCTAGTGAAATGAAGTCGTATGTCATGCGGTTTTGGTTGGCGTTTCCCTAATACAAATCACTACGTGGTAAGCATCTTTTCATGTGGTCACTGGCCACATGTATATCTTCTTAGATAAATGTCTATTCAAGTCCTTTGCTCACTTGTGACTTGGGGTGTCTTTCTGTCATCGAGATAGAAGCATGGGGTTATTTTTATTTTTTATTATTATTATTATTTTGAGACAGAGTCTTGTTCTTGTTGCCCAGGCTAGAGTACAGTGGTGTGATCTTGGCTTACTGCAACATCCACCTCCCAGGTTCAAGCGATTCTCCTGCCTCAGCCTCCCGAGTAGCTGGGATTACAGGCACCTGCCACCACACCTGGCTAATTTTTGTACTTTTAGTAGAGA
>NW_012105919.1:700354-701020 GCF_000951045.1 Mandrillus leucophaeus
GTGAGTGGAGATCACACCATTGCACTCCAGCCTGGGTGAAAGGGCAAGACTCCATCTCAAAAAAAAAAAAAAAAAAAAAATCTTCACTCCACTATGGCTTCACGTGTGTCTGCCCAACAAATACCATTCAGGGTAATCAAAAAATACAAGATTACTTTAAACAGATCATCTCCAACACAAGTTACCACAGTGTTTTGCTTTGTTTTTTTTTTTGGTGGCAAATAGACTGTGGGCCTTGAGGGGGTCTCAAGTGAGTGCTCAGATCTCAGTTTCTGTGCTTTGTTGGCTGTTGGACCTCTGGCGAGTGTCTTAACTTGTGTCTCAGCTTTAGTTTCCTGGCCTAACTTACAAAGTAGTTGTAAGGATCCAAGATAATTTTCGTAAAGCACCCAGCACCCAAGAGGATTTTGGGCCTTATGGGGCCTCAGGTAGTTATCCTGCTAAGAAGAAAAGGACAAAAAGCCAGGCGCAGTGGCTCACACCAGTAATCCCAGAACATTGGGAGGCTGAGGTGGGTGGATCACTTGAGGTCAGGAGTTCGAGACCAGCTTGGCCAACATGGCAAAAAAACCCATCTCTACTGAAAATACAAAAATTAATTGGGCGTGGTGGCACACGCCTGTAATCCCAGCTACTCTGGAGACTGAGGCAGAAGCATAACTTGAA
>NW_012105919.1:704145-706248 GCF_000951045.1 Mandrillus leucophaeus
CCCAGGCTAGAGTACAGTGGTGTGATCTTGGCTTACTGCAACATCCACCTCCCAGGTTCAAGCGATTCTCCTGCCTCAGCCTCCCGAGTAGCTGGGATTACAGGCACCTGCCACCACACCTGGCTAATTTTTGTACTTTTAGTAGAGACGGGGTTTCACCATGTTGGCCAGGCTGGTCTTGAACTCCTGACTTCAGGTGATTCACCCACCTTGGCCTCCCAAAGTGCTCCCAAATTACAGACTTGAGCCACCATGCCTGGCCTTATTTATTTATTTTTTGAGACAAGGTCTCACTCTGTCGCCCAGGCTGGAGTGCAGTGACACAATCATGGCTCACTGCAGTCTCAACCTCCTTGGCTCAAGCAATCCTCCCACCTCAGTCTCTTGTGTAACTGGGACCACAGGCATGTACCACCACACAGGCTAATTTTTGTATTTTCTATAGAGCCCAGGTTTTATCATGTTGCCCAGGCTGGTCTCAAACTCCTGGGCTCAAGTGTTCTTCCTGCCTCAGCTTCCCAAAGCGCTAGGATTAATAGTTGTGAGCCATGATGCCCAGCGTAAACTTTTAAATAGGGTGATCAGAAAAGATCTCCTTAAGATGATGACGTTTAAGTGAAAACCTTAAGAAGGTGAGAGGGTGAGCCAAGGAGTTAACTGGAAGAGCATTCCAGGCAGAGAGGACAGCAAATACGAAGACCCTGAGGCAAATCACTTTCATTTGTCTGTAACTCTGTTTTCCTGTCTGCAAATGGCAATAAGACCATGAATCAGCCCATCAAATGTTGGCAAATTACCAACACTTGGGCTTGCCCACTGCTCTTGCTCTTAAGCAAGATACCTAATGAATGTCTCAGAGCTTCAGTTTCCTCACCTGTAAAATGGTGATAATAACTGTACCAACCTCACAGTGTTGTCAGGAGAATTAAAAGAAATATGCCTTGCCAGGGCCTGGCACACAGTAGTGTTCAGAAATGTAGGGTTTGAACCCAGACTAGGTGGACTTCCAGTCCTGAGGGGCGATCATAGCTCACTGCAGCCTTGCCCCTAAGACTTAGGTGATCCTCCCACCTCAGCTTCTCAAGTAACTGGGAATACAGGTGTGTGCCACCATGCCCGGCTAATTTTTGTATTTTTTTTAGAGACAAGTTTCACCATGCTGCCTAAGCTGGTCTCAAACTCTTAGGGTCAAGTGATGTGCCTGCCTTGGCCTCCCAAAGTTCTAGGATTACAGGCATCAGCCACCATGCCTTTTCTTTTCTTTTTCTTTCTTTTTTTTTTTTTTTAGACAGAGTTTTGCTCCGCTCTTGTTGCCCAGACTGGAGTGCAATGGTGCGATCTTGGCTCACCGCTACCTCCACCTCCTGGGTTCAAGCGATTCTGCTGCTTCAGCCTCCCGAGTAGCTGGGATTACAGGCATGTGCCACCACGCCTGGCTAATTTTGTATTTTCAGTAGAGACTGGGTTTCTCCATATTGGTCAGGCTGGTCTCGAACTCCCGACCTCAGGTGATCTGCCCGCCTCAGCCTCCCAAAGTGCTCGGATTACAGGCCTGAGCCACTGTGCCCGGCTTCGCTTCGCTTCTCCCCTCCCCTACCCCACATTCCCCTCCCCTCCCTTTCCTTTCCTTTCCTCTTTCTTTTTTCTTTTATTTTGAGTTAGAGTCTCACTCTGTTGCCCAGGCTGGAATGCAGTGGCACAATCATGGCTCACTGCAGCCTTGAACTCATGGGCTCAAGCGATCCTCCCGCCTCAGCCTCCCAAGTTGGGATTACAGGCATGAGCCACTGCACTTGGCTTAGTTCCCCTCATTTCTGTGAGAGAGTCTGAAGGGTTTCATGGTGGGGAGGCCTGTGGTCCACCCTGACTGCCTCCATATGTTTTCCCCTATCTATGTTTTTAAAAGCATAATTTAACCAACCTGGCCAACATGGTGAAACCCCATCTCTACTAAAAATGCAAAAATTTAGCCAGGTATAGTGGCGGGCGCCTGTAATCCCAGTTACTCAGGAGGCTGAGACAGAAGAATTGCTTGAACCCAGGAGGCGGAGGTTGCAGTGAGCTGAGATTGCGCCACTGCACTCCAGCCTGGGCAACAAGAGC
>NW_012105919.1:707353-732457 GCF_000951045.1 Mandrillus leucophaeus
CCATCTCTACTGAAAATACAAAAATTAATTGGGCGTGGTGGCACACGCCTGTAATCCCAGCTACTCTGGAGACTGAGGCAGAAGCATAACTTGAACTTGGGAGGCAGAGGTTGCAGTGAGCCAATATTGCGCCACTGCACTCCAGCCTGGGTGACAGAACCAGACTCTGTCTCAAAAAAAAACAAGGTCAAGAAATCCAAGCAGTTTGGGTGGCAAAGACCAGGAGAGAGAAATTCCAATCAGGCTATTTAGAAACCCCATGCAGAGCCAGACATGGTGGCTCACACCTGTAATCCCAACATTTTGGGAGACCAAGGTGGGCAAATCACAAGGTCAGGAGTTCGAGACCAGCCTGGCCAATATGGTAAAACCCCATCTCTACTATAAATACAAAAGTTAGCCAGACATGATGGCAGGCACCTGTAGTCCCAGCTACTCGGGAGGCTGAGGCAGGAGAATTGCTTGAACCTGGGAGGCAGAGGTGACAGTGAGCTGAGATCATGCCACTGCACTCCAGCCTGGGCAACAGAGTGAGACTCTGTCTCAAAAAAAAAGAAAAAAAGAAAAAGAGAAAATAAATGCCGTGCAGAACCTAGTGAGAGTGAAACCAAAAATCAACAAGTTTCCAGCCCTTATTTTTCTCCCTCTAGAAAGAGCTAGGGATCAGGAATCTCAAGTTTGGATGTCACTTTGTCCAAAGCTAACTCTGCCCTTGAGCAAATCCCTTCCCCTCTCTGTGCCTTAGTTTTCCAGGAATCCCTTTGTAAAGACCCTTTCCTCTCTGAAACCATAATGGTACTGCTACTACTGACCAGCAGAGGGCAGCGATGCACCAACATTCTCTATGGATCTGGGTTGCTTTTGTCTGGCCTTGGACAAGAACATTGAAATAATTAGTTAGTGGTCTGTGTCACTCTTCTTCAAAGAGCCTTATTTTATCCTCAGTGCATAGTCAGAACAAGGTCTTGCCAGAGTGCACAGATGAGGAAGTAGAGCCTCAGAAGCATAAGAAACTTAACAACCAGTAATTTTGGTCACACCACATCCTAAATTTAGACTATCAGAATGGTATGAGCACATTGCTGTATGTCTGGGCTGCGTGGCATCGATAATCCATTACCTGCTTTATGGTTCATGAAGCACTTTCTGATCCTCGATATCAGAATTCTCATCTTATTCTCCTCCAGTTTACAGGTGAGCAAACAGTGGCTTCTAGAGGTTATGTCATTTGGCCTAGCATTTTCTTGTTCTTTTTTTTCTCCAGATGTTTTTTGTTTCTTTTGAGACAGAGTCTTGCTCTGTCACCCAGGCTGGAGTGCAGTGGTGCAATCTCGGCTTAGTGCAACCTCTACCTCCTGGGTTCAAGCGATTCTCATGCCTCAGCCTCCCGAGTAGGTGGGACTACAGGCATGAGCCACCATGCCTGGCTCATTTTTGTATTTTTAGTAGAGACAGGGTTTCACCATGTTGGCCAGGTTGGTCTCAAACTCCTGACATCAGGTGATACACCTGCCTCAGCCTCCCAAAGTGCTGGGATTACAGGTGTGAGCCACCGAACTCTGCCTCTCCAGGTTTTATTTATTTATTTTAGCAACAGGGTCTCACTATGTTGCCCAGGCTGGCCTGGAACTCCTGGCCACCCAGGATCCTCCCACCTTGGCCTCCCAAGTAGCTGGGATTTACAGCAGTGAGCCACTGCACCCGGCACTAGCATGTTCACAATCAGCTCCATCTTAGAGACTAGTTGACTCGATTCACTGCAACCTCCACCTCCCAGGTTCAAGTGATTCTTCTGCCTCAGCCTCCCAAGTAGCTGGACTACAGGTGTGCACCACCATATATATATATTTTTTTATTTAGACAGAGTTTTGCTCTTGTCACCCAGGCTAGAGTGCAGTGGCACGATCTCGGCTCACTGCAACCTCTGCCTCCTGGGTTCAAGCGATTCTCCTGCCTCAGCCTCCTAAGTAGCTGGGATTACAGGCACCCGCCACCACGCCTGACTAATTTTTGTATTTTTAGTAGAGACGGGGTTTCACCATGTTGGCCAGGCTGGTCTGGAACTCCTGACCTCAGGTGATCTACCCACCTCTGCCTCCCAAAGTGCTGGGATTACAGATGTGAGCCACCACGCTCAGCCTTGTTTGTTGTTTTGATCTGTTTGGGTGTGCTATGTCATCAACAGACTCCAGGGTTGGATAAGATGCTGTAACAAAGTGCAACTCAAATTAGCTTAAACACGCAAACATTAGGAAAATTTCACCTTACCTAACAAGTAAACTGCAAGGTAGCAAAGGTAGCCACTAAACAACATCAGCAGCTTCACTCCATTGTTTCACCTTCATCACGATGGGCAAAAGTGCCCTTGAGTGTGGGTCCCCCTCATGGATACAAGATGGTAACTGCATTCCCAAGCACGGCAGCCAAGGGGGGCAACACCCAAAGGAAGATGAAAGGCCTTTTCCTTGTGTCTTTTTATAAAAGGAACTACCCACCCTAGCTGATTTGCTCTCACATCTCATTGGCCAGAAATGGATCACATGGCCCTGCCTAAACCAATCACTAGCCAGGGAATGAGAATGACATGAAGGCTTAGGCCTCTGGTTCTCAACCAGCCGTGATTTTATCCTGGAGGGGACATTTGGTACTGTTTGCTCATATTTTTGATGGTCACAACTGAGGGCAGGATACTACCAGCATCTACTGAGTAGAGGTCAGGGATGCTACTAAAACCTTACGATGCAGGACAGCCCCACAGCAAAGAATTATCTGGCCTTTAAAAAAAAAAAAAAAATTTGTGTGAGACAGGGGTCTCGCTATGTTGCCCAGGCTGGTCTTCAACTCCTGGCCTCAAGCAATCCTTTTACCTTGGCCTTCCAAAGTGCTGGGAATCCGTGCGTGAGCCACTGCGCCTGGCCTTATCTGGCCTAAAATGTCAGCAGTGTTGTAGTTGAGAAACCCTGGCATAGACCGTTTCACTAGAGGGTTCTTTCTCTAGTGCAGGGCTTGGGGCTGGTATCTGTCCTCCATGAAACACATAACTACAAGGAGGAGGGAGGACACCACACAAATTGAGGTTCAGAGAATGTGAAAGAAGAACGTCGGGGGGCTGTCTTTTGGGAAGGGGACCAACAGTCTCTGTTCTAAGCCCTGATGCTGTGAATGTAGCTCCCAGCAGGCTCTAAGGAGCTGTGATGCTGTGTGCCCTGCTGCTAGGAGTTAGGAATAGCACAGAACCAACACTTGGCCCTTGCCCTCACGTTGCTTATAGGCCAGCTGTTTAAACCAGACTGGCATTACTTCCTTTTTGCTACTATCATTTATAGTGTTTCCTCATGGTAGAAAATACAGAAAGGAATATGGAAACAAAGCCAAAGTCGTTCATACTCCCAGCACTCGGAGAGAGTCACACTAACATTTTTTTTGTTTGTTTCCTTCCAAACTTGGCACTGTTTTCTAATTATCGCAATCCACACAAATTATCTCCTCATTCTTTCATTCAGTCCACAGCTATAGAGCTGAGTGCTGGTGTGTGTGGTTCAGATTCTCACTGTGCTGAGAGTACCCAGAAGAACAAGTTCACTGGAGTACAGAGCAGTTGGATGTGCGAGACTTTACTTGGGCAACCTGAACGGAGAAAGAGGGAATAAGGATGGCTCCCACAGAGCAGAAGGGCCTGCACCAGGAAGAGTCCAGGTATTGTAGATATCTCGTTCTTTGACTTATTCAGCATTCATTCCCCACTTCTTTTTTTTCCTTTTTCTTTCTTTCTTTTTTTTCTTTTCTTTTCTTTTCTTTTTTTTTTAAAGACGGAGTCTCACTCTGTCACCCAGGCTCGAGTGCAGTGGTGTGATCTCATTTCACTGCAGTGTCCACCTCTGTGGTTCAAGTGATTTTCCTGCCTCAGCCTCCTGAGTAGCTGGGAAGGCATGTGCCACCACGCCCGGCTAATTTTTGTATTTTTAGTAGAGATGGGGTTTCACCATATTGGCCAGGCTGGTCTTGAACTCCTGACCTCAGGTGACCCGCCCACTTCAGCCTCCAAAAGCGCTGGGATTAAAGGCATGAGCTACTGTCCTGGCCTCATTCCCCACTTCTGAGAAGAGCACCTGGCTTTCCTTTGGAGGAGTCATTCCTTCCCCACCATCAGCCCTCAGCTCCTGCTTGGGTGCAGCTAACCCTACCCGCTGGTTCCAGGTGGTCACATGACCCAACTCTCGTCAATCCCTCCCACCAGTGATTGTCTCACAGCTGGGTACATGACTAGATCAGGCCAATCAAGACCAAGGAGACTCTGTTCCGTTTGTGGGGCCTGTCTAGAAAGGGAAGCTCTCTCTCCATTGGATTTGGAGCAGTTAGGATGAAACCTGGAGCTGGTGGCTGGTTTGCTATCAGGAGCAGAAAGAGGATACTTGGAAATAAAGCCAACACGGTAAAGGGAAGAGTTGAGAGATGGAGGAAGAGTGACCACCCTGAGGGAAACCTTGGAGCTTCCCCAGCCAGTTGTATTGAAGTCCATGGCTTCTACGGATTTCCAGTTACGTAATCGAATCAATTGCCTGTTTTGCCTTAAGCCAGTTTCAGTTAACTTTCTGTCTTTTGCAACTGAAAGTTCAGACATACTTTGTTTCCTAGAGTAATGGAAAAAATGGACTCAGAGTCAAGAAGGACTTTGCTCTGCCATTAACCAGCTGTGTCCTTGGGTAAATCACTTCATCTTCTAGATTCAATTCTCTAGAATGAAGGAAATAATACGTTCCTCTTGGGTGGCTGGAATAATTGAATGACCTTCTGTGGCTGGCAGTGCTTTGTGAACGTGAAGGAGAAATACAAATGCAAGGGGTTCTTATGAAATGGCAGAGATAATATTAGGAAAGAGGTTTTAGACGAGCTTAAAAGGATGGCGGGCTCCAAGGTGAACTCAGATGCAGTAGCAATCAGGTGGTGATGGAAGCCTGTGAAGTGGTGGCAGCTATAAGAAAGATCAGGGGCCTTTCTGGTCTACTCTTTCCTTTTCTCTTTGATAAATTTGTGAGACAAAGGAATATCACTGTAAGAAAAATGGCAGCACAAACGTGATGAGCACCATCAACTGACACTGACTTTAGGATCAGAGACAATAGGGAGTGGTGGGGACTGTGGCAGACTGGACAGTGCATGCCCCATTGTAAGCAAGTAGCATTCCTCAGCTCCAGCCAATCTATGACACACAGTATGGCCAGATTTTCTAATTTTTCTTTTTTTTTTTTCCTTATCTTTTTTTTTTTAAATAGAAAAGTGGGAAATATCTTTTAATGTTTGAGTATTTTCTTAAAATTTTCCTTTTTTTTTTTTTTTTTTTCTTTTTGAGACAGTTCCTCTGTTGCCCAGGCTGGAGTGCAATGCTACAATCTCAGCTCACTGCAACCTCTGCCTCCTGGGTTCAAGCAATTCTTCCACCGTATTGGCTAGGCTGGTCTCGAACTCCTGACCTCAAGTGATCTGCCCACCTTGGCCTCCCAAAGTGCTAGGATTACAGGTTTGAGCCAAGCCACCACATCTGGCCAGATTTTCCATTTTTTTGACTTAACACAATAGTGTAATAAAGGAATATGGCTCCCTTATTAACATAAATATAGTTTTTAAATATTCTTTTCGTGAAGTTAACTGTGTTTATTTAGCTATTTTCCTAGCTTTTGCGATCATGGTTCTTTGAGAATTTTCTTTGTAATTGCTGCAGTGAGCTTGGAGATCACAGATGTATATAATTTAAATATTACTTCTTCAGGTTTATTCTTAGAAGTAGTATTACCGAATCAAAAGTTCTCAATATTTCTCAGGGTATTGGAATTTATACATTGCCTATCAAAACTGTTGTTACTGAAATCTGCATTCATCAGTTCACAGAAATATGCAATCACAGACATCTTTAGATCTATGTCCAGCTGTGTTCATTTCACAAGTTAAGAAATGAAGCCTAAAAATCTGAACCCAGAAGCCAGACCTCCAGACTGCCAGTCAGTTTCCTCCCCCATCCACTCTGATTTATTAAGCAGTTAGGCTGGCCCTTCCTGACCCATCCTACACAGTGGCAGAGCTTTTGCTCCTCTACCTGCTGCAATCTACACTGGTCCCAGCCCCTCATCCAGCTCCCATGGGACGCCAAGCAATACAGAGGTTGGAGTCTGAGAAGCACAGAAATCTCCTGAACCCCACCACGAGTCCACACTAGGCAGCAAGTCCACCACAGGGTCGCAAACCACAAACTGGAAAAAGTAATTTTTCAAGGCAGCCTGGAAATCCAGATTTTTATGTAAAATTCCTCAATTTTATTTATTTTATTTTATTATTTTTTCTTTGAGACAGAGTCTCTCTCTGTTGTCCAGGCTAGAGTGCAATGGCACTATCTCGGCTCACTGCAGCCTCCACCTCCCAGGTTCAAGAGATTCTCCTGCCTCAGCCTCCCAAGTAGCTGGGACTACAGGCACACACCACCATGCCCTGCTAATTTTTGTAATTTTAGTAGAGATGAGGTTTCATCATATTGTTCAGGCTGGTCTCAAACTCCTGACCTCTGGTGATCCACCCACCCTGGCCTCCGAAAGTGCTGGGTTTACAGACGTGAGCCACTGCGCCTGGCTAGAGACAGGGTTTCACCATTGTTCAGGCTGGTCTCGAACTCCTGACCTCAGATGATCTGCCTGCCTTGGCCTCCCAAAAATGCCTGAATTTCAAATGTTGGTTCTTTTTTAAAAATACCCCATGAGCCAAGTACAGTTTATCTATCTAATTTAGCTAGTTTGTGGTCCCCTGTGTAGGTGCAGAGATGGATCTTGGGAGAATGAGAGGGTGGCTGGCAGGGAGATGTCCTTACAAGAAAACAAGAAACAGGCAGAGGGTTCACATCCTCTTCTGAAAACAAATGTGTAGCAATTCCATAAACTTTCCTATACATTTATTAAATCCTCACATCAACCCTGTGAGTTAGGGCAGGTTAACTCCATCATGCAAATGGGGAAACCAAGGCCCAGACACCAGCTAACCAGTAGCCCTTCAAGGCTGTGCTCTTTACTTCCTCACTGATGGAACTCAAGTCAGAGCTGACTTTGAAGATCACTAAGAAGCTCAAGACAATGCAAGGAAAATGAACACTTCTGCTTAAAGAAGGCCAACCTGGCTTTGTTCCCCACTGCACCACTGGTGCCTTTTTAGTCTCCTTGCTTTAAAGTGAATGTGACCAATGGGCACCACTTTGATGATGTAGCAGCCATGGAGTGCACCGCTCACATCTCCCTCTAGAGAGTCTGTATGGCCGGGCTCAGTGGCTCATGCCTATAATCCCAGCACTTTGGGAGGCTGAAATCACTTGAGGATCACTTAAGGTCAGGAGTTCGAGACCAGCCTGGCCAACATGGTGAAACCCTGGCTCTACTAAAAATACAAAAATTAGCCAGGCATGGTGGCATGCGCCTGTGGTCCCAGCTACTCAGGAGGCTGAGGCATGAGAATCACTTGAACCCAGGAAGCTGAGGCTGCAGTGAGCTGTGATCATGTCACTGCATTCCAGCCTGAGCGACAGAATGTCTTAAAAAAAAAAAAAAGAGAGAGAGCGAGAGTCTGCACGGAGAGCACGATTGACTCACAGTCCTCATTCCCACTCCTCTGGATCCACCAAGTTCACGCCAAGGCCATATTTCCTCACATGGCTCCTAGCCAATGACAGCACAGCGGGGGTGGTAGCACAGCCCCACTGCTGCTTACCTGAGATTCATTCTACCAGTGACTTTGTTCAGGAAGCCCTCATCAGTCCAGTCAAAACTTTCTGAGACCTTCATTGCTATCTGCAGCTCCTCTTACTCACTCCTTCCTTCCCTGTCTCTTTCCCCAGGTGTTAACCCAGCATCCCAGTCTGAAGACGTCTGCCCTTTATCCTTCACAGGCATTCCCTTGATCCCCTGCAAGTCCGAGCCTGTCCTGGCATCTGCTTCCCAGAGGATCCAAATTTAACGCAGATAACTTCCATTTTGTAGGATGAGATAATGAAGTCTACAGCCATCCAAACTCACAATCATCTGTTGTCAAGGAAATACGGTTTCACATTGCAATGGTAAGGACCATGGGCTTTGGATAGACCAGGGTGTGAGTCCTACCCACCAGTGGTATGACCTTTAGGAAATGTCTTAGCCTGCCCTAACCCTCTATTTCTTCATCCATGGAATCAGTGATTCTTAAGTGGGAGCAATTTTGTTTCCTCCAGGACAGTTTGCAATGTCTGGAGACATTTTTTGGTTGTCACAACTAGGGGGAGGTGAATGGTTGCAACTGGCACCTAGTTGGGTAGAAGGCCAGGGACACTGCTAAATATCCTGCAGTGCACACAGCAGCCCCTCCACGAGAAAGATTATCCTGCCCAAAATGTCCATAGTGTGGAGGTTGGAAAATTCTGTGTTAAATGGGGATGATACTAGTAAGCTAACTCAAAGAACTATTGTGAGGACTCAGTGGGATCATGTGTTCAATATCCCTTGCCTTCCTTGTAAACTCCACAAGGGCAGGAACAAGATGATGTAGATAAATGTTTTGTATCATCAATGACTGGAACATAGAAGGTGTAAAGCAAATTATTAATTGTTGAAATATTTATCAAATGAGTGCAAATCAACAAATGTTAATTGTCATCATCATCGTCACCATTGCCATCTTTCCACCCCCTGACTCAGTGCCTGAGGCATAACAGGTCCTCAATCTTTGTTGAATGAATGCATGAGAAATGAAGGAATATTTACTCATTAACTACTTATCTGTGTGCTTTGGAGAGATATTGGAAACTCTTGAGAAATAGGCCTGGGCATTTCCTTTTTATTTGCAGCAAGGAATTTTGTTCGTCAAAGAAATGACTTTAAAGGATTGAGACCGCTGCCAAGCCACGGAGTCGGAATCAAGGGGCCTGACTCAGAGTCATGGAGAGGTTAGGACACACATCTTGCAGGGCTTAGGCAAAAAAGGAAAATGGGCCAGGCTTTGTGCGAACTCACTGTGAAACAAGAGCTGTTTTCAGGGCCCAGGAACACACTCTGTCCCATGTTTAATTTCTTCCATCTGTCTGGTATCTGACCTCTGCTGCCCTTTAAGCCATTGCCACATATTGTCTGCGCACGTTCCCATATAAGGTGATCTCTCTCTCTCTTTCTCTCTTCCCTCTCCTCTCCTCTCTCTCGCCCCATCTCTCTCTCTCCCTCTCTTTTCCTCTCCCTCTCTCCGGTTAGCAACACTGACTTCCTCCACCCTGTTCGCCCTCTCTCTGCTTTCCCTGGCAGACTCTGCTGCGAGGATGGATGGCTGGAGAGCAGGAAGGGGCAGGGGTCTGCCAAGGAATGTAACAGGTTTATTTTTGTTCAGGCTGCATTCTTTGCCCAGCCTGCAGGCCCCAGCCACTTGGGAATGTCACATGCCGATAAGACAGTGGGGGTGACTGAGATCTGTGGCTCAAATCTGCAACACCCCAGGTGTGAGCCATCATCACAGAGTTGGGGAACTAAGGGTGGGAGGGGCAGGGACTCTGAGGTCATGGGACTTACCTGTTCCCATTGCCTTGTGTCTAATTCCTAGAAAGACAAGTTTGATCCTTCAGGGAAACAATTGCAGAAATTGAGATCCGTAACCACCTAAGCCCATCTCTGGGCAAAATCCAACATCTATAGCAGAGTGGAGAAGAACCAGGTGTCAGGGTGAAATTAACAGCTGTGTGACCTTGGGCAAGTTGCCTGACCTCTCTGACTCTCAGTTTCCTTCTTTGTCAAAATAGTATCAGTGAATCTGTTCTCTAATATATGGTGAAAATACCCTCCCTGAGGGCAGGTATTATTGTCTATTTTCTTTCCTGTTGTTTCACCATCACCTCAAATAGTGCCTGGCACACGGCAGGTGCTCAAATATGTGTTGAGTAAATTAAATGAGATAATGCTTTTAAGTGCTCAGCACCCAAGAAATGAGAGCTGATTCAACAACACCCTACTCAATGACCACAGATATTTATTAAGCACCTCTTAACAGCCAGACCCTATTAGGTGCTGAGGACACAGCAGCAAATAAGACAGACAAGGCCCTTGCCTGCAGGGAACTTGCATTTGAATGGCAGAGATCTATAGTAAAGTAAGCTAAGGTCAGAGAGTACTAAGGGCCATGAAAGAAAATTTTTAAAGGATATTGAAGTGTGTTTTTCCAGCCTTTTGACTATGACTCACAGCAAGAAATATGTTTATCATGTGAACCAATGCACACACATGCATGTTTATTAAAAGGAAAAAAACAACTGTGGTGGACTGTCTGCACCAACATCTGCCAACAACTTCTCCCATTCATAGAATGCGCATGTTGCTCCCCCGCGGTGGCTCTTGCCTGTAATCCCAGCACTTTGGGAGGCTGAGGAGGGTGAATTACTTGAGGTCAGGAGTTTGAGACCAGCCTGGCCAACACGGTGAAGGCCCCGTTTCTACTAAAAATATAAAAATTAGCCAGGAGTGGTGGCACATGCTTATAATCCCAGCCACTTCGGAGGCTGAGGCAGGAGAATCGCTTGAACCTGGGAGGTAGAGGTTGCAGTGAGCTAACATTGCACTACTGTACTCCAGCCTGGGTGACAGAGCAAGACTCCATCTCCAAAAGAAAAAGAAAAAGAAGTGGAGTCAAGACCCGGTGCAGAGGCTCACACCTATAAACCCAGAGGGAGGCCAAGGCTGGAGGATTGCTTGAGGCCAGGAGTTTGATACCTACCTGGGTAACAACAAAAAATAATAATTAAAAAAAAAAGAAGTGGAGCCAGCTTCCACTTCCCTGTTTTTGTTTGTTTGTTTGTTTTAGAGACAGAGACTTACTCAGTCACCCAGGCTGGAGTGCAGTGGTGTGATCAAACTCAATGAAGCCTTACACTCCTAGGCTCAAGTGATCCTCCTGAAACTGGCCCAACACTCCCATAGACTGTTCTTTTGGATAAACGTGGACATTGACCCTTCTGCTATTAAAGCTGTATTTGTTTTATCTGAGGACCTTCAGGCCTCCCAAAAACAAGTACCCAAGCACTGAAATTCACCAGATCAGGGCATCGGATCCCTTCTTGCCCCTCCCTAGTTCTTGTTTTCCCACATGTTGTTACATTTCTTCCCTGCTATATAAACTCCTAATTTTAGTTGGCCAGGGAGTTGGATTTGAGTCTGAGCTCCCATTACTTCAGCTGCAGCACCCGATTAAATCCTTCTTCCTTGGCAATACTTGTTATGTCAGTGATTGACTTTCTGTGCGGCAAGCAGCAGGACCTAGTCTGAACCCCTGGTGTTTCAGTAACACTCCTGCCTTAGCCTCCCGAGTAGCTAGCACTACAGGCATGTGCTGCCACACCTGCTGATTTTTTCATTTTTTTGTAGAGGTGGAGTCTCACTATGTTGCCCAGGCTGGTCTTGAACTCCTGGGCTCAAGCTCTCCTACTGCCTCAGCTTCCCAAGGTACTGGGACTATAGGCATGAGCCACCACACCCAGCCTCTCCTTCCCTTAAATCTGGGTGGCTCTTGTGATTTGCACTAGGCAATACGATGCAGTGGAAACAACTTTGTGCATGTTCTGGGCTTCAGCCTTAAGGGAACTGGCAGCTTCCACTTTTGTGCTCTTGGTATCCAGAACCAGAAAGGAAGCTCAGTTCAGACAACTGAATGATGAGAGGCCACAGGAGAAGGAGAGCTTTCATGTGAAGGAGAAGTGGCCACCAACACTAACATCCAGATCCAAGAGGGAGCCACCTTGGATGTTCTAGCCCCACATGGACCTCCAGGTGGATTCAGCCATATGAGTGATCCCAGGAGATACCACGTGGAGCAGAACTGCCCAGCTGAGCCCAGCTAACCCACAGACTTGTGAGAAAAAATGGTTGCATCTCAATAAATTTGGAGTAGTTTATTAAGAAGCAAAAAGTAGGCTGGGCATGGTGGCTCATGCCTGTAATCCCAGCACTTTAGGAGGCTGAGGCAGGCAGATCATTTGAGGTCAGGAGTTCAAGACCAGCCTGGACAACATGACGAAACCCCCGTCTCTACTAAAAATACGAAAAAGTTAGCTGGGAATGGTGGCTTGTGCCTGTAATCCCAGCTACTCAGGAAGTTGAGGCAGGAGATTCACTGAACCAGGGAGGTGGAGGCTACAGTCACCTGAGATTACACCACTGCACTCCAGCCTGGGCCACAGAGGAAGACTCCATCTCAAAAAAAAAAAAAGCAAAAACATTTCTGACACAGTAATATTTACCCTCATTCTTGTGTGATATTTTCTGTTTTATTTCATTTCATTTTAAAAGAATGTTAATTGAGACCTACTAAATTGATTTCCATTCCCTCTAATAGGCCATGACCAACAGTCTGAAGAGCACAGTGATGGAGGGTGACTGGTGGGTTGGTTACTTTAAGTAAGAGGAACAGAAAAGACCTTGCTGGCTGGGCATGGTGCCAATGCAGGAGGATCATTTGAGCCCAAGATTTTGAGACCAGCCTGGGCAACATAGCAGGACCATTTTTCTACAAAAAATTAAAAGTTAGCTGGGCATGGTGGTGTGTGTAGTCCCAGATACTCAGGAGGCTGAGGAGGATCACTTGAGTCCAGGAGGTCAAGGCTGCAGTGAGCCATGATCATGCCACTGCACTCCAGCTTGGATTAGACCCTGTCTCAAAAAAAAAAAAAAAAAAAAAGAAGAAGAAGAAAAGAAAAGGAAGGAAAGAGAGAGAGGAAAGAAGGAAGGAAGGAAAGGACGGGGAGGAAAGGAAGGAAGGGAAGGAAGGGAATTTTTTTTCCAAAAAATAAATAAATAATTGAGATCAGATTTACATAACATAAAACCAACCATTTTAAAGGGAACAATTCCATGGTAATTAGTACATTAACATATATCGTACAACCACCACCTCTATCTATTTCCAGAACATTTTCATCACCTCAAAAGGAAATGCCTTTTTTTTTGGAGACAGAGTCTTGCTCTGTCACCCAGGCTGGAGTGCAGTGGTACGATCTGGGCTCACTGTAACCTCCACCTCCTGGGTTCAAGCAATTCTTCTGCCTCAGCCTCCCAAGTAGCTGGGATTACCGGCCTGCATCACCACACCCAGCTATTTTGTTTTGTATTTTTAGTAGAGACAGAGTTTTGCCATGTTGGTCAGGTTGGTCTCAAACTCCTGACCTCAAGTGATTTGCCTGCTTTGGGCTCCCAAAGTGCTGGGATTCTAGGCATGAGCCACTGCACTCGGCCTCAAAAGGAAATTCTGTACTGATTAAGCATTTGCTTTGCATTCTCCCCTCTGCCTGGCCCCTGGCAACCACCAGTCCACATTCTGTCTCTAGGGATTTGCCTATTCTGAGTATTTCATATAACAGGAGTCATACAATGGGTGGCCTTTTGCATTTGGCTTGTTTTGCTCAGCACCATGTTTTCAAGGTTCATATATGCTATATTTCATTTCTTTTTATGGCTGAATAATATTGTACTGTATGTATATACCAAGATTTGTTTATTTATTCACCCATTTCCCATCATTTTGAGTCGACCATTTAATCTAGCTCTCTCATAGACCTTGATTTGACATCATCAGCCCCAGGAGGATGAGAAGGTCTTGGCAACATGAAAGACAAAGCCAGTTTATGCCTTGCTGCTCTTGTCCCCTCCCACCAACCTTCTCCTGCATGACTCTCAGCTTCCTGATGGCCCAAAATGCAGCTCCACTGCCGGTTACCCTTAAATACTCCCCCTGAATTCTATAAATACACCAAACATTCAGCTGGGAAAAAAAGGAACTTGAAAGGCATCTGAAATGAAAATACACTTTTTTTCCCAGCATTGGCCAAGTGTTTTCTCTCCATCTTCCCCCTCTTAGATTTTGGGATAAGCGCTTGGATTTCAAACCATTAGCTGTACCTGGGTGTGAGAAGAGCTTCCTTGGCAAAGCCCTTGTAGGCAGAGAAGTCCAGGCACTGTGTTGATGTGGTCCCTCCCACACAGAAAATCCCTGTGCCTCCCACCTCAGCAGCCTGATTTATCGTTCTTTTGGTCTCTGCTGGGCCAGTTTGGAGCCAGTTTAGGAGGTTGATGAAAATGGCTTTGGAATCAGGCAGACCTATGTTTGAATCTTGGCTCAGCCAGCTACCAGTTCTGCCACCTTGGGCCTCTGTTAACTCTCTAGATCTCAATTTCCTTAATTATTAAATGGAAAAAAAATAATACTGTGGCTGGGTGTGGTGGTTCATGCCTGTAATCCCAGCACCTTGGGAGGCCAAGGTGGGAGAATTGCTTGAGCCCAGGAGTTCAAGACCAGCTTGGGCAACATAGTGAGACCCTGTCTCTAAAGAAAATGCAAAAATTAGCCAGGCATGGTGGTGCTCGCTTGTAGTCCCAGTTATTCAGGAGGCTGAAGCAGAAGGATCTCTTGAGCCCAGGAGGTCGAGGCTGCAGTGAGCCATGATCACACCACTGCACTCCAGTCTGGGTGACAAAGTGAGACTGTCTAGAAAAAGAAAAACAAAAAACTGTCCTTGCAGACTTGTTGTGAAGATTAAATGAGATTATATAGGTCCAGGCAGTGTGCCGAAATGAAATTAGGCCTAACTCACATAATGCCTGGAAATTCAGCTACAAGAGAGCAAGGGCAGCTTGGAAGACATGGGGCTGGATTTGCTGACCCCACAAGGCCTGACTGCCCATCACTTTGATTGTGTAATTTTATCTATAAAGTCAGTCTGCCCCTCCAGATTCACACTGCTGTCACCTTTTTAAAAATTAAATTAATTTTTTTTTTTTTTTTTTGAGACAGAGTCTTACTCTGTCACCCAGGCTGGAGTGTCGTGGCGCAATCTTGACTCACTGCAACCTCCATCTCCTGGGCTCAAGCGATTCTCATGCCTCAGCCTCCCAAGTAGCTGGGATTACAGGCACGTGCCTGCCCGGCTAATTTTTGTATTTTTAGTAGAGACGGGGTTTCACCACGTTGGCCAGGCTGGTCTTGAATTCCTTACCTCAGGAGATCTGCCCACCTCGGCATCCCAAAGTTCTGGGATTACAGATGTGAGCCACTGTGCCTGGCCCCACTGCTGCCATCTTCTTCCTCCTCTTTGTCCAGGGAGGTGCATCTGTATGGATGACCTCAGGGGAGCTCCCTTTCCCTTTGGCTCGCTGTTGGGTTTAGTTAGTGAGGAGCCGGGCAAGAAGAGATCAGAGGATAGGAGAGTGGGATTGGGACTGGCTGTGTCAGAGGCTCTTGTTAGGCAACTGTCTCTGTAGGGCTGACCTGTCAGGCTTTTGGTGCTTGTCCTCTTCTCTTCCTGCTTCAGGCTTAGGAGCAGCAATGGCTGCCTTTGGTGCTAGTCTCTTGGTTGCTCTAAATACTGTCCACACCTTTATAAATAGCCCTTTTTAAAGCTATCCTCAATTGCCCAGAGTGTGCCATCTTTATCCTGCCAGGATGCTGACTAATACAGAGGTTATCAGTTTTAGTCCATGACTCAGATTTGCAAGAGGAAGGACATTATTTTATAACCAACTGAAATCCAATTCTGAGCCCCCATTCTGCTAGGTTGGAGAGAAATGTAGTATCATTTTGAGCATCCTGGGGGATACCAAGTCCCTGGGCTCTTTTGCAGTGATGTAGCTTTGGGCAACACCTGCAGTCTTCTGTCAGTGGCCCACACTAGTGACTGCTTGGTCACCCATCCTCCCAGGCTGCGGGTCCTTTCAGGTCCAATGGCATTCATCCTTCCATGTCAGGCCTGCGACAAAGAAAGCTTTGATCAGACTGGAAGGAACTGGACTTACGGTGTGGCCTCCTTAGGGTATTTCTCCCTTCCCAGGAGCTGCTCTGGACTTATCAACTTATGACCCTTCCCACTCTCCGTAACATCTGTCTTTTCTCTTCCTACTCTCGTTTTGTCTCATTTTGTTTTGTTCTGTTTTGTGTTGTTTTGAGACAGGGTCTCCCTCTGTTGCCCAGGCTGAAGTGCAGTGGCACAATCCTGGCTCGCTACAGCCACAACTTCCTAGGCTCAAGGTATCCTCCAGCCTCAGCCTCCCCAATAGCCAAGACTACAGGTGCATGCCACCGCACCTGGCTAACTTTTCATTTTTTGTAGAGATAAGGGTCTCACTGTGTTGCCCAGGCTGGTCTCAAAACTTTGGACTCAAGTGATCCTCCCACCTTGGTCTCCCAAAGTACTGAAATTACAGGTCTCAACCTCCGCACCCGGCCCCATCTTACTCTTGAAGGAACTCCCCTCTCCACTCCCTGCCTGAGGACAACCAGTACAATTGCCCCTAAAGACTTCAGTTTTTCACACGCTTACAGGGTCTGTAGGAAGTACAGATGTACTGAGCGAAGTACAGCTGGATTTTCAACCTGCAGAAGTCAAGACAATAAAAATTGTTTCAAGAGGATAGGAAACAGAAGGAGTACACACATAAATTAAAATTTGAATAAATTCTGACACATATTTGAAGTATTTAGCAAAGTTCCTGACATGTAGTAAGCACTCAGTAAGTGATGATATAATGATAATTTCAGCCCACTAAGAATGTTAGGTGCATCCTGGCTATGCACAGTGGCTCACACCTGTAATCTCAGCACTTTGGGAGGCCAAGGTGGGTGGATCACTTGAGGTCAGGAGTTTGAGACCAGCCTGAGCAACATAGTGAGACCTCACCTCGGAAAAAAAAAAAAAATTATCTGGATGTAGTCGCGCCACCTGTAGCCCCAACTTTTTGGAAGGCTGAGGCCAGGAGGTAGAGGCTGCTGTGAGTTATGATCACGCCACTGCACTCCAGCCTGGGTGACAGAGTGACACCCCGTCACTGTAAAAAAAAGTTAGATGCATCCTGTGTTTCAATCCATACTGATAACCAAGGAGTTAATATGAATTGCGTATTATTTTGGCTATTCTACATTGCCCATTAATCTCATCAGCAATTTGCAGCCTTTGTGGAGCATAGCACATTTGTAAATACAAAACCCATTTTATAAAAGTCATCTGAGAAAAATAATAGTACCAGGCACACATTTAAGAAGACCTCTGGAATCTCATCCATTTAAGTTGAGTGTTTCACATATTATTTATCTTTTTATCTTTCAAGAAAGCACATTCTGCTACTAAACATCCCCACAAGATTAAATTGTCAGAACAGAGACCATTTAGGATATCTGCAAAATGCAATTCAGGTTTCCATTCAAATTTAATTTGTTTCCTCTCCAAGTAACCTAGATGGCAAAGGCATTAAATGACAATTAATGGATAACAGAATAACCCACTTCTGAATTTGTTCCTGCGTCTGGGTCATTTTTCCCAGTTTTAAAAGAATGAGATAAAGTGGGCAGCCTGCAGAATAGCCCCAGATGGGATAGCATCTTGAATCCTGGCACTCACTGAATACTCGTGCAGAATCCAGAAATATCTCATGGTCAGGATGAAAGGTCTAAATTTAATACCAAAAACAGAAAATTGGCTTAGCTTCCCTGTACTCTGCACAGGAAAGTTCTTGTTTGGAAGTTCTGAAATGAGAAGGGGTTGGAGACATTTTATTCATGGCCATCATCAGATGTTTGTGGGGGATCCGGAGGGGTCTGCTGTCATCCCAAGACCTCGTTCGGCCCACAATGGAAGACCATATTGAAGAAAGATAATTCATGGAAGGAAATCAGGGAGAAGCTTCTCATTGATACAGATGCTCTCTGCCATGAGTGCAGGCTCATTCCTTCCTCTTCTGGTTTTTGTTATGCCGCTTTCCAGATTTACCAGCCTTCCCTGACCACCCGTGTGGGAAATCTACTGGTCTGGTTTGCATAGCATCTCTATCTCTGATAAGAGGACCCAGCACCTCCTTTGGCTTAGGAAGGGTCTGACACACTTCAGACCAATGAGAGTGGGCCCTGGAAATTTGCTGGAACTATTGGATTAAAAGTTCTGCCTTTTTCTTTTTCTTTCTTTTGTTTTTTATTTGAGATGGGATCTCACTCTGTCACCCAGGTTGGAGTGCAGAGAAGTGATCATGGTTCACTCCTGCCTGGACCTCCTGGGCTCAGGTGATCCTCCCACCTCAGCTTCCTGAGTAGGTGGGACCACAGGTTCGCCCCACCATGCTCAGCTAATTTAAAAAAATTTTTTGTATAGATGGGGTCATGCTGTGTTGGCCAGGCTGGTCTCAAACTCCTAGACACAAGCATCCTCCCACCTCAGCTTCCCAAAGTGCTGGAATTCAGGGGTGAGCTACACTGCACCTGGCCTAGGTTCTACTTTTATGGAGACTGCTAGGCTGGTAGAACATAAGCCTATGCCTACTAGCAGCTCATTCAGAAAAAGGAGGGGTGAGAGACAGAGATGGAGGGAGAAAGAATATCCAGGTGATATCATTGAGCTCCTAGGTCAAGCCGTACCTGAAGGTAGTAACATTCTTAGATTTCTGTGGCAGCCAAAGCAACTCCATCTTGGATGCTAATCCACCATGTTGATTTCTAATTAACCTCAGTTCCAGGAAGGTCACTAGATTCCAAGTCTATCTACTGTTTATCTATTGTTCCTCGTTTAAGAGCACATACTCACTGTAAATCTTTCCCTTATGTCAAAGCAACCTTGATGTTATCATACTTATCATAAATCCTACCCTTAAGCATGTATCCTACACATCCCTTCTAAAGCACCTATACCCTTTCCCTGTGATATATAAGTTCTGGGTCTGGGAGGTGATGATTCTGGGACCCACCATCTTGTCTTGCTGTCACCTGAGACACAGACATGGCTTCTGTTCATAAGTCCCTATTAAATGTCTCTCTCTCTCTCTTTTTTCTTTTTTGATGGAGTCTTGCTCTGTCACCCAGGCTAGAGTGCAGCGGTACGATCTCGGCTCACTGCTACTCCTGGATTCAGGCAATTCTCGTGCCTCAGCCTCCCAAGTAACTGGGATTACAGGCATCTGCCACCATACCCAGCTAATTTTTGTATTTTTGTATTTTTTTTTTTTATGGAGAGACAAGGTTTTACCATGTGGGCCAGGCTGGTCTTGAACTCCTGACCTCAAGTGATCCTCCTGCCTTGGCCTCCTAAAGTGCTAGGATTATGGGCATGAGCCACTGTGCCCAGCCTAAATGTCTCTTTCTAAGAAGCTGGATTTGTCAGCCTCTTTTTTTCACTTCTCAGCTTCCTCAGACCTTGGGAGTAGGTTTGCATAGGCCTGCTCACCTCAGAACAACTTCACAATTACATGAGATAAATCCTCTTCTCTTTATTTTTTATCTTATAACTAAACTGAGGCTTGAAAAATACACTTTATCAGGAGTAATTTCCCCCCTCTGAATAATCAGACCAAACGTTCGAAACTGTGAATACTCCTTATTATCTACACAGTTAAATAAGGAGATAAGAAGGGGCAGCTTCAAGTTTTTCTCACCTCCTCCTCACCTCGCCTCACCCTCTCCTCCACTGGAAGATGGTGAACATTTGAAGCCCATCCATGCAAGCAGCATCTTGTTATCAGAGGGCTTCTGGTGAGAAACAGATTGGGGATTCTAGTGCTTTGGTAGCAAGGGATGAGTAGGTTTCAGTAACAGGTCCGTTACATTATAACCAAAAACTACTAAAGGCTCCACATCTTGGGTCCTGTAATCTACAACCATAGGTACCCAACAAGCCAAAAATTAACAAAAATCGAAAGGAAGAGACACTGTAAGAATGAATCCTTTCTGCAGTCCTGCTGATGTATATATCCTGCTCACCCAACCTAGGCAATGGAATCCTTATTCATAAGGGGGCGAAAGTGTGTATACAAATGTTCATAGCAGCATTATTCATAGTAGCAAAAAAGTGGAACCAACTCAAATGTCCAGGAATAGAAAATGCATAAACAAAATGTGGTCTATCCATAGAATGGAATTATTTGGCAATAAAAGGGAATGATGGGCCAGGCATGGTGGCTCACACCTGTAATCCCAGCACTTTGGGAGGCAGAAGTGGACAGATCATGTGAAGCTAGGAGTTCAAGACCAGCCTGGTCAACATGGCAAAACCCCGTCTGTACTAAAAATACAAAAAATTAGCCAGTTGTGGTGGCGCACACCTGTAGTTCCAGTTACTCAGGAGGCTGAGGCAGGAGAATCACTTGAACTCAGGGGGCTTGAACCCAGGAGGCAGTGGTTGCGGTGAGCCACGATCGTGCTACTGCACTCCAGCCTGGGAGACAGAGGGAGACTCCATCTTAAACGACGACAACAACAACAACAACAAAAACCAAGAATGATGTATTGATCCATGTTACTACATGGATGAACCTTAAAAACATTATACTAAGCAAAAGAAGCCAGACACAAAAGACCACATTTTGTATGATTTCATTTATATGAAATGTCCAGAAAAGGCCAATCCATAGAGATGGAAAGTAAATTAGTGGTTGCCTAGGGCTGTGAAATGGGGAGCTTTTCATTGTGAGGGTGATAGCTGAAGGGTACAGGGTTTCTTTTTGGTGTAATAAAAATGTTCTGGGATTAGATAGTGGTGATGGTTGCATAACTTTATGAATATGCTAAAAGCCATTGAATTGTACACTTTTTTTTTTTTTTTCAGACGGAGTCTCGCTCTGTCTCCCAGGTTTGAGTGCAGTGATGTGATCTTGGCTCACTGCAATCTCTGCCTCCTGGGCTCAAGTGATTCTCCTGTCTCAGCTTCTTGAGTAGCTGGGATTACAGGTGCCCACCACCATGTCTGACTAATTTTATTATTATTATTTTTTTTTGGTATTTTTAGTAGAGAAGGGATTTCATCATATTGACCAGGCTGATCTTGAACTCCTGGCCTCAGGTGATCCACCCACCTTGGACTCCCAAAGTGCTGGGATTACAGGCATGAACCACCATGCCCAGCCTGAATTGTACACTTTAAATGAGTGAATTGTATGTATGTGAATTATATCTTAATAGCGCTGTTTCAAAAAGAGAGTGAGGAAGGAGTGGGAAGCTTTCAGAAAAGCTGTCACATATGGCTAGAACTTCCCGCCCTCTATTAAAAATGTCAAATATAGTTCAGCCAAAAGGCATTGTTGGGAGCTTACAGAGAAGACTCAACATAGCATCTAAGGAGGGAAAGAGAAGACTTCATGGGTGGCTCAGTTGGGAGGAGATCAGCAATGCCTCTGTTGTTGTGAAATTGTTGCTGAGAATTCCCTCTTAGACCCTTCAATGAATCCACCCAAGGTTTTATCTTAAATGAATCAGGGGGCTGGGTGCAGTGGCTCACACCTGTAATCCAATCACTTTGGGAGGCTGAGACAGGAGAATTGCTTGAGCCCAGGAGGTGGAGGCTGCAGTGAGCTGAGATTGCACCACTGCACTCCAGCCTGGGCGACAGAGTGAGACTCCATCTCCCAACACACACACACACACACACACACACACACACACACACACATACAGAATCAGGGAGTGGTAGCTAATCTTCCTTTGGCCTGGGGACCCAATATATGCAGGTCTCTTTTTTACTGTAAGTCGGAACGTAAATTTTTCAATATACAGATTCCAGGAAGCATGCTGACTGCCTTCAAGTTCTTCCCTGTGTTCCAGAGCAACCATATTAAGCATAAAATCTATTCAAGTTTTAGTCCAAAGAGTGGATCCTCTTGCTTATTTGAATTTAGACAGGATTGCAGTCTCATAACTGAAAGGTATAGTGTTTGTAGACCAGTGGCAACAGAGAGAGGAGGAACTAAAAGCTATTAGATAAACCACTCCTATCTAGGATTTCTATAGCCTATACCCATAAACCCTATAGAAGGTGCAAATCTAACCCATCTTTTCTTTCCTTTCCTTTTTTTTTTTTTTTTTTTTTTTTTTTGAGACAGAGTCTCACTCTGTTGCCCAGACTGGAGTGCAATGACATGATCTTGGCTCACTGCAACCTCTGCCTCCCAAGTTCAAGTGATTCTCCTGCCTCAGCCTCCCAAATAACTGGGATTACAGGCATGCGCCACCACGTCCAGCTAATTTTTGTATTTTTAATAGAGATGAAATTTCACCATGTTGGCCAGGCTGGTCCTGAACTCCTGATCAGAGTGATCGGCCCATCTCAGCCTCCCAAAGTGCTGGGATTACAGGCATGAGCCATCGTGTCTGGCAAACCATCTTATTTTTAAATTTTTATTTAACAAAATGTTTACTTCTTCTTTTTGTTTTTTTTTCTTTCTTTCTTTTTTTTTTTTTTTAAGACGGGGTCTCACCATGTTGCTCAGGCTGGACTTGAACTCCTGGGCTCAAACTATCCTCCCACCTCAGCCTTGCAGAGTGCTGAGATTACAGGCTTGAGCCAGTATGTACAGACTCATTTTTTAAAAAAGAAAAAATATAAATGTCTTCAGTGCTTCCCAATGTTGGGCACTGTTCTAATCACTTTACCCATATCAACTCACTTAATCCTCATGTCAACCTTATTGAGGAAGGTTTTATTATAGCCATGTTTTACAGATGAGGAAGGTTAGCAAGATGAAGAGAGGGTATACAATGAATTCAAACCCAGGTAGCCAGGGATGTCTCCTAACACACCCACCAGGATCAATGAATTATATAATCCCCTCTACAAATCTTGTATTGTTTCTCTCAGGATTACATAAGTTACTTAATTTTTTGAGGTTTTAAGTGTTGCCTCCCCTAATTGGTTGTGAGCATTCTGTGGGGCGGGGCCAGTTTTAGTTTCTCTCCAAGAGCCCTGCAGGGTACCTACCCTTGATATTTCAACAGTCAGAGGGCAGCCAACAATGGGACTGTTCTTGGAGTGTTGTGTTGCCCCTGCCCAAAGCACTCTCCCTTTTCCTGTTTGGCTAATTTTTACTGATCTTTTTTAAGAGATGGGGGTCTCACTCTGTTGCCCAGCCTGGAGTGCAGTGGTACCACTCCAGGCCAATTTTTACTTTTAATTTTTTGTAGAGAAAGGGTCTTGCTCTGTTACCCAGGCGGGTCCTGAACTCCTGGG
This sequence comes from Mandrillus leucophaeus, assembly GCF_000951045.1. Lineage (NCBI taxonomy): Eukaryota > Metazoa > Chordata > Mammalia > Primates > Cercopithecidae > Mandrillus > Mandrillus leucophaeus. The sequence continues at coordinate 730,347 of NW_012105919.1, forward strand.
CTCAAAGTTATCTTGTTGCCTTGGCCTCTCAAAGTGCTGGGATTACAGGTGTGAGCCACAGTGCCAGGCCTAATTTTTACTGATCCTCAAACATCACTCCATTTGACAGAAGCTTTCCTGATGGTATGGCCCCTTTGGCACCTCCCTCCTCAAATAAACTTGAGGCCCTTAATCTGGGCTCCTAATCATTGGCTTCTCTTGTTACAGAATTTATCTCAGTTGTATTGGTGTTGCCCCTTTAATAATCTCTGCCAGCACTAGACTGTCAGCTCCATGAGGGCAGGGGCCAGGTACGTCCTGCTTTTCTGCATTCCCAGCAGCACGTACAGTACAGGGCATATAGGAAATGCCTAATACGTAATCTGTTATTTTTTGTTGCGGTAGGTCTGATGCTAAAGCTATAGTTGGTTTCTCCTATGCTGTTTGAGCAGGCAACTAAGTTTTCAAGGTATCAATAATTTGATTTTTTTTTCCTTCTCTTTCTTTCGTTGCCAGCTGATATCACAAAGTATCATGGTCTCTAGTCTAATAGAGATTGGTTCAAAATACTATTTGCCAACTAGAGTCTCCCACAAACCCGCTAGTGCAAATTCCAGTAGACTTTTAAACCTCATCAGTGACTGGGCACAAAGATCTCCCTGCCTCCTGCACGGGATGTGAACTCCATGAAGACCACAAGGATTGAATTTATTTCTGCAGGCACCTAAAGAGAGCCCACTCAGAAGCCAAAGGAACCTTAGGACACTTAGTTCTCCTGCACCCCCTTTCAGGCTCTCAGCATATTCAAAACGTACTGGGTTAAAAAAAATTAATTCCCAGTTCAGATAATGTGGCCCAGTAATGTGACACAGAAGCTGAAATCTCTATGATGAATGTGTCTTCTTTTAATCCTGCCAGAGCCTCACTACAATTGTTCCTATGCATAACCTAATTTGGAGATTCTTATGTCAAAAACCTAAATTTGAAGCACAGGCCAAATGCTTGCTCATCCCAACCCCTCTACCACCCAGCCCTGCCTCAAAAACAAACAAAAATCATCACCTACGTTTGGCGCATGAATGCATGCATGAATGAATAAATGAATGAATGAATGAAACAGCACACGCATTTAACATAGGTTAATCATGCAGACAGTATTTTGTAAACTGCGAAGTACAGGACTTTCGGGAAGGTTATTGTAGCGCGTCTAGGTCGGAATAACAGTCCCAAAGGGCCAACTTTGCAAGTAAGCCCAGCGCCCGTCAGACCCTAACCGACCCAGGCCCCGCCCCCAGCTCGCGCGCGCGCGCCCGGTTCCCCGGAAGTGACGTAACCCCACGGCCTAGCAACCGTTGCCAAGGAGCTCGACTCTAGGAGCCGTCTAGAGCCCGGGCGCCTCCTGGGGGGTGGGGAAACGGTTTCGTGAGGAGGATTTGAGGTAACCTCGCCAACTCGCGGTCGGAAACTCCCCTGAACCCCGAAATAGGAGAGTAATCCCGTCCTCTCTCGATCCCGATGCAGCACCTCGCAAGTGGAAGGGGTCGTCGCGGTTAAGCCCTCGGATAGGGGATCGGGGCCCTGCTGGGATTCGCGCGGATCCAGGCCGCTCCCGGGCGGGGTGTACTGTCGAGCGGCCCAGGGCAGCCCCAGCTAGAGGCCCGGTTGGGAGTGGGGTCCCCTGTCCCCTGTCCCGAGCTCGGGGAGGGGGACACTATTTCTGGGACTCCCAGGAGGCTGCGGGTCGGCGCTCGTGCCAGCCTGGTACCCGGGCAGCACGGTTTCTGTCCCAAATTGTGCCAGAGAACACGCACGTCCTGGTTTTCATTGTTCCCCGCCCCCTGCGACTCGTTTGTGGGTGAGTGCTTGGGAATTAGCGCGGCGACTTCGCGCTAGAAGAGGGACAGTAATTGCTTTTGCTAATTTTAGAGCGCAGAGCCCTCTGGGCACAGGTAGCCTGCCTGTTCAGTACACCTTTGTCCTTATTGAGTGACCATTTGCAGGCTGGTGGGCGACTTGGGGGGAACCCAACTAGTTTATTTTGCCTTCCTGGAAACGTTGTACTGGTTTATCCAGTTTTTTCTTTTTTCTTTTCTTTTTTTTTTTTTTTTTTTATGGAGAGACAAGGTTTTACC
>NW_012105919.1:732507-737706 GCF_000951045.1 Mandrillus leucophaeus
GCCTGCCTGTTCAGTACACCTTTGTCCTTATTGAGTGACCATTTGCAGGCTGGTGGGCGACTTGGGGGGAACCCAACTAGTTTATTTTGCCTTCCACTGCACCTGACCAGAAGGTTTTTTTTTTTTTTTTTTTTCTTTTCTTTTTTTTTTTTTTTTTTGAGGGAAAAAAGAATAGACCTATAGATACTTTCTAAATCATTTAAAATGAAATATATATTTCTGCACGCAAAGATTATGATGTGGACTTTTACTTAAAATACTTTAAACAATGGAAAACTTGCACTTCCAATATGGATTTTAAAAAAAGAAACTTATTTAAAGGTTTTCCTTTTATAGCTTAAAGGAAACCTCAGATTTATTATAAGCCATGGTGGTTATCCTTCCTATCCTCTTTTGACTTATTTCTTAGCAATAATAATTATTTGTGCATAATTTTTCATCATGGTGGAGAAATGATCATATCCTTTTTTCCTTTTTTTTTTTTTTTTTTGTTGAATCGGAGTCTTGCTCTGTCCCCTGGGCTGGAATGCAGTGGCCTGATCTCGGCTCACTGCAACCTCCGCGTCCCGGGTTCAAGCGACTCTTTTGCCTCAGCCTCCTTGTAGCTGGGACTACTGGCGCCCGCCACCACACCTGGCTAATTTTTGTATTTTTAGTAGAGACTGGGTTTCACCATGTTGGCCAGGCTGGCCTCGAACTCCTGACCTCAAGTGATCCGCCTGCCTCGGCCTCCCAAAGTGCTGGGATTACAGGAATGAGTGACAGCTCCCAGCAGCAATTTATTTTTAAATTTATTCTTAATCGTTAAAGTTAAAGCATTTACCTAGGTAAAGCTGTTTCAGCAGTTAAGAAATCACATATTCAATTTTTTAAAAAGTTACGATCTTTCTCACTGCCAGCCTGATTTCCTTTAGATTTAGGCTTATGTTGTTTCTGGCCTTTTGCCTGTGAAAAAGTTTATTCAAGCTAGTGGAAGGAATCACCGTTTTAGACAGTGGATGTTCAAAAATGGAATTGGACACAGATACGGAATTTACAGTTTAGCAGGGAAGAGAAGATGTGTACCTAAAGAACTAGCACAAGATCAAAAGTCATGCTAGGAGAGAAGCACAGTTTAAGTGTGGTCAGCTATGGAGGACAGGTGTTGGCACTGCTGCAGAACCTGGAGGATAGCTTGAGAAAGATTTCCTGGGGGAACTGGCATTTGGTGGGCATGGCTTGAAAGATGGTTGGGGGGTTTGCACCTCTCGAGATGAAGGAGGGGTGAGCAGTCATTTTAGGCAGAGAAAGCAACATTAACTAAAGGCAGAGTGATAGAAAAACTAAGGAGCAGTGACTGTTTCAATAGGCTGAACTTTGAAGGGGTAGAAAGGTAACAATTTGGAAATAAAGTTGGAAAGGGATAAGTTATGCCAGATCATAAAGAGTCTCAAAATCCAAGAAGTTTGAGCTGTATTTTGTGTGCGATAAGGAGCCTACAGATGATTTGGAATGGGAAGAGGTGGAGACCAGAGAACAAGAGGCTGTTGCCTCATTGAAGGCCAAAGGAAATGAAGGCCTGAGTTACTCTAGGGTAGCAGAGTGGATGCCTACTGGCCACACCAATAACAGAAATGGATGAAGGGTACTTGAAGTGTGCAGCTTCTATTCAGCTGCAGTTGGTTGTGGGCATACACAAATGTGGGCCCACGGTTGCCAGATCTGATTTTCAAGAGAAACTGGAAATATAGATTTTAAAGTAAAAATCTCTCAATATTTTTTGGGAGATTTGGGAGAAACATCTGTTAGGCTTGCAGACAGGCTCCTAAAAATTAGGAGCATATTTAATTCCTGGGTAGAAATTATGCACTTGCATGGGAAAGATGTTAATGTAGGTGGGATTTATTATTCATTTGTCCACATTAACTCAGATGATTACTGTTACACCAGATACATGTACAAAGCATTTGATGTTAAAATTAACAGTATATACTGCAGTTTTCATAATAAAGCCATTATACTTGGATTTCTTTCAACAAAATAACCCTTTTCACAGCATTTTGTATGTCATGCAGACTTATACTTTTCATGCCTACGTTGTGTGAACTTAATTCTGGTTTTTACCCAGGACTTTTGTTACCAGTATTGAGGATTTTTTTTTTCTATTTTTACTTTTTAGTTAAAATTATAAGACCTAATTATGAGTGATCAAATTAAATTCATTGTGGACAGTCTCAATAAGGAGCCCTTTAGGAAGAACTATAATTTAATCACGTTTGATTCCTTGGAGCCAATGCAACTATTACAAGTTCTCAGTGATGTTCTGGCTGAGATTGACCCAAAGGTAAGAGTTTTCTCTTTCTTTTTGATGGGTAGCAGAAAGCCAGTTTCTGCCTCTAAATAGTTGTGAGTCTTGGGCAAATTATTTAACCTCTCTGAGCCTTATTTTCCATGTCTGTAAAGTAATAGTAAATGATGCATAACATTTCTCTGCTAGCTCAAAAATAAATTACCTATTAGTACCTTATTTAGAAATTATTTCTCTACTTCCAGACATAAATAGGTTTGGTTAGGGAATGAAAATGCTTTTACAAAAGATTTTATTGTATTGCAAGTTAGTTCATGTCTCTCATACACTGGTCCATTCCACTGGATACTTTTTTTGAAGCTTAACATTCTTAATATGAATCTTGATCTGACTTGGGTGTACCCTCACTTGGAATCTGGGGACCTCCATCCTTAATCTGTTTTATGAAGAGACCATTGTGCTGTTAAGCTCTAGCAGAACAATTTTGTCAGTGAGTTTAAATATTGTCCTTTGTTACGTATACAGCAATAACATATTTTTTTTTCAATTTCTTTGTTAGCAACTTGTGGATTTAAGAGAGGAGATGCCAGAGCAGACAGCCAAACGAATGTTGAGCGTTCTTGGTATTCTTAAATACAAACCTTCAGGAAATGCCACAGACATGTAAGAATCTGATCACGTATTGAGTTTTTAAAATTATGCTTTAATATCCAAACCTTCATATACTGCACTCAATCTTTTTAGGTAATACCTGGTTTCCCTCATTTGATGGCCTGAGAACATCACTGAGTTTCAAAATAATCTTAAACCTTCTATAACCAAACTCAGAAGTCTTAAGTGGATCAGTTCTTTCCCTTAATCAAGCTGTCTGGTAAATCCACTATACCATTTTATCCTTTATCTGCCATCCTAGATAAAAACAGCTTAAACACAACTTACTTGGATACGCCAATGATATATTGAGGGCCTGATTTTTCTAATTTTCTAACTAATGTACAGACTGACTTTAGAATAGCCTTGGGGCCATGCATGGTAGCTCACGCCTGTAATCCTAGCACTTTGAGAGGCCAAGGTGGGAGGATCGCTTGAGCTCAGGAGTTCGAGACCAGCCTGGGCAACATGGCGAAATGCTGTCTTTACAAAAACATACAACAGCAGAAAATCAGCTGGGCATGGTGGTTGGTGCCTCTAGTCCCAGCTACTTGGGAGGCTAAGGTGGGAGGATCACCTGAGCCAGGAGATTAAGGCTTCGGTGAGCTGTGTTATGCTCCAGCCTGGGCAATAAAGTGAGACCCTGTCTCAAAAAAAAATAAAATTCCTTGGGTTTATCTTTTTTAAAAAGTTGCAGAAAGCAATTTGGACATTGTAAATCAGCTTTTGAGAAAACGCTGTCTCTCTTCAAAGTTTACTGTTAAGTGTGTGTGTGTTTGTGTGTGTTTCTCTCTTAGGAGTACTTTTCGTCAGGGTTTGGTGATTGGAAGTAAACCTGTAATTTACCCAGTGCTCCACTGGCTTCTTCAGAGGACTAATGAACTGAAGAAAAGAGCATATTTAGCTCGTTTTTTAATAAAACTTGAGGTACCGAGTGAGTTTCTTCAGGATGAAACTGTGGCTGACACCAATAAACAGGTAAACAATACATAAATGGTACATTGAAACTGTAATGGATTTCAAGGTGTACATATTCAAATACATGTTACTCTTTTTTTCATTTGCTGTCTTTATAGTTCCAAGTGGCACAAGAAGATAAAACTGTATCAGCTAATGTTCAACTATGGCCACATCTCAAGATAATGGCTTTTGCGCACAAATACTGTTTTAGTGATAGGAGTACGTGAATAGAAAAAAAACAAACCTGATACTAAGATTTTAGAATAATTTATTACTTAGCAGTTGTGGGTAAATAGGATCCTGGGTTAAGTCTGCACAGCACTTTGTTCATCAGTAAGGTGACTACATAGTTTTTTATCCAAATTAGAGAGATACAGACTATCATAACATTTAAACACCAAGAAAAATGGTTTAAATTAACACTATCCCAGGCAAATTGGGACATGTGAGCTCCTGGAAAGAAGCAGGCAAAGAACCTAGGCTGGCAGTCTCAAAGGACTTCCTAATCAGACAAAGCGTAGAGATAGATTCCGGAGTTTGAAATCTCAGTGCATCTTTCTCGCCAGAGTTTTGGAGTAACATTAGGTTCTGGCATAAGGTCTTAAAGCTCTTGAGTACTGAGGATTCTGGCTGGTCTGGCTTCTGATCGTGAGATCCCTGAGTACATTGCTGGCCAAAGAAAGTAGAGAGAAAGTAATTAGGCTTAGATTTAAAAGGACTTTGATTTTTTTTTTTAAGTGCTTCTGTTCAGTGTTTCACACTTTTATTCCACAGCACTTACATAGACTGATTTGTGCCAAATTGTTGTGAACAGTTTGTCAATCTGTTTTTCCCAATATATTCTGAGGCTCATAGGGACAGGTGTAATGTCTTACCCATCTTTATTTTCTTCCAGACTTTGTATAGTCACTTCTAATGTGAGCTCAATATTTAGATGAAATCACAGTAACCAACTGAATATTTTTATTTTTATCCATGTATTTTGCTATTTTGGGTGGACATGGCAGTAACTCAAAATAGAGTCAATATTGATCTCTTAAGACAGTATTTATGCAAATAATTATGTCAGATGTCACAGTAGATGCCATGGGAGAAGCACAGCAGAATGAGACCACCTGTCCTTACCTTTGAATATTTTACACAATGTGGGAAATAGAGAAGTGTAAATGTGTACTTTCTCCTTCTTAGGCTCCCACCATCAATAAATCTGATAAAAATTAATTTATCTAGAGGAAGTTGATTAAGTCTTTTTTTTTTTTGAGACAGGGTCTCACTCTGTCACCCAGGCTGGAGTGCAATGG
>NW_012105919.1:739582-740341 GCF_000951045.1 Mandrillus leucophaeus
TGAGGCAGGAGAATCGCTTGAACCCAGGAGGCGGAGGTTGCAGTGAGCCGAGATTGTGCCACTGCACTCCAGGCTGGGTAACATAGCAAGAGTCTGTCTCAAAAAAAAAAAAAAAAAAAAAAGAAAACTCAACTGGATCTAGTTATTAGTTTACAATTTATTAACTTATTCTTTTAGTATGAAGAGTTAATGGAAGCCTTTAAAACTTTGCATAAAGAATATGAGCAGCTCAAAGCATCTGGATTTTCTACAGCAGAAATAAGAAAGGTAAAGGAAAGAAAACATAGTAACAATTTTTTTGGGATTTGAATAATATTGGATTTAGCATTTTTGTTTTTAATTAATTCAGTATGAGTCTTAAGACTATATGGAGACTGTGATAGCAAATGGTACATTTTACTTTGTGGGACCTTTGGTAGTTCCTTACTGATGAAATTGATGAGACTGGGGTAAATTCACAATGAGTAGTTCCTTATAGTACGGAAGAAAAGTGATATATGTCCATCTACTGTTCCTCCATTATGTCCTGTAAGTAAACCAGAATAATGACAAGAACCTAGAGTCTGTATTTTAATTTCATTCATTATTACTAAAGTTTTCTCTCTCTTTTTTTTTTTTTTTTTGAGACAGGGTTTCACTCTGTTAACCAGCCTGAAGTACAGTGGTGTGATCACAGCTCACTGCAGTCTCTACATCCCAAGTTCAAATGATCCACCTGCCTGAGCCTCCCAAAGTGCTGGGATTACAGGCATGAGCCAC
>NW_012105919.1:740391-747445 GCF_000951045.1 Mandrillus leucophaeus
CACCCAGCTAATCTTTGTATTTTTAGTAGAGATGGGGTTTCACTATGTTGGCCAGGCTGGTCTTGAACTCCTGACCTCGTGATCCGCCCAACTTGGCTCCCAAAGTGTTGTGAGCCACAGTCGTGAGCCACAGTGCCCGACCTGATTAAGTCTTTGCTAAATATGCTCAGCTAGTTAATGAAATAATTAATGGTAATAAAGACATACTTGTTCTTGAAGCATATCTGACAGGTATCTCTCTGTCTCTCTCTCTCTATATATATATATACATTATATATATGAGAAAGAGATATACACACAATGATTTACAGTGTATAATGATTTACACATTTAGCCAGTCATTTCAGGAATCCTAATGAAAATACATATTATCTTTTGGAATGAAGAGTCTTATAATTAATAATTTATAGATTTGTAAGATATGATCAATCAAGAAAAATATTATTCCTGTCATTCCCCATCAAAATAACTTTTTGGCCAGGCATAGTGTCTCATGCCTTTAATCCTAGCACTTTGGGAGGCCAAGGCAGGCAGATTGCTTGAGCTCAAGAGTTGGAGACCAGCCTGGGCAACATGGTGAAACGCAGCTCTACAAAAAATTTAAAACATTAGCCCGGCATGGTGACATAAGCTTGTAGTCCCAGCTACTTGGGAAACTGAGGTGGTAGGATCACCTAAGCCCAGGGAGGTCGAGGCTGCAATGAGCTGTGATCGTACCACTGCACTCCAGCCAGGGTGACAGAGTAAGAGCCTGTCTCTAAAACAACAACAACAAAAAGACTATTTTAAAAAATGTTTAGGTAACAGGATTTTTTTCATTCATTCAATTACTTTTCTTTATTTGAGACAGAGTCTCGCTCTGTCACCCAGGCTAGAGTACAGTGGCACGATCTCGGCTTACTGCAATCTCCGCTTCCCAGGTTCAAGCAATCTCCTGCCTCAGCCTCCTGAGTAGCTGGGATTACAGGTGTGTGCCACTGTGCCCAGTTAATTTTTGTATTTTTAGTAGAGATGGGGTTTCACCATGTTGGCCAGGCTGGTCTTGAACTCCTGACCTCAAGTGATCCGTCTGCCTCAGTATCCCAAAGTGCTAGGATTACAGGTGTGAGCCACTGCACCTAGCCCATTCAACTACTTTATATTAAACACCTCCATGGGTTATGCACTGTGCTAGGCCCCAGGGATACAAGGGTGTACACAATGAATATGATTCTTTTCCTCTTGGCTCTCACTATATGATGGAGGGAGACAGACAGGAAATCATAATAGTCAGTTATAATTGTACATGATATCTACTCTGATAGGATAGGTAAAGAGCCAGAGAAGGCTTCCCTGAGAATAGTGGAATCTATGTGAAGACTTGAAGGATGAATAGGAGTTGCTTAAGTTATGGGTGAAGGAGTCATAGATGTATAAGCTGGACATGAGAGCTTGGAATGTTCCGGGACTCAGACATCGACATAGCTAGAGTGTAGAGTGTGAAGTAGGAAAGTAACCAGAAATGAAGATAGAGAAGTATTTAGTGTTAAGATGGTAGAGATGTACTTTTTTGTATCCTATATAAATGTATAAGGATGTGTTTTTGTGTTTTTAATGGTGTTCTTACAATGACTTGTTATCGCTGTAAGTTAATAGATAACCTGATTAAGAAAACTCTATGGCTCACGCCTGTAATCCCAGCACTTTGGGAGGCCAAAGCAAGTGGATCACGAGTGAGGAGTTCAAGACCAGCCTGACCAACATGGTGAAACCCCATGTCTACTAAAAATACAAAAATTAGCCAGGCGCGGTGGCACATGCATGTAATCCCAGCCACTCAGGAGGCTGAGGCAGGAGAATCGCTTGAACCCAGGAGGCGGAGGTTGCAGTGAGCCGAGATTGTGCCACTGCACTCCAGGCTGGGTAACATAGCAAGAGTCTCTCAAAAAAAAAAAAAAAAAAAAAAGAAAACTCAACTGGATCTAGTTATTAGTTTACAATTTATTAACTTATTCTTTTAGTATGAAGAGTTAATGGAAGCCTTTAAAACTTTGCATAAAGAATATGAGCAGCTCAAAGCATCTGGATTTTCTACAGCAGAAATAAGAAAGGTAAAGGAAAGAAAACATAGTAACAATTTTTTTGGGATTTGAATAATATTGGATTTAGCATTTTTGTTTTTAATTAATTCAGTATGAGTCTTAAGACTATATGGAGACTGTGATAGCAAATGGTACATTTTACTTTGTGGGACCTTTGGTAGTTCCTTACTGATGAAATTGATGAGACTGGGGTAAATTCACAATGAGTAGTTCCTTATAGTACGGAAGAAAAGTGATATATGTCCATCTACTGTTCCTCCATTATGTCCTGTAAGTAAACCAGAATAATGACAAGAACCTAGAGTCTGTATTTTAATTTCATTCATTATTACTAAAGTTTTCTCTCTCTTTTTTTTTTTTTTTTTGAGACAGGGTTTCACTCTGTTAACCAGCCTGAAGTACAGTGGTGTGATCACAGCTCACTGCAGTCTCTACATCCCAAGTTCAAATGATCCACCTGCCTGAGCCTCCTGAGTAGCTGAGATTACAGGCAGGCACCACCATGCCCAGCTAATTTTTGTATTTTTTTTGTAGTGACGGGATTTTGCCATGTTGCCCAGGTTGGTCTTGACCTCTTGGGCTCAAGCTATCCTCCTACCTTGGCCTCTCAAAGTACCGGGATTATAGGCATGAGCCACTACTGCACCTAGCTTCTATTTCTTGTTTAATCATATTTTCTAAATTTTCTACGAAGCATATGTTCAGGAATACTTTAGTAGGCCAGGTGTGGTAGCTCATGCCTGTAATCCAAACACTTTGGGTGGCTGAGGCTGGAGGATCATTTGAGCCCAAGAGTTTGAGACCAGCTTGGGCAAGATGGCAAGATTCTGTCTCAAGAAAAAAAAAAAATTAGCCAGGCATGGTGGTGCTCGCCTGTGGTCCTAGCTACTCAGGAAGCTGAGGCAGGAGGATCACTTGAGCCTAGGAGTTCAAGGCTGCAGTGAGCTGTGATCATACCACTGCACTCTAGGTGGGTGACAGAGTGAGTCTTTGTCTCAAAAATAAATAAATAAATAAATAAAAAATAATTCACTCATAATCTCATTCTCTAGAGACAACTATGGTTTGACATTTTGATAAATATATTTAAATCTTTTTCTTGGTATTCTGTAGATAAATGTTGTAATCTGCCTCTTTCAAGTAATGTCATATCATGACTTTTTCTCATGTCATTAAACATTCTTCTGTAATTTTTAATGACTTTCATTGTATTATGCAGTAATTTATTTAACAATCCTCATACATTTTGGTCATTTCGAAATTTTAGGTGTAACTTGCATTAATGAGAATCTTTATAGAGGATGTCTTTTCATGAATGTTTTATCCGGACAAATCATCAGATATAAAATTACTGGGCTAGAAGGGATGAACATTTATTTTAACACTTTTTTTTTTTTTGAGACAGAGTCTCACTCTGTCACCCAGGCTGGAGTGCAATGGCACAATCTTGGCTCACTGCAACCTATACCTCCTGGGGTTGAGCGATTCTCCTGCCTCAGCCTTCTAAGTAGCTGGGATTACAGGCACTTGCCACCATGCCCGGCTAATTTTGTATTTTTAGTAGAGACAAAGTTTCAACATGTTGGCCAGGCTGTATTTTAAGACTTTTGATATTGTTCTTCAGTACAATGCTATCAGTAATGAGTAAGAGTGCTCATTATTCCAAATTCTATCAATATTGACTACCATGTATATTTACATGGTAAATGTACGGTAACTTTACTGTTACTGTGATAGTTAAGCTCTTACTTTTTTAGATTTAGGAAGAGGTTTTTTTATTTGTTTGCTTTTATAACAAAATACTATGAAGCTGGTTAATAGGAAGGAAGTTTATTTTTGAAGTCTTTATTTTCAGAGAGGGAATTGGTTAACTGGAAAAACCAGGCACAAATTTATGTCATGAAAATACCGTAGCCTTAAAAATGATTTTGATGGAAAATTGGCAGAATATATGGTTTGGTGTTTAACAGAACAGATGGGATGTCAGCAGCTGTTGTTCACGTATTTAGACGTGCACACTTTCCATTATAGAAGATTTTTCAAAAATCATGTGCCCATATTTGGAATCAGAACACAAATGTGCCAGTTGGCAGCTTTACCTTGCTGCATTATAACCGGTTTTTGTTGCATTTCTGGATGAACACCAAGCTGCCAAAAAAATTACCCTGCATAAAAAGCCCTGGGAGAAAAATAGAAATGACCTTCATCCAAAAGAGGATCTTGGTTGTTAATGCTCTGGTTATAAATGATGAAAATGTTAGATGCATAATCAAAATAAAACCTTATCTGTATCCTACAGACTGAGAATACTTTTTCTTATAATGTCTTCTTTGCCACTTTTTAGGATATCAGTGCAATGGAAGAAGAAAAGGATCAGCTCATTAAGAGAGTTGAACATCTGAAGAAAAGGGTAAGGCAGAATTAGCACTGTAAGACTTTGGCCCCAAGCCCCAAGGACTTGCAAAGATTTAGGAATGCAAATAAAGATTCAGCCAAGCATGAGTGTACATCTGAGGATGGACTCAAATAACATTGACGAAAAGGGAATCTCTCTAGGCAGTAGCCCAGCACTTTCAAGGACCTGCAGTCTAGAGCTTTACTGTCATCTCTAGGGAGTACTGTTTACCAAAAGGAAATGATAAGTGGATGTCTGAGTCACATGACATGCTAATTTGTTTCCTCAAACCTGACAGTAACGTGTACTACTTATTCCCTTACTGTAGGTGGAGACAGCTCAGAATTATCAATGGATGCTTAAAATAGCAAGGCAACTTCGAGTTGAAAAAGAGAGAGAAGAATATCTTGCACAACAGAAACAGGAACAAAAGAATCAGGTATCCACATAAAAGTTTATATTTTTGTATGAAAGAAATAGTTCCTTCTCATAATCCAAAGGTAAAGAAAAGAGTTTTAAAATTGTAGACTTTCACATTCCTTTTGCTAACATAGTGGAATACTCTTTTAATTAAGATAAATATTTCGGGCCGGGTACAGTGGCTAACGCCTGTAATCCCAGCACTTTGGGAGGCTGAGGCGGGCGGATTACAAGGTCAGGAGTTCCTGGCCAACAAAGTGAAACCCTGTCTGTACTAAAAATACAAAAATTAGCCAGGCATGGTGGCGCATGCCTATAGTCCCAGCTACTCAGGAGGCTGAGGCAGGAGAATAGCTTGAACCCAGGAGGTGGAGGTTGCAGTGAGCCAAGACCGCACCACTACACTCCAGCTTAGGCAGCAGAGTAAGACTTTGTCTGAGAAAAGAAAAAAAAAGATAAATATTTTGTGGCAACAACAATACCACTTTTTGGGTTTTATATTCTGAATTGTATCTATACACTGTCTTTTGGCCTATGCTTACCTCATGTTGTTCCAGCATTACAGAAGAGTCATTGTAATGTTAACAGTAAGATTAACTGCTAATAAAACTTCTAGAATCTCTAACGGATGCCTTTAGATTCCAGGGCTATAAGACCATTCTTTTTATTCCACTGATCACAGTACCCTCTGCAATTTAATACAATGGCAAATAAGTCATGAAAAGGCTCAAAATCACCTACACTCCATGTTTTTAAACTTTGGCTTAAAGAAAAAATAATTTGCTCAGAAATTATTACTTCTACATATTAAAAATCTATTTTAAAATCTGAGTAGAGTTATACATTAAAATATATTTCACATAAGCTTCATTTACTACTAAATCAGCAGTTTAAATGTTTGGCTCTGCTGGCACTTGACTTGGCATTGAAGTAGTTTCACTGCAGCAGTAAGCTGCATTGCCTCAGCAGTAAGCTGCATTACTTGGCGTCGGTTTGTGATTCTGAAACATCGCTATGACAATGTTAACATTACTTAGCCTTAAGAAAACCATGTATAACAAGAAAAATCTGGTGTGTGTATTTCTTTGATAAGTATTTTTCCTTAAACTGCAAATTCAATAAATAACTAAAGAAAAATTTCTGAAAACTTCCTTTAAAAATGTACATGAAAAGGTATTGAGAGAACCAGTTACATTTTGGGTTTAATATGGGAATTTTCTGAGTTTTTATTATTTGTTCCCTTTATATCATAAGAATTATATGGAACTTGTATTTTCCATTGCTTGCTTAAGTGAGAGGTAAGCTTCAGTAGACTAAGCAAGTAATCAATTTAATTGTATTTTAAAGCTATTTCATGCAGTGCAAAGATTGCAAAGAGTACAAAACCAGCTGAAAAGCATGCGCCAAGCTGCAGCAGATGCAAAACCTGAAAGTAAGTGGAAATTATTATATGGTATAGGTGATTAGAAAATACTAATTTAAATCAAGATCTTCCTAAAAATATCAATTTGTGGGAATTAACTATCATCAAGTGATGTCTTAGCATTTTGGAACATCATTTCCTAGCTGGAGAAGGAGAGCCCTGATGAAGACATCCCTGGGTTTTCACCAGATGTTTTTAAAAATTCCCAACCAGATGGCCAGGTGCAGTGACTCACGCCTATAATCCCAGCACTTTGGGAGGCCAAGGTGGCGAGAGGTCAGGAGTTCGCCAGCCTGGCCAACATGGCGAAACCCCGTCTCTACTAAAAACACAAAAATTAGCTGAGCGTGGTGGCAGGTGTCTGTAATCCCAGATACTCGGGAGGCTGAGGCAGGAGAATCCCTTGAATCTGGGAGGCGGAGGTTGCAGTGAGCCAAGATCACACCACTGCAGCCCAGCATAGGCGATAGAAGGAGACTCCATCTTAACAACAGTAACAAAAAATTCCTAACCAGTTTTTCACATCAGAGAGTAAAGATAATGAAAACAATTGTAGAGGGAGGCCGTCCAGTTTATGCTTGTATAAAGGACTTAGCATGGCTGGGCATGGTAGCTCACACTTATAATCCCAGCACTTTAGGAGGCTGAGGCGGGTAGATCACTTGAGGTCAGGAGTTCGAGACCAGCCTGGCCAACATGGTGAAACCCTGTTTCTACTAAAAGTACAAAAACATT
>NW_012105919.1:748600-750669 GCF_000951045.1 Mandrillus leucophaeus
AGCCTCCCAAAGTGCTGGGATTACAGGCATGAGCCACTGCGCCCGGCCAAGGCTAATCATCGTTATACTCCACACATTTGTGAGATTTATTACATAAAAGAAGACACTCATTTGATTATAGTAGGATCAGTGAGATGTTTTCAAAGGGTTTTTAATAGAAAAGTTTGCTGATATCTTAGTGACCTTGTATTTAATTTCTCCAGGATTTTGAAAGATAATGCTTTTAAAACTTTTCATAGAAACATATGACTAGTTTTCAAGGTCTAAGTTAAATTTTTTAAGAGAGTAATTTAAAATTTGGTGGAAACTTGGGTTTTATGTTTAAAACAGCTTTATTGAGGTAAAGTCGACATATAACAAACCATACAAGACCTGGTGCAATGGTTCATACCTGTAATCCCAACATTTTAGGAGGCAAAGGTGAGCAGATCACTTGATCCCAGGAGATCAAGACCAGCCTGGGCAACATGGCAAAACAAAAAAATACAAAAATTAGCCAGGTGTGGTGGTGCACGCTTGTAGTCCCAGCTACTTTGGGAGGCTGAGGTGGGAGGATCACTTGAGCCGGGGAGGTGGAAGTTGCAGTGAACTGAGATTGTGCCACTGCACTCTAGCCTGGGCAACAGAGGGAGACTCTGTCTCAAAAAAAAAAAGAAAAAAGAAAAGAAAAAGCTGCACATATTTGGTGTGGTTCAGTGACTCAATGCCTATAATCCTACTCCTTTGGGAGGCCATGGTAAGAGGATCACTTGAGCCCAGGAGTTTGAGACCAGCCTGGGCAACATAGCAAGACCCCATCTCTACAAAAAATAAAAAATTATTTGGGAAGCCAAGGCGGGTGAATCCCAAGGTCAGGAGATCGAGACCATCCTGGCTAACATGGTGAAACCCCGTCTCTACTAAAAAAATATAAAAAATTAGCCAGGCATGGTGGCGGGCACCTGTAGTCCCAGCTACTTGGGAGACTGAGACAGGAGAACGGCATGAACCTGGGAGGCGGAACTTGCAGTGAGCCAAGATCGTGCCACTGCACTCCAGCCTGGGCGACAGAGCGAGACTCAGTCTCAAAAGAAATAAAATAAAAATAATAAAAAATTAGCTGGGCATGGTGGTGCATGCCTATAGTCCTAGCTATCCAGGAGACTGAGGCAGGAGGATCACTTGAGCCCAAGGGTTTGAGGTTAAAGTGAGCTATGATTGTGCCACTGCACTCCAGCCTAGGTGACAGAGTAAGACCTTGTCTCAGTAAATAAATAGCATATATTTAAAGTGTATTTTAAAAAAATTTTTTTAAATTTTACTTTAAGTTTTGGGTTACATGTGCTGAATGTGCAGGTTTGCTACATAAGTATACATTTGCCATGGTGGTTTACTGCACCTATCAACCTGTCATCTAGGTTTTAAACTCTGCACACATTAAGTATTTGTTCAAATGCTCTTCTTCCCCTTTCCTCCCATGCCCTAAAGTGTATTCTTGATTTCTTTTGACATATGTATACACTGGTGAAACCATCAGCTTTTGATCAAGATCACAAACCTATCTATCATCCCTAAACATTTCCATTGACTGTTTTTAATGTCTCACTCTTGCCCCCTTCTGCCTCTCTGTCCCTCCCCAGACAACCATGGATTTGCTTTCTGTCACTGTAAATCAGTTTATATTTTCTAGAATTAGAAACTTTTCTTTAAATACAGAAAATATTATTTGAGTATTTTAAATCTTGAAAAACATTTTAGTTTTTGATTCCATGCATCTCTAATTACATGGGGTATGTTTAAAAACCTGAGGATGGAAAAGCTGGTCATCTAACAGACAAAGAAGCCAGGATGTAGATTTAATCAAAAGCCACATAGGAATGACTGACTGATTACAGTGTGATTTATTTTATTTATTTATTTATTTATTTATTTATCTATCTATTTATTTATTTATTTATTTATTGAGACGGAGTTTCGCTCCTGTTCCAGGCTGGAGTGCAATGGCATGATCTCAGCTCACTGCAACCTCCGCCTCCCGGGTTCAAGCGATTCTCCTGCCTCAGCCTTCTAAGTAGCTGGGATTACAGGCA
>NW_012105919.1:753942-755778 GCF_000951045.1 Mandrillus leucophaeus
AGATCACTTGAGGTCAGGAGTTCGAGACCAGCCTGGCCAACATGGTGAAACCCTGTTTCTACTAAAAGTACAAAAACATTAGGTGGGCATGATGACATGTGCCTGTAATCTCAGCTACTTGGGATGCTGCAGCAGGAGAATTGCTTGAACCTGAGAGGCGGAGGTTACAGTGAGCCGAGATCGCGCCATTGCACTCCAGCCTGGGCAACAGAGCGAGACTCTGACTCTAAATAAATAAATAAATAAATAAATAAATAAAGGACTTAGCATGGCTGTTGTGAAAATGATGATTGGAAAAATTATGAATCATTGTGTTAAAGCCAGGGCTATAAAGAAAAATAATAGAATGCTGGATCCTTAAAACCGAGTGTTTTTCATATTTTGGTTTGTAGAATAACAGTGCTACTGATGTAGATATCCCTGGCTGTGTTCTTACATTAGCTTAACACAGAGGATAAACTGTCCTAATAGCCCAGATTACACCACCAGATCCATCCTAGGCATTTTACAAAGCGTTTTTGTTTGTCAGAAGAAAGACCACACAAACTGAAAGAGCGACGGAAAGCTCTCATTTGTATTGGAGAACTATCCCAATGTAAATAGCTGATAGAGGGTTAATTCATCTTTCTGTAGTAATCTATGAAATTCTATAAGAGCAGGGAGCAGGAGGTTAAGGAGTTCCGACTTTGTTGACATCTTTCTGGGAAGTGGAAAAGTCTTAAGTGATCTATTCACAGCCTAGGAAAAGGGTAGATTAAACATATTTAATTGATCCAGGTATTTATTTTAACAAGCTTTAACTTTTCAGTAACAAAAAAGGCTAACAAAAGCTAATATTTACTTACATAACAAAAAGTACTTTTAGTATGACAGTGTAATTTGTCTTTTTGCAGAGTAACAGCTATATTATAAAACATTCACTGAGGTTAATCTTTTTTTTTTTTTTTTGAGATGGAGTTTTGCTCTTGTTGCCCAGGCTGGAATGCAGTGGTGTGATCTCAGCTCTCTGCAGCCTCCGCCTCATGGGTTCAAGTGATTCTTCTGCCTCAGCCTCTGGAGTAGTTGGTATTACAGGTATGCGCCACCACGCCCGGCTAATTTTTGTGTTTTTAGTAGAGACGGGGTTTCTGCATGTTGGCCAGGCTGGTCTTTAACTCCTGACCTCAGGTGATCTGCCCGCCTCAGCCTCCCAAAGTGCTGGGATTACAGGCATGAGCCACTGCGCCCGGCCAAGGCTAATCATCGTTATACTCCACACATTTGTGAGATTTATTACATAAAAGAAGACACTCATTTGATTATAGTAGGATCAGTGAGATGTTTTCAAAGGGTTTTTAATAGAAAAGTTTGCTGATATCTTAGTGACCTTGTATTTAATTTCTCCAGGATTTTGAAAGATAATGCTTTTAAAACTTTTCATAGAAACATATGACTAGTTTTCAAGGTCTAAGTTAAATTTTTTAAGAGAGTAATTTAAAATTTGGTGGAAACTTGGGTTTTATGTTTAAAACAGCTTTATTGAGGTAAAGTCGACATATAACAAACCATACAAGACCTGGTGCAATGGTTCATACCTGTAATCCCAACATTTTAGGAGGCAAAGGTGAGCAGATCACTTGATCCCAGGAGATCAAGACCAGCCTGGGCAACATGGCAAAACAAAAAAATACAAAAATTAGCCAGGTGTGGTGGTGCACGCTTGTAGTCCCAGCTACTTTGGGAGGCTGAGGTGGGAGGATCACTTGAGCCGGGGAGGTGGAAGTTGCAGTGAACTGAGATTGTGCCACTGCACTCTAGCCTGGGCAACAGAGGGAGACTCTGTCTCAAAAAAAAAAA
>NW_012105919.1:759088-788058 GCF_000951045.1 Mandrillus leucophaeus
CCTGTTCCAGGCTGGAGTGCAATGGCATGATCTCAGCTCACTGCAACCTCCGCCTCCCGGGTTCAAGCGATTCTCCTGCCTCAGCCTCCTGAGTAACTGGGATTACAGGCATATGCCACAATGCCCAACTAATTTTGTATTTTTTTTTTTTTTTAGTAGAGACGGGGTTTCTCCATGTCGGTCAGGCTGCTCTCAAACTCTCAACCTCAGGTAATCCGCCCACCTTGGCCTCCCAAAGTGCTGGGATTACAGGCGTGAGCCACCATGCCTGGCCTATTTTTTATTTTTTGAGATGGAGTTTCACTCTCGTTGCCCAGACTAGAGTGCAATGGCATGATCTCAGCTCACCGCAACCTCTGCCTCCCGGGTTCAAGCAATTCTCCTGCTTCAAGCGTGTTTACAGCCTCCAGAGTAGCTGGGATTACAGGCATGAGTCACCACACCCGGCTAATTTTTTGTATATTTAGTAGAGATGGGGTTTTTCCATGTTGGTCAGGTTGGTCTCAAACTCACAACCTCAGGTGATTCGCCTACCTTGGCCTCCCAAAGTGCTGGGATTACAGGCATGAGGCACCGCGCCCAGCCTACAGTGTGATTTATTAAACACTTTCTCTTCTCTTCCTTTCTCTAATCCTGAAAAAAGGAGTAGTGAAGCAATGAATGGAAAACTTATAATTTGCAGTTAATAAAATTTTACATGTTAATATATGGTTAGCACAGTGGAACTAAAAATAGTTTTAAGGCTTTGGGCCGGATGTATTATGCAATCTATGTCCACAGATTACTTAAACCAGAAACTCCATGTGTTAAAAATTCAAGCCAGGCCGGATGCAGTGGCTCACACATGTAATCCCAGCACTTTGGGAGGCCCAGGCAGGCGGATCACTCGAGGTCAGGAGTTGGAGACCAGCCTGGCCTTAACGTGATGGAACCCTATCTCTACTAAAAATACAAAAAATTAGCTGCGCTGATAGTGTGTGACTAATTCCAGCTACTCAGGAGGCTGAGGCAGGAGAATTGCTTGAACTCAGAAGGTGGACAGAGGATGCAGTGAACCCAGAATGCACCAGTGCACTCCAGCCTGAGTGACAGAGCGAGATTTCGTCTCAAGAAAACCAAAAAACATTCAAGTCAGAATTTGTAAATGTGTAAATGGAAAGATCTGAAATAAACTTTGTAAATCTCTCTAGGCTGGGAATTTAAAACAAGACTGTTACTCACTGAAAATCTGTGTATGTAGTTGTCCATCTGCATAAATAAGAAAACTAAAATCTTAAAAATATAAATTGCCCCTTAACTGTAAACTAATAATACTTTACAAAATAAAAAAAATACCAAAACATGGAAAGCTTAAAACATTTATGTGTAGATAGATACCTTGTTTCTTTTTTTTTTTGAGACGGAGTCTCGCCCTGTCGCCCAGGCTGGAGTGCAGTGGCCGGATCTCAGCTCACTGCAAGCTCCGCCTCCCGGGTTCACACCATTCTCCTGCCTCAGCCTGCCTAGTAGCTGGGACTACAGGCGCCCGCCACCTCGCCTGGCTAGTTTTTTGTATTTTTTAGTAGAGACGGGGTTTCACCGTGTTAGCCAGGATGGTCTCGATCTCCTGACCTCGTGAACTGCCCGTCTCGGCCTCCCAAAGTGCTGGGATTACAGGCTTGAGCCACCGCGCCTGGCCCTCTTTTCTTTTTTTGAGACAGTCTCCCTCTGTCGTCCAGGCTGGAGTGCGGTGACGGTGATGCCGTCTCGGCTCACTGCATCCTCCTCCTCCCAGGTTCAAGCAATTCTTGTTCCTCAGCCTCCCAAGTAGCTGGGACTACAGGCATGCGCCACCATGCCCGGCTAATTTTTGTATTTTTAGTAGAGACAGGATTTCGCCGTGTTGCCCAGGCTGCTCTCAAACTCTTGACCTAGGTGATCCACCCACCTTGGCCTCCCAAAGTGGTAGAATTATAGGTGGGAGCCACTGCACCTGGCCTGTTTCTCTTTTTTAGATTTTAACTTGTGGTACTTTTAGTAATGTCTTCATTGGCTTGAAGCTGACAAATGATAATTAATTACCATTTATGAACTGTTATAATAGAAATATAAATTGTGCTAGGTACAGTGGCTCACGCCTGTAATCCCAGCACTTTGAGAGGCTGAGGCGGGTAATTGCTCAAGCCCAGGAGTTAAGAGACCAGCCCGGGCAACATGGCAAAACCTCGTCACTACAAAAAAAATACAAAAATTACCTAGGCGTGGTGACTCACACCTGTGGTGCCAGCTACTTCCAGCTACTCAGGAGGCTAAGGTGGGAGGATCACTTGAGCCGTGAAGGTTTAGGTTGCAGTGAGCTGAGATAATAGTGCCACTGCACTCTAGCCTGGGTGACAGAGCAAGACCCTGTCTCAAAATAAATAAATAAATAAATATATATATATATATGTGTGTGTGTGTGTGTATATATATAAATATAAATACACACACACATATATATATACTGCATCAAAAGTATTCCAAAAGAAAAAAAATACATGATCATCTGAATAAAAGAGCACCTGGGTTAGATTTTATTTGTTATCATTTGGTTCATGAGTCTCTTAAATACTTAGAAGGTAAAATATGACCCAACAATATATCTGACTCTGCACATGTTATTTTTGCGTATTGTGGGTTATAAAAGAATTAGGTTATAATTTGAAAAGGTCATAATAACACTTTTTCTATAACTATTTAAATATTCTTCCATGTAAATTGTGTTTCTTCATTTTCATTGTAATCAACAATAAAATATTTCAATGGCCAATCTTTTATTGTACTATGCTAGATATTATGCAAATTGTTTTCAACAGATAGGCCCTATCCAGGTCTTATATTTAAAATAGTATACAGATTATCACTGTACCTACTTTTTGGGCTGAATATTTATTTATTTTGTTTTTAAAGGTTTAATGAAGAGGCTAGAGGAGGAGATAAAATTTAATTTGTATATGGTAACTGAAAAATTTCCTAAAGAATTAGAAAATAAGAAAAAGGAATTACATTTTTTACAAAAAGTAGTTTCAGAGCCAGCAATGGGCCATTCTGATCTTCTTGAACTTGAATCTAAAGTAAGTGAGAATCATCTTTTTATAGCTCTCAATTTTATCTGATCCCCAGTCCTATAAAATTATGTGAACTGCTTTCTGTAGTATCCCACTATTGACTCTTAAATTAACCTATGCTAAGAGTTGACAACTCTCATAAGGGTTTGTCCTTTATGAGGAATTTTAGAATGTTATGCTGTTACTTAATCCACATGATGTTATGAAAACATAGTCAATTGATTAGCAAATGAAATAACTTAAATATGTAAATTAATGTGAATAAATTGACCAGTGGGTTCATGTCTTCATAATATAAGCATTTAGATGAGAAATTTAAAAATATTTTAATTATTAATTTTTATTTCCAAGCAAAGTATTATAGCAATTTTATATTTAAAGCTAATATTTTTATTAACCTGGTATACCTGCCTTGGAATTACTAAATGTTGTAATGCTTATTGAAAGCTAGTATCAGATTATACCTTTTTCTATTTTTTTGAGACAGTACTTGCTCTGTTGCCCAGGCTAGAGTACAGTAGCACAATCTTGGCTTACTGCAACCTTCACCTCCTGGGTTCCAGTGATTCTCCAGCCTCAGCCTCCCAACTAGCTGGGATTATAGGCACGAATCACCAAGCCTGGCTAATTTTTTGTTTTGTTTTTGTTTTGTTTTTTTTTTTTTTTTTTTGAGATGGAGTCTCGTTCTGTTGCCCAGGCTAGAGTGCAGTGGCATGATCTCGGCTCACTGCAACCTCCGCTTCCCGGGTTCAAGTGATTCTCCTGCCTCAGCCTCCTGAGTAGCTGGGATTACAGGCATGTGCCACCACGCCTAGCTAATGTTTGTATTTTTATTAGAGACAGGGTTTCACCATGTTGGTCAGGCTGGTCTTGAACTCCTGACCTTGTGATCCACCTATCTCGGCCTCCCAAAATGTTGGGATTACAGGTGGGCCTTGTTTTGTTTCTTGAGATGGAGTATTGCTCTGTTGCCTAGGCTGGAGTGCAATGGCGAGATCTCGGCTCCCTGCAACCTCCGCCTCCCGGGTTCAAGCCATTCTCCTGCCTTAGCCTCCCAAGTAGCTGGGACTACAGGTATGTGCCACCATGCCTGGCCAATTTTTTTATTTTTAGTAGAGACAGGGTTTTGCCATTTGGCCAGGCTGGTCTCAAAACTCCTGACCTCAGGTGATCTGCCCACCTCAGCCTCCCAAAGTGCTGGGATTACAGGTGTGAGCCAATGTACTTGGCCTGATTATACCATTTTTGTTCCCTAGAATTAAAACACTAGGTCAGGTTCAGTGCCTTTTTTTTTTTTTTTACTTTTCAGACTGAACTTGCTCTGTTGCCCAGGCTGGAGTGCAGTGGCACAATCTTGGCTCACTGCAACCTCCACCTTCTGGGTTCAAACAATTCTTCTGCCTCAGCCTGTCAACTAGCTGGGATTATAGGTGCATGCCACCATGCCTGGCTAATTTTTTTTTTTTTTGCGGGGGATGGAGTCTCACACTGTCACCCAGGCTGGAGTTCAGTGACATGATCACAGCTCACTGCAGCTTCCATCTCCCAGGCTCAAGTGATCCTCCCACCTCAGCTTCCCAAGGAGCTGGGACTATAAGGTGCATGCCACCAGTTCTGGCAAAGTTTTTGAATTTTTTGTACAGACAGGGTCTGGCCATGTTGCCCAGCATGGTCTTGACCTCCCAGATTCAAGAGATCTGCCTGCCTCTGTCTGCCTCAGCCTCCCAAAGTGCAGGGATTACAAGTGTGAGCCATTGCACTCAGCCTAATTGAAAAGTTTTGACTTGCTAATTCTGTAGTGTGCTTAATATGTGGTTAATAGCCACTACAGTTAAAACTACAATTAAATATGTAATTCTGACTTTTTTTTTTTTGAGACAGAGTCTAGCTCTGTTGCCCAGGCTGGCGTGCAGTGGTGCGATCTCGGCTCACTGCAACCTCCACCTCCTGGATTCAAGTGAATTCTCCTGCCTCCCGGGTAGCTGGAATTACAGGCACCCACCACCATGCCCAGCTAATTTTTGTATTTTTAGTAGAGACGGGGGTTTCACTGTGTTGGCCAGGCTAGTCTCAAACTCCTGACCTTGTGATTAACCCACCTCGGCCTCCCAAAGTGCTGGGATTATAGGTGTGAGCCACCACACCCGGGCCTGTTTTATGCTTTTAATTTACTTAGAAAAATTAAATGTCCAAGTCAGATCTGGCTAAAAATTTCTTTTGTTATGTTTTGTTTTTGAGATGGAGTCTCACTCTGTCGCCTGGGCAGGAGTCCAGTGATGCGATATCGGCTCACTGCAACCTCCACCTCCTGGGTTCAAGCGATTCTCCTGTCTCAGCCCCCAGAGTAGCCGGGACTACAGGTGCGTGCCACCATGCCCAGCTAATTTTTTGTATTTTTAGTAGAGACGGGATTTCACCATGTTGGCCAAGCTGGTCTCGACCTGACCTCAGATGATCCACCCGCCTCAACCTCCCAAAGTGCTTCAATTACAGGCATGAGCCACCACGCCCGGCCTAATCTGGCTAAAATTTAATGTCACAGAATTAGGGTTAGGGTTAGAGAGAACTCTAATCTTTCAAAGGATGGATACACTGAAAACCATGGTTTTTGTTTTGATTTGTTGAGGAACCATTTGCTTCTGTCAGATTTATTCAGTTTTGTTACGTTTTGGAGATATTTAGATTAATGATTAGGATAAATGATAGCTATAGAAGATTCACAGATTATTAGCACAGGAAGGGCGTTATCCCTGTCAACTCTCAGCTGGGTTCATGAATCCTTGTAATAAATCCTTGGTGCATGTTTGTTCACATTTGCTTTATCACTTGCAGTGACTTGAAGTCACAACCTAGGTGAGGGGATAGCTTCAGATTTTTAGAAAGCATCTTTGTGGTAATGTATAAATATTTCATGTAAAATACTTTAGAATAATTTAGACATGGGTGATTAAATCTGTATAAATAATCAAATTGTGTAACTATATATCATGAAATGTAAATTGTTTCTAAAAGTAATCATAACAAGCTCCCCATAACATTAATGGAACTGTTTTGCCCATCAGAGACTTAATGTTAAGAACTGTAAATTCAGGCTGGGTGCTATGGTTCACATCTGTAATGCCAGCACTTTGGGAGGCCAAGGTGGGAGGCTCACTTGAACCCAGGAATTCAAAATCAGTCTGGGCAAACATAGCAAGACCCCATCTCTTAAAAAAAAAAAATTAGTCTAGGTGAAACTGAGACCCATAAATTCAAGGCTAGTTTGGCCAGATGTCACTTAGTTTATGTACTTATAGGGAAAGATTTAACTTTTTTTTTTTTTTTGCTCTCATGCTGTTTTAGATAAATGAAATAAACACAGAAATTAACCAGCTGATTGAAAAGAAAATGATGAGAAATGAGCCCATTGAAGGCAAACTCTCACTGTATAGGCAACAGGTAAGAACATTCTTTTGGCTCACATATATAGATCTGTAAGCATATTCGTGAACCACTGGCTGTGTTATCTATAGTCTTAAAGTGAGAAGGAAGTAGAGAATAAATGTTGTTCTGTCACTGCTGATCTCCAGAGTATATCAAAGAATTAGTGGAAAAGCCACAAAAGATGCTTATTCAAGTTTGAAATTTGATACTTCTAATAATGCTTAGTTTCCTCAGCATGTACAAACTGTGGTAATAGAGCTATTTGTGTTTGTATCTGTGACTGTGGAATTTATTTTTAAAATGAAAACTTACCTTAGGTGGTATAAGTAAAAACATTTATAATTTTTAATGAGTTAATAAAAGTATGCTTTTTCAGGTTTAAAGTTAGTTTGCAAGTGTAGAATAAATCAAATTTTAGTGCTAAAGCATTTATTATTTTATCCACAACTAAATTGTCACTTAGTTTTGAGGGTACTTACCTTGTTTTATATTTTTATAAAAGATTGAAATGAAGGCCATGGCTTATCTGAAAAGAACCCAGGCGGGAGGATTTTAGTGTGAAGAGCATTCTATAACCACAGAAAATACTAAGCTACATAACAAAGCATTATTTAAGGACATTAGAATTTTTTAAAACCTTTATAATGGAAAATTTCAATCAATTACAAAGGTAGAGGCAAATTGTTCAATAAACGCTCATGTTTCCCTGAGCTACAGGGTTCAGGGCCATTCTTGTTTCTTCTATACTACCAACCCCAACTGTATTATTTTGAAGCATATCTTAGAGTTCGTCGTATCATTACATCTATAAATATTTAAGAATATATATCTAGCCAGGCGCGGTGGCTCACACCTGTAATCCCAACACTTTGGGAGGTCGAGGTGGGTGGATCACGAGGTCAGGAGATCGAGACCATGGTGAAACCCCGTCTCTACTAAAAATACAAAAAATTAGCCGGGCGTGGTGGTGGGCGCCTGTAGTCCCAGCTACTCAGGATGCTGAGGCAGGAGAATGGCGTGAACCCGGGAGGCAGAGCTTGCAGTGAGCCAAGATCACACCACTGTACTCCGGCCTGGGCGACAGAGCGAGACTGTCTCAAAAAAAAAAAAAAAAAAAACCCATCAAGAATATGATTACTACTGAAAATTGGTTTTTAGTTCATTTTGTCCTTGAGGTATATATTCAGAGACGTTTCTAGCATCTGTCCCTGTGCTTCCACCCTATTCTTTCCTTCCCACATAGGTTATTTTTTAAATTTCACACTTTATTATTCCATTAGAAATATTATATAGATGTATATACTCATATCTCACTTCTTAGGGAAAGAAGAACATATTAAACACACTTTTCTTCTCCTTGCGTTTTTTTTCTTCTTAACAATATATGCTGGTGACCATTCCATAGTAGAAAACCTTTTATTCCTTTTTAAAAATAACTTGATTGAGATATAATTCACATACCATACAATTTACCCATTTAAAGTGTACACTTCAGTGGTATTTTAGTGTATTTATAGAGTTTGTGCAGCCATCACCATGATCAATTTTAGAACAATTTTATCACCCCTAAAATAAACCCCAAACCTAGCACCCACTTTCCATTTCTCCCCCAAACCCCCAATTTCAACTGATTTGAGACCAAATCAGTCTCTATAGATTTGCCTGTCATGCACATTTCATATAAATGGAATATTTTAATATGTTATTCCTTGTCATTGGCTTCTTTCACTTAGCATAACATTTTTAAAGTCCATCCATGTTGTAGTATGTATATCAGTACATCATTCCTTTTTATTGCTGAATAATACTCCATTGTATAGCTGCATCATATTTTGTTTGTCCATTCATTGGTTAGTGGGCATTTAGGTTATTTTTACTTTTTGGCTATTATGAGTAATGCTACTACGAACATTCTTATACAAGTTTTTGTGTGGATATATGGGATTTTAAAATTATTTTCTAAATTGACAAATACAAATTGTTTATGTTTATGGTATGCAACCTGATGTTTTGAAATCATAGAATAGCTGAAACGAACAAATATATGCATTACCTCACATACTAATTTTTTTGTGGTGAGAACATTTAACATCTATCCTCTTACCAATTTTCAAGTGTAAGGTACATTAACTATAATTACATTATACAAAGATCTCTTGAATTTATTCCCCCAACTGAAATTTTGTATCCTTTGACCAGTATCTTTCCAATCTGTATACCTCCCTAATCCCCTGAAAGCCACCATTTTACTCTTCTGCTTCCATGAGTTCAGCTTTTTAAGATTCCTCATATGAATGAGATCATGTAGTATTTGTCTTTCTGTGCCTGGCTTATTTCATTTAACATAGTGTCCTTCAGGCTTATCCATGTTGTTGTAAATGACAGGATTTCCCTCTTTTTAAAGGCTGAATAGTATTCCATTTTGCATATACCACATTTTCTTTATGTATTCATTCACTGATGGATACATGGGTTGAGTCCATATGTTGGCCATTGAAATTAATGCTGCAATGACAATGTAAATGCAGATATCTCTTCAATATACTGATTTTTATTTCCCTTGGATATATACACACTAGTGGGATTGCTGGATTATATGCTAGTTCTATTTTTAACTTTTGAGGAACCTCCATACTGTTTTCTATAATGGCTATACTAATTTACATTCCCATCCACAGTGTACCAGAGTTCCCTTTTCTTCACATCCTCACCACCACTTGTTATCTTGTGTCATTTTGATAATAGCTATTCTAATAGTTATGAGGTGATAACTCATTTTTAAATTTACATTTCCTTGATGATTAGGGATGCTGAGCATTTTTTCATATACCCATTGGCCATTTGTATGTCTTTAATAAATGTCTCTTTCAGTTATTTGCCCATTGTTTAATCAGGTTATCTATTTTTTTTGATATGAGTTGAGTTCCTTATATATTTTAGATATTAACCCCATTTTTGAATTGGGTTGTTTGGTTTTTTGTTGTTGGGTTTTACGAGTTCTCTGTATATTCTGGATTTTTTTTTTCTTAGAGATAGGGTCTCACTCTGTTGCCCAGGCTGGAGTGTGCCATCATAGTTCACTGCAGCCTTGAACTCCTGGGCCCAAGTGATTCTCCCTCTTCAACCTCCCAAGTAGCTGAGACTACAGGTACCTGCCACTGCACCTGGCTAATTTTCTGTAGAGATGGGATCTTTCTACAGTGCCCAGTCTGGTCTTCAGTCCCTTCAAGAGATCCTCCCACCTGGGCCTCCCAAAGTACTGGGATTATAAGTATCAGCCACTATGCCTGGCTTATTCGGGATGTTAATCCCTTATCAGATACATGATTTGCAAATATTTTCTCCCATTCTGTGTGTTGCCTTTTTACTCTGTTGACAGTGTCTTTTGATGCACAAAAGTTTTAAATTCTCATGAAGTCCAATTTGTCTAATTTTTTCTTTTGTTGCCTATGCTTTTGATGTCATATCCAAGAAATCATTGCTAAATCCGGTGTTGTGAAACATTTACCCTATGTTTCCTTCTAACAGTCTTATGCTGTTCCCTAACAGTAATGCTGGCCTCAGAGAATGAGTTAGGAAGTTATGCTACTCTTCAACTTATTGGAAAAGTTTGAGAAGGATTTGGTGTTTGTTATTTTTTACTTTTTTATTTTTGAGACGAAGTTTCGCTCTTGTTGCCCAGGCTGGAGTGCAATGGCGTGATCTCGGCTCACCACAACCTCCGCCTCCCAGATTCAAGCAATTCTACTGCCTCAGCCTCCTGAGTAGCTGGGATTACAGGCATGCACCACCACGCCAGCTAATTTTGTATTTTTAGTAGAGACAGAGTTTCTCCATGTCTCTACTAAAGGTCAGGGTGGTCTCGAACTCTCGACCTCAGGTGATCCACCCGCCTCGGCCTCCCAAAGTGCTGGGATTACAGGCGTGAGCCACCGCGCCCAGCCTGGTGTTCGTTAATTTAAGTGTTGGGTGGAATTCACCAGTGAGGCCATCAGGTCCAGGGCTTTTCTTTGTTGGGAGATTTTTTTTTTTTTAGACAGAGTCTCGCTCTGTCACCTAGGCTGGAATGCAGTGGCGCAATTTCAGCTCACTGCAACCTCTGCCTCCTGGGATGAAGCAATTCTCTGCCTCAGCCTCCCAAGTAGCTGAGATTATAGGCGCCTGCCACCACCCTTAGCTAATTTTTCTGTATTTTTAGTAGAGACAGGGTTTTACCATCTTGGCCAGGCTGGTCTTGAACTCCTGACCTTGTGATACACCCACCTTGGCCTCCCAAAGTGCTGGGATTACAGAGCTTGCAATGAGCTGAGATCATGCCATTGCACTCCAGTCCGGGCAACAGTGCGAGACTCCCATCTCAAAAAAAAATGTATTTTTGGCCGGGTGCGGTGACTCACGCCTGTAATCCTAGCACTTTGGGAGGCTGAGGCAGGCAGATCACATGAGGCCAGGAGTTCGAGACCAGCCTGGCCAACATGGTGAAACCCTGTCTCTGTTAAAAATACAAAAATTAGCCAGGCGTGGTGGTACATGTCTGTAATCCCAGCTACTCGGGAGGCTGAGATGGAAAAATCGACCCTGGGAGGCAGAGGTTGCAGTGAACCAACATCATGCCTCTGTATTACAGCCTGGGTGGCAGAGGAAGACTCTGCCTCACAAAAAAAAAAAAAAAAAAAAAAAAAAAAAAGAAAAAAAAAGAAAACATGTATTTTTAGTTTCCACAAGTTTGTTAATTTACCAGTTTTGTTTCTGTTAATGATTTCGAACTTCATCCCGTTGTAGTCAAATAAGATACTCTGTATGATATCTATCTTTTAAAATCTACTGAAACTTTTTTTTTTTTGGACACAGTCTCACTCTGTCACCCAGGCTGGAGTGCAGTGGCGAGATCTCAGCCTCTATATGTCTCAGTTTTCTATATGTCTGCTAGATCTAGTTGGTTTATTTTGTTAAGTCCTGTATTTTCTAACTTATATTCTGCTTGTTCTATCCATTATTGAGATTGAATGTTGAAGTCTGAAACTATCATTATACAATTGTCTTTTTCTGTGTTCAATTCTGTCAGTTTTAGCTTCATATATTTTGATGGTCTGTCATTAGATGTGAGAATGTTTATAATTGCTTATAATCTTGCTGTATTGAACCTTTTATTAATAATGTCCTTCTTTGTCTCTTGTACTCTTTTAAAATTTAAAGTTATTTCATCTGATATTAATATAGTCACCCTGTTGTCTTTTGTTTATTATTTGAATGGAATATCTTTTTCCATCCTTTCACTTTCAATTTAGTTATGTCTTTGGATCTAAAATGAGTCTCCTGTAGACAGCATTACTTGGATCATGTGGTTTCTTGGGGGTTTTCTTTTGAGACGGAGTTTCGCTCTTGTTGCCCAGGCTGGAGTGCAATGGCATGATCTCAGCTCACTGCAACCTCTGCCTCCCTGGTTCAAACGATTCTCCTGCATCAGCCTCCTGAATAGCTGGCGCTTGCCGCCACGCCCAGCTAATTTTTTGTATTTTCAGTAGAGACGGGGTTTCACCATGTTGACCAGGCTGGTCTTGAACTCCTGACCTCAGGTGATCTGCCCGCTTCGGCCTCCCAAAGTTCTGGGATTACAGGCGTGAGCCACCACGCCCGGCATGGATCACATGTTTTTTATCCATTCTGCCAATCACTGTCCTTTCATTGGATAGTCAATCTATTTATATTTAAAGTGATTACTGATAAACAGCAACTTCTGTCATTTTGCTATTTGCTTTCTATATGCATTATAGCTTTTTTGTCCCTCATTTCCTGCTTTACTGTCTTTTGTGTTTAGTTGATTTTTTATAGTGAAATGTTTAAATTCCTTTCTCATTTCCTTTGTATATATTCTATAGCTATTTTCTTTGTGGTTACCATGGGGATTACATCCTAAAGTTCTATCACTGTGATTTGAATTTATACAAGTTGAACTTCAATAACATATAAAAACTCTGCTCCATTACAGCTACATCCCCACCCCTTTCAGTTGTTCATGTCACAAAATGACATCTTTACACATTGTGTGCCCAAAAACATAAACTAATAACTATTTTAAATGTGTTAATCTCTTAAATTATATACAAAACAAAATGTGGAGTTATAAACCAAAATTACAGTAATACTAGCCATTCAGCTATTAATAATTGTGTTGTTTTAAATGTATAGTCTCTTAAATTATGTAGAGAACAAAAAGTGGATTTACAGACCATTGTTACACTAATACTAGCTTTCATAATTGCTCATGTATTTGCCTTTATTGAGATCTTTCTTTCTTATACAGCTTTGTGTTACTTCCTAGTATCTTTTCACTTCACCTTACAGGACTTATTTGAGCATTTCTTCCAAGGCAAGTGTAGTTTTAACAAAGTCTCTTGGCTTTTGCTTATCTGGGAATGTAGCTTTTGTTTATCTGGGAATGTCTTAATTTATTCCTTACTTTTTTTTTTTTTTTTAAGAGATGAAGTCTCACTTCATTGCCCAGGATGGAATGCAGTGGCATGGTCTCCACTCACTGCAATCTCCACCTCCTGGGTTCAAGCAGCTCTTCTGCCTCAGCCTCCTGAGTAACTGGGACTACAGGTGTGCATCACCATGCCCAGCTAATTTTTGTATTTTTAGTAGAGATGGGGTTTTGCCACATTGACCAGGCTGGTCTAGAACTCCTGACTTCAAGTGATCTACCTACCCCAGCCTCCCAAAGTACTGAGATTATAGGCATGAGCTACCACACCCAGCCTCTCCCTTACTTTTGAAGGACAATTTTGCCAGATATATGATTCTTGGTTGACAGTTCTTTCTCTTAGCATCTTGATATATTATCCCACTGCTTTCTGGCCTCCAAAGTTTCTGATTAGAAATACGCTGATCATCTTAATGAGGATCTCTTGTATGTGACTAGTCAGTCTCTTGATGCCTTCAGAATGTTCTTTGCCTTTGGCTTTTGACAGTTTGATTTTGTTGTTGTTGTTGTTGTTTCAGGAGCAGAAGTTTATTTTAAAAGGCCTTAGAGGCCAGGCGTGGTGACTCACGCCTGTAATCCCAGCACTTTGGGAGGCCGAGGCAGGCAGATCATGTGGTCAGGAGTTTGAGACCAGCCTGGCCAATATGGTGAAACTCCATCTCTACCAAAAAAACACAAAAATTAGCCTGGGGTGGTGGCGTGCGCCTATAGTTCTAGCTACTTGGGAGGCTGAGGCAGGAGAATTGCTTGAACCTGGGAGGCGGAGGTTGCAGTGAGCCAAGATCACGCCATTGCACTTCAGCTTGGGCAACAGAATGAGACCCTGTCTCGAAAAATAAATAAATAAATAAATAAATAAATAATCATCATAATAAAAGGCCTTAGAACAGAAAAGAAAGGAAGTGCACTTGGAAGAGACCCAAGCAGGCACATGAAGTTTAAAGAAAGAAGGTCAAGCACCAACAGTTTGATTTTAATGTGTCTCAGTGTGTGTTCTTTCAGTTCATCTTTCTTGGAGTTTATTCTGCTTCTTAGATGTTTATATTTATATTTAATCAAATTGATGAAGTTTTCATACATTATTTCTTCATATATTCTGTCTGTCCCTTTCTCTTTGTCTTTTCTTTCTGGGACTCCCACAGTGCATATACTGGCCTACTTAATGGTATCCCACATGTCCCTTAGGCTCTGTTCACTTTTCTTCAATATTTTTCTCTTTCTATTTCTCAGACTTGATAATTTCCATTGACCTGTCTTCAAGTTCATGGATTCTTTTGTCTGCCTTCCCAAATCTGCCTTTGAATCCCTCTAGTGAATTTTTAATTTCAATATTGTACTTTTTAGCTCCAGGATTTCTTTTTCCTTTCTCTTTAGATTTTCTCTGTATTTGGCATTTCCATTTTGTTAATACATTGTTTTCTTGATGTTCTACACATCTTCGTGAGTTCTTTAAGCATCTTTAAGACAGTAGTTTTAAAGTCCTTATCTAGTTGATATGCCATCAGGTCTCTTTCAGAGAACTTCTATTGATTCATTTTTTT
The DNA here is from genome assembly GCF_000951045.1 of Mandrillus leucophaeus. Classification (NCBI taxonomy): domain Eukaryota; kingdom Metazoa; phylum Chordata; class Mammalia; order Primates; family Cercopithecidae; genus Mandrillus; species Mandrillus leucophaeus. The sequence continues at coordinate 773,623 of NW_012105919.1, forward strand.
CCTCTGTTTTTATTTTTATTTTATTTTATTTTATTTTTTTGAGACAGAGTCTCACTCCATTGTCCAGGTGGAGTGCAGTGGCACAATCTCAGCTCACTGCAACCTCCACCTCCTGGGTTCATGCAATTCTCCTGCCTCAGCCTCCTGAGTAGCTGGGATTACAGGCTAATACAAAAATTAGCCATCACACCTGGCTAATTTTTGTATTTTTAGTAGAGACAGGTTTCACTATGTTGGCTAGACTGATCTTGGAACTCCTGACCTCAAGTAATCCAACTGCTTTGGCCTCCCAAAGTGGTAGGATTACAGGCATGAGCCACCGTGCCTGGTCTATTTTCAAATTTTTTTTAACAATTTTATTCTAAAAAATAGAAACAGGGTGTCATTATGCTGCTCAAACTGGTTTCAAACTCCTGGCCTCAAGGGATCCTTCTGCCTTAGCCTCCCAAAGTGTTGGGATTATAGGTGTGAGCCACTGTGCCTGGCCTCATATTTTTCCTTTAGATGTATCATATTTTATTGTTTCTTTTTATGCTTTGTGATTTTTTTTTGGTTGAAAAGTGGACATTGGAATCTCATAATGTAGTAACTCTGGAAATTAGGTTCTCTCTTTTCTCAGGGGTTTACTGTTTTTTTGTTATTGTTTTTGTTTTTTTGATTGGTGTAGACTGGGCCAAAGAATAGGCTAAAGTGTAAAGTTAAGATAGGGTGGGCACAGTGGCTTATGCCTACAATCTCAGCACTTTGGGAGGCCAAGATGAGTGGTTGAGCTCAAGAGTTTGAGACTAACCTGGGCAACATGGCAAGACCCTGTCTCTACTAAAAATGCAGAAATATAGCTTGGTGTGGTGGTGTGTACCTGTGGTCTCAGCTACTCACCAGGCTGAGGTGGGCAGATTGCTTGAGCCTGGTAGGCGGAGGTTGCAGTGAACCAAGATTGGGCCACTGCACTCCAGCCTGAGTGACAGAGCCAGACCCTGTCTCAAAAAAAAAAAAAAAAAATTATCTCAGGTCTTTTCTGAGCCATTGCATTTCCCTGGACATGTGTGGTCACTTTCTAAATTTTCCCATATATGCAGTTGCTTTTTAATGTCTTAGTCTTAAATGTCTGGTTTCCAAAAAGGGAGAATGAGAAAAATTAAAGGGACAGAAAAAAGGATCCGGACCTATAAATCCTCTAGAAGTCACTTCAGTCAGAGGGGGAGGGACTTGTAATAATGGTGGAAGATGCAACAACAATGGCCTCCCTCTCTTTGTCTGCACCTCTGTGATCAGAAGTAGCACTCAGGTCACAGATCCCCAGTATTGGAGGACTAGGTCCTTTCTGTTCACTCTTGCTCCAGCAAGCTGTGTGCACGCTGCACCAGGAACATGTGTTTGGGGCTGGGGGTGGGAGATGAAACCTGCTACTGTGCTAAGGGCTGAAATTGATTGAAATTAGCCTCACTTTGCTGTCCAAGCTTTCCACTGGATGTTGCAAGCACTCAGTATTCCAACAATTACACTGGTAGAATCCGTGTGTTGTAATTATTTTGGAATACCAGAGCAATTGTTCACTAGGTGAGGAGACAGATTTCAGGTGCTTCCTGCTCCACCACCCTCTCAGAATCTCACCTCCTCAAACAGTTTCGAAACTAAAAGTAAAATTTATGCCTACATATTGTATTAGTCAGGGTTATCCTAATGAACCATATATCCTATTGGTTAGTCAGAACTAATAGGATATAGGTATATATAAAAGAGAGTTTATTACGGAGAATTGGCTCACACAATTACAAGGCAAAGTCATGATAGACCATCTGCAAGCTGGAGAAAGAGAAAATCCAGTAGTGGCTCAGTCCAAAGCCAAAAGCCTCAAGACCAGGGAAGACGACAGTGTAGCCTTCAGCGTGCAGCCGAAAGGCCAAGAGCCCAAGGAAGCTGTTGGTGTAAGTCTCAAAAGCTGAAAAACCTGGAGTCTGATATCCAAGGGCAGTAGGAGAGGAAGCATCCAACATGGGAAGAACAAAGAGAGCCAGTAGACTCAGCAAGCAAAGCTATCCCACCTTCCTCTCCCTGCCTTGTTCTAGCAGCACTGGCAGCTGATTGGACAGTGCCCACCACATTGAGAGTGGGTCTTTGTCTCCCAGTCCACTGACTCAAATGTCAGTCTCCTCTGGCAACACCCTCATAGACACACCCAGAAAAAATGCTTTACCAGCCACCTAAACATCCGTCAATCCGGTCAAGTTGACACCTAATATTAACCATCACATGTATTTACTTTCATTTTTGCTTTTATAAATGAGGGCTTTTCTTTCCTTATGTCTTCCGACTGATTTTGTCTATGAAAGCTATTGATTTGGTTTCTGTAGTTTTTCTATTGATTCTTTTGGACACATAATTATATATAACATGCAAATTCCAATTTTTCCTGTCAAATTTTTATGCTTCTAACTGCTGTCTCATGTCTATTAGCTAATAGTTTCAACGCAGTAATTAAACTGTGTAAAGGTAGTGGGCATTTTTTTCTTGTTCCTGAGTTTAGTGGGAAATACCCTCATATTTTTCTATTAAATAAGATACTGGTTTGGGAATGAAGTTTATATTTATTTTATGTTACTTATTTTATTATTGAAGTATACCATCAATTCTTACACAGTTTGGTATTCTATCATTCCTTCTTCACCACTTTTTTTTTTTTTTCTCTTTTGAGATGGAGTCTCACTCTGTCACCCAGGCTGGAGTGCAGTGGTACAATCTTGGCTCACTGCAGCCTCCACCTCCCACGTTCAAGGAATTCTCCTGCCTCAGCCTCTCAAGTATTTGGGACTACAGGTACACGTCACCATGCCTGGCCAATTTTTGTATTTTTAGTAGAAACAGGGTTTCACCGTGTTGGCCAGGCTAGTCTTGAACTCCTGACCTCAGGTAATCCGCCCGCCTTGGCCTCCAAAGTGCTGGGATTACAGGCACGAGCCACCATGCCTGACCCACTTTTTTTTTTTTTTTTTTTGCTTTGAGACAGGGTCTCTGTCACCCAGGCTGGAGTGCAGTACATGATCATGGCTCACTGCAGCCTCAACCTTTTAAACTCAAATGATCCTCCCATCTCGGCCTGCCAAGTAGCTGGGACCACAGGTGTGCATCACCACACCCAGCTATTTTTCTTTTATTATTTATTTATTTTTTTTAGAGGCAGGGTCTCACTATGTTGCCTAGGCTGGTCTTAAACTCCTGGGCTCAAGTGATCCTCCCACCTTGACCACCCAAAGTGCTGGGATTACAGACGTGAGCTACTGCACCTAGCCTCCTTCATTGTTTAAGCTAGAATAGTTCTATGGAGTGAAACATTCCTTCATCATCACCTGTCTTTTCATTTTTTTAAAAAAAGGACAATAGAATTTTTTTAAAGGATTTGTGCTAGAGATTTCGCTCCCCTGTCATATTTTCTTGAAAAATTATTTGTATCCTTTCTCTTAAGACAGACTGGCTAATGTTTTTCTTAAACTAGTACACCTATGGTTCATTTAAGGAAATCTCCCAACAGTTACTAGCTAATATAAAATGCTGCTAAGAGTAGCTATTTGCATTTTGTAAACATTTGTCTAATTCTGGTGAGTCAGATGTTTGAGTTTGAACCTGCATTTTATTTATTAGAATGGCCCAAATATAATAGATGTTTTAATATTTCATTTTAAAAGTATGGATATTGAATTTAGTAAGATGACCCGTGTTGTAGTTTTGAGAATGAAGCATTTTTTTTCTTCCAATAAAGGGAAACCCACCATGAGAAATACAGTAGACTTGGTGTTACCTTCTGTTGACTTGAACTAGGATGTATTTTCATTAGCATTTGAGTGTTATCTGAGAAGACTTTAATATTTTTCTTTTCCTTCTTTTTTTCTTTTTTTTTTTTTTTTCCGAGACAGAGTCTTGCTCTGTCACCCAGGCTGGAGCCCAGTGGCATGATCTCAGCTTACTGCAACCTCCACCTCCCGGGTTCAAGCGATTCTCCTGCCTCAGCCTCCTGAGTAACTGGGATTACAGGCGCACACCACCATACCCGGCTAATTTTTGTATTTTTAGTAGAGATGGGATTTCACCATGTTGGTCAGGCTGGTCTCAAACTCCTGACCTCGTGATCCGCCTGCCTCGGCCTCCCAAAGTGCTGGGATTACAGATTTGAACCACTGCACCTGGCCTAATATTTTTCTTATTAGCACATTTTTGTTTCTCTGCTGATATGTCTTACATTTTCAGAGCTTTGTTTTCCAAAGTGTTTGTAGGTTGATATTTAATATACGTTGTATGTTCATATTCAGTATAATTGGTGATGATGAGTAGTAGGGCAAGGAGTATTGGTTAGGAGAGACCAAGCTGATATTGAAAATATAACTTGGTAAAATCTAAAAAATAGATAATTTCACAAGATAATAGGAAGCTGTTTGTATATCTTATTATATATTCATATTTAATGCTCAATCAGGCATCTATCATTTCCCGTAAAAAAGAAGCCAAAGCTGAAGAACTTCAGGAGGCCAAGGAGAAGTTAGCCAGCCTAGAGAGAGAAGCATCATTAAAGAGAAATCAGACCCGTGAATTCGATGGTACTGAAGTTTTAAAGGGAGATGAGGTAAGCTGAACCATTTCATGGGACAAGGGTATAAGTATTGTTTTTATGTGAAACTATTAGTGTGTTTGACTTTCTTAGTTTGAATGTTAATATTGGGAAGTTAATCTTATTTTATAAAACTTATTTAAAACTGAATAGTCTTTTTGCAATAATACTGAGATTTTTTTTTCTTTTTCTTTTTCTTTTCTTTTTGAGATGGAGTTTTACTCTTGTCACCCAGGCTGGAGTGCGATGGCGGGATCTCTGCTCACTGCAACCTCCACCTACCGGGTTCAAGTGATTCTTCTGTCTCAGCCTCCCACATCGCTGGGATTACAGATGCCTGCTACCACGCCCAGCTAATTTTTGTGTTTTTAGTAGAGACAGGGTTTTACCATGTTGGCCAGGCTGGTCTCGAACTCCCGATCTTGGATGATCCGCCTGCCTTGGCCTCCCAAAGTGCTGGGATTACAGGCGTGAGCCATCACACCTGGCCATACTGAGAATTTCTTGATGTAAAATGGCAGATATGTTAGTGATTTTACGAGATACTATACTCCAAATTTTCACTTTTTTTTTTTTTTTTTTTTTTTTTTGAGATGGAGTCTTGCTCCATCACCCAGGCTGGAGTACAGTGGCGTGATCTTGGCTCACTGCAGTCACCGCCTTCTGGGTTCAAGTGATTCTCCTACCTCAGCCTCATGAGTAGCTGGGATTACAGGTGGATGCCACCACACCCAGCTAATTTTTGTATTTTTAGTAGAAATGGGGTTTCACCATGTTAGTCAGGCTGGCAAACTCCTGACCTCATGATCTGCCTGCCTCAGCCTCCCAAAGTGCTGGGATTACAGGTGTGAGCCACCGTGGCTGACCCCAAATTTTCATTTCTTAATTAAGTGAATTTATATTGGATTTAATTATTATAAATATTAAATTATAAAAGTGAAAAACATTAGTAGCAAACAGATAATACAAAAATCTATATTTGTTGGTAAATGTATTTCCATAAAGGGCTAAGAAAATATCATTAAGTTATTTTGTCAGTAATGTATACTTGTCTGGTGGGACTGACATGATTAAAATGACCTCATCATAGAGGCTTACAAGTTTAAAAAAATACAATTGTATCTCACATTGCTATATACTTTAAATTTTGAACAACGCTTTAATAGCTTTTGTTTCATTTATCCTTCTGTCAGACTCATAAGATTAGTAGGACAAATAATATTTTTTATAGATGGCTAAACTCAAGCACCAAAAATATAATTTTCCATCCTCTTTTCATAAAATTAGCCCAGGAATGAATGAATACATGAAGTCAAATATCTTAGCTTGGTGCTTTTTTAGCAAAATAAAGTGATAGGTCATATTTTAATTCCTAAACATTGTCTGGACTTTACCAATTTTTACAGGCTTTTAAATTTTGTATTAGCTATTAGATCTCAGCAAAAGCTATTGTGGAAAGCTACTCTTGTCCAAACCTTATTTTTGACTTTGAAAAGTTGTTGAATCCATACTGTTACAAATTGGCGTGAACCTTCACTGTGCCAAACAAATGAATTGTTCCCATAGTACCACTTTTCTCTGTGGTACTTCTGCTTGTACCCTCCCAATGTGCCTTTTAGCTTGTTGGGGAAGTAGTAGATTCAGGAAGTCAGCACGCGATTGAAAAATTCCCTTGGCTTTTAACATCCACTTCCAAATTGTTTTAAGACATGGGAGGGAGTGTTTTAAATGATATTTGGAAGTGAACAGTGTATGCTTCGTGACATCCTTGCTGTCTGGAGAAAAAAACAAAAGATTAATTATGCAGCAATTTCACTTTACAAGAGAGTATGCTACCTCCTGGCATTTTTATCTTTTCTTAAGAAAATGCTGCCTAAATGGCAAAAAATACTAATTGTTATGGCTGTATTTGGCATAAATAGTACTTATAATTCAGTATTAGATGTTCCCTCTGTGGAAATGTGAGGGAAAAAACCTAGTGCCAAGTTATTAGTCTTTATTTTTGAGAAATCATGGTGAACAGGAGAAGGATCTAGTGACAGGAAAAAAAAGCATTCTTTTTTTTAAGGGGAAAAAGATAGCATTTGGAAATGATAATTTTTGAACAATGTCTGGTCGGAAACAGAACAAATCAAGTAAGGTATTTGGCAGTTACCTAAAAGAACAGAAGGTATTGGGGAACATTAAGCATAATTTTATAAAGAACAAATCTTGGTATACCAATTTTATTTTCTACTTTGATAGAGGCCATATGGACAAAATAAAAGAAGTTTCTTATATTTAAAATTATATAATACAGCTGGAGGTATAATTCACTGAGGTGCCTGATTTGGTATCACATGGTTCACTGAGGTTTCTGGTTTGATATCACATAGTAATCTCCAAAAAATCATATCCTTTGCCCCCCATCTGTTAACACAGTTGGTGAGAAGGTATTGATAATTAGTGGCATGGTGTTTGGAAAGAACACTATGCCAGGAATCGCACGCAAAATGAGGAAAGGAGGAATCATGTTTATTGAGCATTTTTTATACAAAGCTGTATGCCAGGTACTTTGCAAACAGATACTTTTTTACTTCTTGTAAAAGGTGTTGTTATCATTTCCCTTTCACAGTTGAGTGATGCTCAAGGAGTTTGCAGTTTCACACAACTAGTAAGTGGCCAAGCTAAAACCCAGGACCTCTCCAAGGTCTGTTGACCTTGAACAAATTACTTGACCTCCCTGAGGCTTCTCTATCTGTAAAATGGGGCTGATTGCTCTTTATTATCTCTGGGAAAGGCACATGAAATAATAGATGCTAAAGCTTCTGAGAAACTCAAAGGCTCAGTCAACATATAACACCTGGCATCTGAAAGCAATCATTGCCATGGGTGGTATGTTACTATGTGTGTGAGAGGCAGCATAGTGGAGTGGTGAAGAGTGACTCTAGAACTTGGTTGTTTGAGTGCAAATCCTGGTTTTGCCGCTTGCCAGATGGTTGACCTTGGACGAGTTCCTTACCCTCTTTATGCTCAGCTGTAAAATGTGAATGTTTGTAGGATATAACTCCTAAAATTATTTTGAGGATTAATTGAACATGCTTAGAACAGCACTAGGCACATAGTAAATGCTCAGTGTGTTAGTTCTTAGTATTTGTATATTTTTGTTATTCACTTGGATGAAGAATTTGAAAGCTAGAAATAGAGTTTACAGCTTAAAAGGTGAAACTAGTATTTCTCAGACTGGGAGCAATTTAGTGGAAATAAATATGAAATAGTTTCTGTTTAGGAATAAATAATTTACACAAATTTAAGATAGAATAAGATAGCACTAATGAGAGTAATTTTAGCTGCCATTCTCTGAGCAGTTACTGCATGCTCAGTCTTGAAAGCTTAAAAAATACAGCTTTAGTGATGGTTATACAGCAACGTGAATGTACTTAAAGCCACAAAACTGTATACTTGAAAATGGTTAAAGCGGTAAATTTTATGTTATCTCACAATATACCCTAATTCATCCTCTTGGAAAGCCTCTGAAGTAAATATTACCTCCATTTTGTAACCTCAGAAACAGAGACATTGAAATAATTTGCCCAAAGTCACGTAGTTAGCAGGTAAGAGAATATTGCCATCCTAATGGCAATATTTGATTACCATCAAATGTGAATCCTAAAATTTACCCATTCCAGTAGTGCCTTGGAGACGGCACCATTAGAATGGGTAAATTTTAGGATTCATATTTGACTCTAAAGAGGACTCTACTGTGAACAATCATTAATTGGAAGTGTTTATTTGTGGGAAATTACATGACAGCCATTTGTTTGGATGTAAAACTTTATTCCTTGATTGTCCATATGTAGTTGTTTGATTGATCTTATCTTGGAAAAATTTAGGAACATAACGTGTTAATAAACATAAATGTAACAAGTTCTGGACATATACAGTGATACAATGATTTATATTCATTTGTCATTTTCTTTTTAGAGGTCCATTAGCAGTTTTTAGTTTGGTGGTGAAGTATACATTTTGATGCTTCCTACTGCCATTAAAGTTAATATTCCAGATGTTACATACTGTCTAAGAGTTTTAGCTCTTCTGATTGCAGATGCTACAGACATTTTTTCTTTACTAGGCCTTTTTATTAGTATTTCATTGGTTTTCCTTATTAGTAAAAGATGAAGTTTCTAGAAGTACTTTCCCTCCATTGTACTTTATCATTTTAACATTTTATTTTCATAAAGTAAGACAGTACACAGGAATAAGCACAGGCATGTATTTATCTCTTACTCTGCCAGAGTCCTGACATAAGTAGGAATTGCTTGAACAGTTGAAATGATCTTCTCAGTGATAAAAGATACATTTTCCTACCCATCCAGTCAATCTTGATTTCTTTCTCTTCATACCAGTATTTGGAAGATGATAGAAACTACACTCTATTAAATGATTACATTTAGTTTAGCAATTACACCCTGCTAACGTAACTGAAAATAAATAGTAATGAATATTTTACTGTTTTTATATCTCAAAGGTTTTTATATTGGATTTTAAGTATATCTTAATATAAATCTGGTTGAATTGATAAGTCTCAAAATATTTTGATTGCTGTCATCTCTGAGGAAATGTACACACAAAAAATGCCATGGAGATTTGCCCTTTATCCTAATTTGTTTATTATTATCAATATTTTAGATAAATAATAATTTTTTAAATTATGCAATTACAATGTGCCAGATATCATACTAGTCTTCTTATATACATTATTCTCATTTATGTCATTGTACAACTCTGTAAGTACAATTTTTTTTTTATTTAGGTTTCTTTCTTTTTTTTTTTTTTCAGAGACAGGATCTCACTCTGTCACGCAGGCTAGAGTGCAGTGGTGTGATCATGGCTCACTGCAGCCTGAAACTCCTAGGCTCGAGTGATCCTCCCACCTCAGCCTCCTGAGAAGCTTGGACTACAGGCACGAGCCACCATGCCCAGCTAATTTTCTTTTTTTGTTTTGTTTTGTTTTGTAGAGATGTGGTCTCACTGTGTTTCCCAGGCTGGTCTTAAACTCCTGGCCTCAAGCAGTCCTCCCACTTTGGCCTCCTGAAGTGGTAGAATTACAGGCGTGAGCCTATGCCTGGCTGTAATTACTATTCCCGGTTTTTACAGATAAAGGATCTGAGACACACAGAGGGTTTAAGCTGACTTGCCTGACACCCCATTTCTTGTAAGTAGTAGAACCAGGAGTTGGATTTAGCAGTCTGGCTGTAGAGCCATCAATAGTTTGCATATGACAAAAAGCTGGAAGAAATAATCAACCTGAAACACATGATGGAATTATAGTTCAGAATCATCTTGGTAGATAGAGGCACTGTGCTTAAACAAAATGCCATTAATGGGATTATAATAAATATAATGTGGTAGAATTCAGGTTTTGTTTGCCAATTCAACACATCATCTATTACTAACACAGCTTTAAAAAATGCATAAATGATTATACTACATTAATTTTTAAAAAGCATCCTTTTTATGGTCTAATTATGCCTAGAGTATTATTTCATATTTTTGACTTCATGTTTTAAGAGACAGTCATGCCGGGCGCGGTGGCTCAAGCCTGTAATCCCAGCACATTGGGAGGCCAAGACGGGCGGATCACGAGGTGAGGAGATCGAGACCATCCTGGCTAACACGGTGAAACCCCGTCTCTACTAAAAAATACAAAAAACTAGCTGGGCGAGGTGGCGGGCGCCTGTAGTCCCAGCTACTCGGGAGGCTGAGGCAGGAGAATGGCGTAAACCCGGGAGGCGGAGCTTGCAGTGAGCTGAGATCGCGCCGCTGCACTCCAGCCTGGGCCACAGAGCGAGACTCCGTCTCAAAAAAAAAAAAAAAAAAAAAAGAGACAGTCATGCCAGAGTCCCATATGAGCGTGACTAAAATGGATGAAAAGTCTGGAAACTTTTCATATCAATAATTGATTATGTATTAACTGAAACAAAAGACTAGAGAAAGACACAGTGGGAATTGATTATGTATTAAGGAATAAAAGACTGAAGAACGACATAATAAATAGTTAAAGGATTATGAAAAAGATGGTGTTCAGAAAAAAATTAACATGCAGGCCTGAGACTGCTGTCCCTAGAAAGGTCTGCTTGCAAAGTTGGCCCTTGGCTGGCATCTGGGGGAACTTGGTTCTTGGATGGATTCCTGCCATTCGCTGATAAGAATGGCTCACCTTGCCTAAAGTATATGAAGAGTGTGGTTTATGTCGAGCTCCTGCTTGCCTTTCCTTCCTCCCTCTCTCCCTCCCTGCCTGCCTTCCTCTCTCCCTCCCTGCCTGCCTCCCTCCCTCCCTCCCTCCCTTCCTTCCTTCCTTCGTTCTTTCTCTCTCTCTCTCTCTTTCTCTTTCTCTCTCTCTGTCTCCTCTTCCTGGAATATTGGTACAGGGTAGGCAGAATGTGCCTAGATGATCAGCTCCTAGTGAAAACCCTGGGAACTAAGTCTCCAATGAGCCTCCCTGATCATTTCATGTGTGTTGTTACAACTCATCGCTGGAGGAATTAATTATGCCCTCTGTGACTGCAGTGGGAGACAACTTTTAGAAGTTTGCACCTGGTTTCCTCCAGATTTCACCCCATGTGCCTTTTCCCTCTGCTGATTTTGCTTGGTATTCAGTGTAATAAATCATAGCCAAGAGTATGACTGTATGCTTTGAGTCCTCCCAGTGAATCACTGAATCTAGAGATGGTCTTGGGGACCCCTGACACAGATGGATTAGTGGTTTTTGTTTGTTTGTTTGTTTATGAGAAAGCCAAATTAGGATCAATGAATGGTGATTAGAATGAAATATTTGATTGACTAGAGAAAAATGTCTACCACTTGAGCTTTCTTCAGTAATGGAGCAGGCTGACAGTCTCACTCTGTCACTCAGGCTGGAGTGCACTGGCATGATTTCAGCTCACTGCAACCTCCGCCTCCCAGGTTCAAGCGATTCTCATGCCTCAGCCTCCCAAGTGTCTGGGATTACAGGCGCCCACCACCATGCTCAGCTATGTTTTGTATTTTTGGTACAGACGGAGCTTCACCATGTTAGCCAGACTGGTCTTGAACTCCTGACCTCAAGCAATCTGCCCACCTCGGCCTCCCAAAGTGCTGGGATCACAGGCTTGAGCCAGCTCACCCAGCCCAGATAAGGGACATTTTTGAAGTAATGTGTGCAGTAAGTAGAAGAACATTGGAGATCAGTATTTTGGGTGTTTTAATTTTTTTTTTTTTTTTTTTTTTGAGACAGAGTCTTGCTCTGTCGCCCAGGCTGGAGTGCAGTGGCGCTATCTTGGCTCACTGCAAGCTCTGCCTCCTGGGTTCACGCCATTCTCCTGCCTCAGCCTCCTGAGTAGCTGGGACTGTAGGCGCCTGCCACCATGCCTGGGTAATTTTTTTGTATTTTTAGTAGAGACAGGGTTTCACCATGTTAGCGGGGATGGTCTCGATCTCCTGACCTTGTGATCTGCCCGCCTCGACCTCCCAAAGTGCTGGGATTACAGGCGTGAGCCACCGCGCGTGGCTGGGTTTTTTAATCTTAAAAAATCTGATTATGCCAGGTGTGGTGGTTCATGCCTGTATTATTTTTTAAATACCTGGTGGGAAACTTAAATTTGCCATTTAATCTGGTAGCCTTCAGCTACCTCTTTTGGTATGATTTTTGCTGTTTCATAGGCAGCAATCTAAGCTTGAAGACTTTCTCTCACTTACTGGAAGGACAAAGAATAGAACATGTGCCTCTTGTAGTAGTGCCAGTAGCTAGTGATTTTACCATCTTAGTCACCTTGATCTCTCTGATTCTCTGCTTTCATAATTTGAAAAAGCAAACAAAAAACCAGTCCCAATGATATACAGTACTAGTGCCCTTCCCAAAGTGATCATTTGTATGAATGCATGCCTTTGGGATCTGAATTTTTTTTATAGCAACAAATGAACCTCTGGTTAAGGTTCCATTGGAACTCATGCAATGAAAGGTCACCCCTGGTTTATGGTGTATGGGTGTATTATAGTCCATTGTGTTTTCTCCCCTGACCATTACAAGAAGCTCAGCTGTTTTGCAGTTATAGCTACTTTTAAAATATGCTTGGTCAAGTAATATTTATAAGCAGCTTTAGAAAGGGCCAGCCAATTCATTCTACAGCTACTGACAGAAATCCTAGAGCTAAATTGGAAAGATTATGAAATCTTCTTAAAATACTTCAAAGAGAAGCACATTGAAGATAAGGGAATCCTGGCAAGATGTGCTGCAGCTGTCAGGTCCTGAAAAATTAGGAATCAAATTTTGACACTTGTAATTGAATCATCCACCCTTCTAAGTGAGCCCAGGCAAACCTGTGATATTTTTAGAACCTTTCAAATCACATTGTACTCTTTAGAGTTCATAGCAGGACCTGAGGCCCCTGAAATTTCCCAAGAGATGGAACAAAACAGAATCAAATAAATTTGGCTCAGTTCACTGTAATAGAAGTGTAGTGCATTATGCATGCAGTCTAGGTAATGCCACACTTTTAACCCCAAATTTTAAAACTTTTCATGGATTTTTTTTTTCTGGATAATTAACTGCTTGGACAGCAGTCGACGCACCCATTAGAGATAGTAACAGCTGTGTGGTGGTGATTTGATTTATAATAGAAGCACAGAGACCTTGGATTGTGTGACTGTGTTCCACAGATGGATGTTCCTGTGTCACAAATTTCATTTAATACAGATTTCTACCCACATATATCATATTGATTATTACAGACTCTCTTGAAAGATTGAGCAGTTAACTAGCCACTACCATATGTAGATAATTACATTGCTTATGCTTGACTTGGTGAGATTTTCTAATTTACAGTTGAAAATGTGCCACTAACAGGTTAGAAAAGGTTAGGATAGTATTTGTATGTGTGTTTATATGGCACTAGTTGTGATGGGTGATTTAAAAAGACTGTCATTTTAGCAGATTGCAAAGGCTGCTTTGAAACATTTTCTCTTGCCTTAAAACAAACAGCAACTCTGAGACCAGACTTCAGGGAATCCAAATAATTTATTGGAGCGTGACATGATGGCCTTTTCAGGTTTTCTTCAAGTCAGAAGTTCTGTCTAGAGCACAAGACACTGACAAATGAGCAGAAAGACTGTGGCCTTTGTGTATATTCATGCCACTCCTAAACAGTTGGTTCTATCTCATCTCATGCCTAACTCCCTTGAGCCAATTCCTGTAGTTGTCTATGCTTACACATCATTTGATGAAATATCTGACAAAGATGTGATTTAATTAAGAAATGGAAAATAGCCTGGATGTTGTACTAACAGTATTTGAAAAGTGTTCATTCTGGTTATTTTTTTCTAACTTACTGAACTTTGGTAAGTAGTATTAATTTCTCTATGGGTTCCTAGTGCTTTTTTATTTTAAAAAATGGCTCTGGCTGGACACAGTGGCTGATGCCTGTAATTCCAGCACTTTGGGAGGTCAAGGCGGGAGGATCACCTGAGGTCAGGCGTTCTAGACCAGCCTGGCCAACATGGTGAAACCCTGTCTCCACTAAAAATACAAAAATTAGGCCAGGTGCGGTGGCTCACGCCTGTAATCCCAGCACTTTGGGAGGCCAAGGCAGGCAGATCACGAGGTCAGGAGATCGAGACCATCCTGGCTAACACGGTGAAAACCCATCTCTACTAAAAATACAAAAAAATTACCCAGGCATGGTGGCAGATGCCTACAGTCCCAGCTACTTGGGAGGCTCACGCAGGAGAATGGCATGAACCTGGGAGGCAGAGCTTGCAGTGAGCCAAGATCACGCCACTGCACTCCAGCCTGGGCGACAGAGCAAGACTCCATCTCAAAA
>NW_012105919.1:788203-803782 GCF_000951045.1 Mandrillus leucophaeus
AAAAAAAAAATGGCTTTGTGGTTCTTAAACAATATAAAGTGCTTATTATATGATAGTCTTAAGTCTTCACAGCTAATTACTTTGAAAATCATTTTCATGCCAGATATTGAGGGAGAAAATTTACAGTAGGAGCAGCAATTCTTGTTTCACATAAATATCTAGAATGATGCCTGGAATCCATTAATTCTTTTGAGTTTTCTGATAAGCGAAAAACATTTATAAATGGTTACATTCTTAGAGAAATAAACTGCCTATCCATTACAGAAGCTAGCTCAGATTCTGATCATTACTCTTAAAGGTTGTAAAACATATTAAATACACAAAAGGAAAAAGAACATCTGTCAGTTTCCATTTTGATCACAAGGGAGCCGAGTCTTTAAAATTGATCCTGAAGCCAGAAGCTAGCACTGTAAAGCATTAGTCCATTACAAAAGATGAAGATTAGAGTTTCACACAACTGAGTACTCTCTCAGCACCTGCTAGCATAAATCACAAAGTATTAATCTTATTTGATCTCAGCATCTAAAATGATGGCTGCTCTTTCATAGAAGACTAACAGATTACAAATGTATATGGGTATAAATACATGGGTATTTGTACAAATGTATATGGGTAGTAAGAGCTGCCATAATGGGCTTTCCTGCCCAGTGGCAAGCTTTGTAGTTCACTTTACTGACAAATTCGTTTGGTTTACCTGTTAACGATACACTATGGGAAGGTTTTTCCTTAATGTTCTAAGAATATGTTGCTTACCTCCTATGCCTTTAAAAATTATTTTTTCATTTATAGGTAAAGGTGACTGGCTGAGAGTTCTTTATAATATCTTGCCCAGCTACAGCAAAGGTTGAGTGGATTAATATCTTGGCACACCTGCAATGTTTGTGGCACGTGTGTGTACTGGAGCATACCCCATTTAGGAAGCTCTGCTCCGGAGCAGTGCTACTCAAAGTGTGGTCTGTAGACTAGTTTTAGTTCAGAGACTGTTAGTTTCTTCTCATCTGCAGCCATATAAATTGAGAGGAAACATTTAGAAACCCTTATAGTCATTTGACCTCAGTATTTTCATTATTTTACAAAAATATCCGATGAACAAATGTTTAGAAATTTTTTAAAAAACTGGTCCTTTATCCTTAACAGATAGTTTGAGAAGTCCTGCTACTCGTAGAAGTGGAGTTGGTGAGCCATAGAATATGTACAGTTTCTACTTCAGTAGACAAGCCAAGTTGTTTTCCAGACTGTTGCTCTAAATTACATATCTCGCTCTCTACTTCCTCCACATCATCACCAACACTTGATATTGAAAGATTTTTTATTTTTGCCAATTGGGTAGGTGTGAAAATGGCATCTCATTGTTGTCTTAATTTTTTTTTTTTTTTTAGATGGAGTCTCTCTCTGTTGCCCAGTATCTTCTCTGGCTTTGAGAAATTTGGCTCGCTTTTTCTATATTGCATTTATTTACTTGCTCAATCAGTTAACTTGCTTGTTTGCTCGATTTAAACAATCTATCAACTACTCCGGCCTCCTTCTTTACACACCAATTCTGTGCCCCTATCCCACCAACCACATTTTAACCCTCTGTGTCTATATTCCCCATGACTCCTTGCTCACCCCTCTGTGTCCTCAGCTGCCAGGCCTGCTAGCCTATGTCTCTGTGTGTTTCCTCAGCCCCTAACCCCATCATTGCATATCCTTAGCCATTCAGCCTTTTGATCTGTACTTCCATTAACTCCCCCTACTCCCCTGTGTCCCCAGTCACCAGGCTCCTGGTCCACACTTCTAATACAACTTCCCAAGTCCCCTCATTTCCCAGTATCCTCGACCTCTGAACCCTGTACCCCACCATGCCTCTATGCAGCTCCCCAACCTTACTGGTACCTTCATGCAGCTCTCTTATCTACTGCCCACCTCTCCAGCCACCATTTTGACCCCTGTGAACCAGGAATGGAAGGGAAGAGGAGGGCAATTTTTACCCTTACTCTCATCTGAGTGTACAGCAGAGTTTACCAGAGGCTTCACAAATGATCAGGCCATTGCTCTGGCAGCTAATGGAATTAGTACTTGTGTTTTATAAGTCTGAAGATTTAGCTTCAATGTGTTCATCAGTTTTGGTTTTTGTATGACATTGAAGATTCAGAAATAACCTAAAATCCAAATGATAATTAAAAGAAACCACGAATGGAAGAAAAAACATTGATAATGTGTTTTCTTTGTTCTAATTAATTGTGGAATAGTAGAGCTCTTAGAATGCTTTGATGGCTACCTATTGCTTAATCATATGTAACTGATTAATCTGACCTAGACTACTCTTCCATTAGGTATTATATATAATGAATATCAAATAATAACCAATCAGCATAAAGCACACTCAGTAATTTGTAGGTTTGTTCTTTCATCAGAAACATTTATAGCTTTCAGCTTTTAAAAATAGTGCTGGAGCACAGCAAGATAGAGAAGGGGAAAATTGGCCTCTATATTACAGAGGATAGCAGATGAACAGGGTTGATTTCATTTTGGGCACTTTGCCCAGGACACTTTTAATAGCATATATAGTTACTCTAGGGATTCTGAATCTGTGGTTATGTCAGGCTTACACATTTATTCTTTAAAAGGAAAATTTGCAAGTTATTAGACTTCAGGTACATTAGTATGACTTAATTTTTTAATTTTTAAAGAAGTTTCTATAATGCAGTTATTGAAAATTTGTGGTGTGAGGGCTGGATTCCTTAATATTAAAACTAACCTAATCATGGATAGAAAAATATTTTAAACTTTCTTCTTCTAAAACACAGTGTGTTCCTCAGTTCTTTCAAAATTTTTGTTTTTGTTTTTGTTTGGTTTGTTTTTGTTTTGTTTGTTTGTTTTTTTGAGATAGAATCTCGCTCTGTCACCCAGGCTGGAGTGCACTGGCACTATCTCAGCTCACTGCAACCCCCGCTTCCCAGGTTCAAGCGATTCTCTTGCCTCAGCCTCCCGAGTAGCTGGGATTACAGGCACACACCACCATGCCTGGCTAATTTTTTATATTTTTAGTAGAGATGAGGTTTCGCCATGTTGCCCAGGCTGGTCTCAAACTCCTGAGCTCACACAGTCCCCCCACCTCAGCCTCCCAAAGTGCTGGGATTACAGGTGTGAGCCACCGCACCTGGCCAACTCTTTCAAAGTTTAAGTCAAGTTTAAAAGATGTCTAAACTAGGAATTGGAAGTTTATTTAACGTGAAGAATTTTTAATCTTAATATTTTAAAGGAATGTATACTCAGGAATCAAGTATTTTAGAAAAAAAATTTTAGAGATGCTGTACTTTCTATTTTACTACTTTATAAGTTAGAATTATTGACCTTAGAATTTGCTTTAAAAATTGGAAGGAAAAGCCAGGCACAGTGGCTCATGCCTGTAATCCTAGCACTTTGGGAGGCCAAAGTGGGCGGATCACCTGAGGTCAGGAGTTCGAGACCAGCCTGGCCAACATGGTGAAACCCCATCTCTACTAAAAATGCAAAAATTAGCCAGGCATGGTGGTGCATGCCTGTAATCCCAGCTACCCGGGAGGCCGAGGCAGGAAAATCGCTGGAACCCTGGAGGCAGAGGCTGCAGTGAGCCAAGATCGTGACACTGCACTCCAGCCTGGGTGAGAAAGCAAGACTTAAGAAAAAAAAAATTGGAAGGAAAAATACCAATATGGGCTGGGCACAGTTGCTCATGCCTGTAATCCCAGCCCTTTGGGAGGCCAAGGTGAGTGGATCAGCTGACGTCAGGAGCGAGAGACCAGCCTGGCGTGGTAGCAGGCACCTGTAATCCCAGCTACTTGGGAGGCTGAGGCAGGAGATTCGCTTGAACCTGGGAGGTGGAGGTTGCAGTGAGGGGAGATTGCGCCGCTGCACTCCAGCCTTTGAGACAAGAGCAAGACTCCATCTCAAAAAAAGAAAAATAACAATATGGTAATAGAGCTTGTGTTGGGATAGTGGCTTTAAGTGAACTTTTCCTTTTTTCTGTTTTCCAAAATTTCAACAATATGTTCATTACTTTTATTATTTATAAAATTAGTTATTAACTATCCCCCAAAATTAGCTTTAAGAAGCAGTGGACATTAAAAAGGCTAAGATTCTTTTTTTTTTTTTTTTTTTTTGAGACAGAGTCTCAGTCTGTTGCCCAGTCTGGAGTGCAGTGGCGCGATCTCATTGCAACCTCCACCTCCCGGGTTCAAGCAATTCTTCTGCCTCAGCCTCCCAAGTAGCTGGGACTACAGGCACATGACTGGTCTTGAATTCCTGGACTCAAGCAGTCCCCCACCTCAGCCTCCCAAAGTGCTGGGATTATAGGCGTGAGCCAACTTGCCCAGCCAAAATTATTTTATATAGTACAAAAATCTGGAAATTATTAGTAGTCTTAATACAGAAGAGGAAGTGTTTTTTTAAGTCTTATGTTCTGTTTCAGAAATATCAGAAATTTCTGGCATTTTCTTCTGGTGTTTGCTTCTTACATTGAGCAATACTGTACAGTCATACATTGCTTAATGACAAGGATACATTTTGAGAAATGCACTGTTAGGCAGTTTTGTTGTTGTGTGTACATCATAGACCTTACACAAACCTTGATGATATAGCCTACTACACAACTAGACTGTATGCCATAGCCTATTGCTCCTAGGCTGCAAACTTGTGCAGCATGTTACTATACTAAATACTGTAGGCAACTGTAACAGAGTGGTAGGTATTATTTGTTTATCTAAATAGACCTAAACTTAGAAAAGGTACAGTAAAACTATGGTATTGTAGGCCAGGCACGGTGGCTCACGCCTGTAATCCCAGCACTTTTGAGGCCGAGTCCGGTGGATCACTTGAGGCCGGGAGTTCAAGACCAGCCTGATCAACAAGTGAAACCCCATCTCTACTAAAAATACAAAAATTAGCCAGGCATGGCGGTGGGTGCCCCTAATCCCAGCTACTCAGGAAGCTGAGGCAGGAGAATCACTTGAACCTGGGAGGCAGAGGTTGCAGTGAGCCAAGATGATGCCATTGCACTCTAGCCTGGGCAACAGAGTGAGACTCCATCTCAAAAATTATGTATATGATATTGTAATATTATACAAAGAAATCTTTCTTCCTTTCTTTCTTTCTTTCTTTCTTTCTTTCTTCCTTCCTTCCTTCCTCTTTCTTTCCTTCTTTCTTTTTCTTTTCTTTTCTCTCCTCTCCTCTCCTCTCTTCTCTTCTCTTCTTTTCTTTTCTTTTCTTTTCTTTTTTCTTTTCTTTTCTTTTCTTTTCTTTTCTTTTCTTTTCTTTTCTTTTGAGACTGAGTCTCACTCTGTTGCCCAGACTGGAGTGCAGTGGTGTGATCTCAGCTCACTGCAACCTGTGCCTCTGGGTTCAAGCGATTCTCTTGCCTCATCCTCCTGAGTAGCTGGGATTACAGGTGAGCACCACCATGCCCAGCTAATTTTTATATTTTTAGTAGAGACGGGGTTTCACCATTGAAGGAGGGGCAGGCACCATGTTGGCCAGGCTGGTTTCGAAGTCCTGACCTCAAGTGATCCAACCATCTTGGCCTCCCAAAGTATTGGGATTACAGGCGTGAGCCCCCACACCCAGCCTTGAATTCCTTTAAATATTATGCTACTTTGTTTGCTCTTCCAAACTCTAGTTGGTATTACTTAATAATGGGGTGTTTCCATTAGAGTTGTAACTTTTTTCCATTATTAGTTACAACTTTGATATCATGGGCAGGTAAATAGATAAATTAGATAACTACGAGTTTTCACTAACTTGGGATATTCTTAGCTTTTTAACATTTGGGATGGGTACCATCCCAGTGTCTCAGATGTCTGATAGCAATATATAGTCACAGTACATTTCTTAAGTGATAAATAGTAGCTACGAGTGTTGATGGTTCTGGTTGGCTATATTAGTCCCAGTAGTCCAATGGACTGCTACCAAAATAGTACAGTACATGAGATATACCATGATAAAACCACAACCAGAATTGTGGTCATTATCTCCTCCTTTTTCTTCTTTTTTAAACCTTTTTATTTTTATAAGATTGTGTTTCTGTTTTCCTAATCCTTATTTGTAAAGTCTAAAATGAATAGCTTTTATATAAGGATTTAGAATATTTAAGGCCAGGCACGGTGACTCATGCCTGTAATCCCAGCACTTTGGGAGGCCAGGGCGGGTGAATCACTTGAGTCGAGGACTTCGAACCAGCCTGGGCAACATAGTGAAATCCCGTCTTTACAAAAAATGCAAAAATTAGCCAGGCGTGTTGCTCTGCACCTGTGGGCCTCCTACTCAGGAGGCTGAGGCAGGAGAATTGCTTGAGCCCAGGAGGTTAAGGCTGCAATGAACTGTGATCCCACCACTGCACTACAGCCTGGGCAACAGAGCAAATCCTATCTCAAAAAAAATATATATATACACATGCATACATATATATACACATAAATATTTTATATGTATACATATACATATACACATAATATATACATATATGTACATATAATGAGTCAAAAAATTAAAAACAAAATATTTAAACACTCTGGGTGACAGAGTGAGATTTGGTCTCAAAAAAATAAATAAATAAATATAGGAATTCATTTGGTAAGTACTGTTTATTATCTATTATGTATTAGGCACTGTGCCAGATACAGAGGATACAATGCAGAGTTGCTTAGAGCAAGATACTTGCAGGTCCTGCCCTCATCAAGCTTAAGGAATAGTGGGGAAAACAAATACTGAACTGAAATTTAAAATGATGGCAATCGTTACACAGAACTGAATAGGCTCTGCAAATAAGTAACAAGAGTTTAACCTGGGTAGGGATGAAGACGGGAAGGTGGGGCTTGAGAAGTTTTCTAATAAAACTAAATTATTAAGTTATTATATAATTATTATATAATTATATAAAGTCTTATAATAAAACGAAATTATATATGTGTGACACATGTTGGGAAGTAGAAAAGAAAAAATGTTAATACATTGAGTTTATACAGATGTATGATATTTAGCTACTACTTTTCTACTCATTGGATTACATACTGTGTTTCTTTTACAGTTCAAACGATATGTCAGTAAACTTCGAAGCAAGAGTACAGTTTTCAAAAAGAAACATCAGATAATAGCTGAACTTAAAGCTGAATTCGGTCTTTTGCAGAGGACTGAAGAACTTCTTAAGCAA
Organism: Mandrillus leucophaeus; assembly: GCF_000951045.1. Classification (NCBI taxonomy): domain Eukaryota; kingdom Metazoa; phylum Chordata; class Mammalia; order Primates; family Cercopithecidae; genus Mandrillus; species Mandrillus leucophaeus. The sequence continues at coordinate 795,369 of NW_012105919.1, forward strand.
CGTCATGAAAATATTCAACAACAACTGGTAATATGGTATTTTCTTGGGCTACTATAAATACAAATGCCAGGAGATTTATGGGTTACAGCTTTATACTGAGGTCATTGTTTTTACTGGAAAAATCATAAAAGTATTACTTTTCTCTGCTTAATTACAGACATGTCATAAGTTGATTCATTTATTTTTAATGTAGCAGTAAGCACTGGCTTTTGTGTGTGTGCTGACTTTGGGGTTATTAATAGAATAACTTGAATTCCAAGTAGGTTTTTTCTTTTGGTTAGTTAATATGAGTAAAATTATCATACCAAGAGAGTGACTGTAAAATTCTTTTTTATCATGGCCTGCTGGGCAGGAATTTCTAAGCAGCCACTTCCAAGAAGCTTTGGAAAGAAATATCCAGGAAAGTGCTGTGTGGAAGTCTGCTTCCAGGCTTATTCCTTATGTGTTTGTGCCTTGGTTGTCTGAGAAGAGTTAAACCCAAAGTAGTCCAACAGCAAGGTTGTTCTAATTGTAGATGCCAGTTCCTCAAGGTTTTCTTCATTTGGCTTTTATTTTTTCTTTCACCAATGGGGAAACTGTTTCATATGGGTGCTGGTTTACCAGCTAGCAATAATCTGGTAGAGGTAAGTGCAATTTCAACCTGTTGTGTTTCCTTTTAACTGGCAGTATGAACTGTCTCATGCTGATGAATATTATTTGCTTTTAGGGAACTTAAGGTTGAAAATTTACTGTGAATCAACATGGATTCTAACAGCACTAACTTTAAAACTGATAGTAGTAACTACATTATTGTTTACTTCAAAATATTTTCTAATTTCTATTGTGATTTCTTTGACCTTTTGGTTATGGCTTAAAATCAAACATTTGGGGGATTTTCTAGTTACCTTTCTATTATGAATTTCTAGATTATTTTCATTGTGACCAGAGAGCACACTCTGATTTCAGTCCTGTGAAATTTGTACTCTTGCATTATGGCCCAGTGTGTGGTCTGTTTTGGTAATTGTTTCATGTGCAATGAAAGGAATGTATATTCTGCGGTTGTTGGGAATAGTATTCTTTTTTTTTTTTTTTTTTTTTTGAGACGGAGTCTTGCTCAGTCACCCAGGCTGGAGTATAATGGTGCGATCTCGGCTCACTGCAAGCTCCGCCTCCCAGGTTCACACCATTCTCCTGCCTCAGCCTCCCAAGTAGCTGGGACTACAGGTGCCCACCATCACGCCTGGCTAATTTTTCGTATTTTTAGTGGAGATGGGGTTTCATCGTGTTAGCCAGGATGGTCTTGATCTCCTGACCTCGTGATTCGCCCACCTCGGCCTCCCAAAGTGCTGGGATTACAGGCATAAGCCACTGCGCCCGGCCGGGAATAGTATTCTAAGTATGTCAATTCAGTCAGTATGTTAGCCATGATATTCACATCTTCCATATTCCTGTTGATTTTTTGTCTGCCTGTTCCATCAGTTACTGAGATAAGTGTGTTAAAAATCTCTAACTATAATTATTGCTTTGTTGCTTTTTTTAGTTCCATCAGTTTTTGCTTTATTTTTTTTTTCTTAAGTTGGGTTCCTAGAAGCAGAGCTCGAGAAGGGAATTCTTTGTGCTAGTGATTTATTGAGGGAGTACCTTCGGAAGGAGGGGAGTGAGGGAAGCAGATGAGGCAACAGAAAAAAGCCAAGCAAGAAAAAGACATGGTCTGAACTGGAGTTGGCTTCATTCTGATCCCATGATCAACTTTGGAACAAGTTGCACTGGAGTTGATTCCACCTTGATGCAAGGGGGCTGGCCTTTTGTACCCCATGGCAGTCAGTCATTTAGCTGTGGTCAGGTATAACCTCTTAGGCGAGACACCTCCCATTTGGCTGAGGGCACTCTCTGGAGAAGAGTGTAACTATGAGCTATTTAGCAGTCAACACTCATAACAGTTTGCAAATGAGGTCTGAGTGGGGCACCAGCAACATCTACTACAGTTCACCCCTTGCACTAGTAGAATCTACTTGTTTGTCGCATTAAATTTACTCCACCCAGCTATAGCTTCTATAGGATTCTGGTTGGTCACAATTTCTAGGAAAACTTATAGGAGAAAGATTAGAGAGACAAATGGAAACTCTCATTGCTACATTTGGTTCCAAGGACATAACTGATATTCAACATCTCCTTCCTTTACTGTCTATTCTAGAGTTCCCTCACCTCAGCTAGCACCTCCTCTGGTTTAGATGACTTACTTGGTGGGATGACCCAGTTCCTCATCCTTGAGAAGTGTGAGACTCTAGTAATCATGCCCTTACCAGGCCATGGTTGCTATACTTCCGCATTTACAGTTAAAACTGGGCATGGGAATACTAAGATATGCCCTAATGGATCATCTGAGTCCTAAATATATTTCTTTCTGTCCCTATTATATAGCAGCATCTATATAGCCTTATGATATCCTGCTTTCTTTGCCTGCTAGTCTAATGACATGAGGAGCCCAAGTGACCAGATGATAGTCAGAACATTAAATGTCAAGGGCCTCTTAACGTGCCTTCTGATGGAAGCATGCCCACTCTGGCAACCAGAACACCTATACCCACAGAGCCTAAAGTTGTCTGGAAGGGAAGCATAATTCCCTAAAGTGGATCAATGGGGATCGTGGTTAGTGGTGACACCTATACTTTCATCTCATGGTTCTGAGACCTATGCTTTCTATTGAGAACATAGCACCATATCATGGGCATTGGTTTAAAGTGTACACCCCATCCTAAAGGTAGAACTCATTTTCATAGTCCATCCAGTTCCAAGCTGGGGCCTTACGTTTAAGACACTGGTCCACTATTCTGTCAGGCCATCAGCTTTCCAGATAGTGTAGTATGTGGTAAAATTACTGAATTATATGGTCATATGAAAGCTATCATACTTCCTTCCTTTGCTGTAAAGTGTATCCCTTGGTTTAAGGTGATATTATGTGAGATTCTACATCAGTAGACTGAATGCTCTTAGCCCTTGGATAGTACTGCTGGCTGAAGTACAATGGGCAAGAAAGACAAACCTATACCCAGAATATGGATCAGTCCCATTAAGGATGAAATGTCACCCTTTTCAGGGCAGAAAGAGTCTGATGTTATTAAATTGACACCAAATAAGGGGTTGGTTTCCTCAAGGGATGATTCCATACCCAGAGCTCAGGATTGGTCTCTGTTGCTAGTGGGTCAGGCGTTTGATATTGGCAGTAGCTAGATGAGCATGGATGAGAGAGAACCCATGCTGTTTGGCTCATACATAACTTCCATCTCTACCAACAAAGCCATTCTGTTTGTGAGTCCATTGTTTAAGCACTGTGTGGGCCAATGTCAGAGGCTGGCTGACATCTGCTGGCCAAATCATCCTTTCCACTTAGCTGTTCAGTGCCTCTTTTGCAGTGGACATTTTCTGGTTTCCATGTAATGAAAAGATCTTTATACTTAGTGCCTACACCCATAGGTTCATCCACATGCCTCTTTCCTGGACCTCCTTGTCCTTGCTGTCTTGCATCTTCCAGGGCCTTGACCGACAAGCTGAGCCATTTGCCACTGCCCAGAGGATACAGGATAATCTGGGGATTCAAGGTTCTCAAGTGGATCTATCCATATACCCACATCCCAGACTCAGCACCCTTTTTCTTCTCTTTTCTTACCTGACTTTGGCATAGAATATTTGCCTAGACTAAGAATTCAACTTTCTCTGGAGTTTTGCCAGTCTTAAAATTAAGTCCTGTGCCTGGTTTTCAGCTCCCTCTGCCCTTTAGCCATGGGAAATGAGGGTTTCTTTAAAGCCCTTAAGGAGGTTCTCTAACTTGATTACTTTGCTTTAAATTACAAATTAATGGATTTGAGCCTGTTATCTCTTCAACCATCAGTGGAGATTAGTGATAGCCACCCCAATTCCATAGTCCTTATAGTTACTATTTCTCCTCAAATGCCAGAAACGTTACACTGTCTAGTACATCTTTGTATCAGTTCAGATCCTCCAAGAAGCAGACATTGAGATGGGATTACATGTACAAGAGATTTATTGAAGGACACACTTAAGAAGGATAAAGGGAAGGGAGCAGGAGGAGGAAGGGAAAGCCTTCAGGCTCTGATCCAGGTCTGACACCTGTGAAAGGAGAGGGCAAAGGAAGGAAGATTGGGTAGAAATAGCCTCAAACTTCAGCACAACTCTGAGAAAGTTTTGGTCAGGTTAATGAAGAGTTCCTGAGCCAGTCACCTATTAGAGGAGTCCCTTGTCAGGCAGGACTGGGCCAACACTAGTACTACTGCCGTGCTCAGTCATTGGCTGAGAGCAGCTCCAGGGAGGCATAGCGTTGGTGCAAACATGGTGATGAACCCAAAGGGGCAGCAGCTATGGATGTCAGTCAGCTCTGTTCCCCTCAGCCAACTCTCTTGAAAGCAATCTGAGCCATAAAATTTTGCTTGCCACTACAATCCCCATCCACCTGTATTCTTCTTCCCCAATTCACCACAAGTGAAAGTCTTATTAGTTGCACTGCTACAACATACCCAGGACTGTCAGTACTCTACCTGCCACAGTGATAGAGTCCTTAGTTCCATTTAGCCAGTGAGTGATTGCACTCTAGTGCTTATGCCAGAGATTACAATATACACCCTTGACTGATTACAGTCTTCACTAGTTTTTTTTTGTTGTTTTTTTGTTTTTTTGTTTTTTTTGTGACAGAGTCTCTCTCTGTTGCCCAAGCCGGAGTGCAGTGACATGATCTCAGCTCACTGCAACCTCCACCCCCCAGGTTCAAGTGTTTCTCCTGCCTCAGCCTGCCAAGTAGCTGGGACCACAGGAGTGTGCCACCACACCCGGCTATATTTTTGTATTTTTTTTTAGTAGAGACAGGGTTTCACCATGTTAGCCAGGATGGTCTCGATCTCCCGACCTTGTGATCCACCCGCCTCAGCTTCCCAAAGTGCTGGGATTACAGGTGTGAGCCACCACGCCCAGCCAGTCTTCACTAAATTTTTACTTTTGCCGTGTCCTGGGCAATGCAAGAACCTAAAACACTTTAACTTTGTTTACCACCTTCCCATATTTAGTGCTATTGTTGATAATATTTTTTTTAATTCTAAGTACAGTTTTCTTGAGAAAGGGTCTTGTTCTGTTGCCCAGGCTGGAATGTAGTGGTACAGTCAGAGCTCACTGCAGCCCCAACCTCCTGGGCTCAAGTGATTCTCCCAAGTACCTGGACTACAGGCATGCACTACCACACCCAGCTAATTTTTGTGTGTATTTTTTTCAGAAATGGGGTCTCACTATGTTGTCCAAGCTGGCCTCAAACTCAGGGGCTCAGGCAATCCTCCTACCTCAGCCTCCCAAAGTGCTAGGATTACAGGTGTGAGCCACTGTGCCTGGGCCTAGATAGAGTTTAAATCGTACATGATATTATATTCAATATAATTCTAGATTATCTACCTGTTTACTCTTTTCATGGTTCTTCTTTTCTTCCTTCATCTTTCTTCTATTGGTATCTGCCTAATGAGCTCACCTTAAGTATTTCATTTAGTTCAGGTTTGCTGAAATCTCAGTTTTTGTTTTTCTTAAGACACCTGTGTTCTACCTTCATTTTGAAACACATTTTTACTGAATGTAGAATTTTTGGTTGGCAGCTATTTTCTTTCAGCACTTTAAAGTTTTTTTTGGTTTTTTTTGTTTTTTTTTTGTTTTTTTTTGGAGACGGAGTCTCGCTCTGTTGCCCAGGCTGGCGTGCAGTGGCCGGATCTCAGCTCACTGCAAGCTCCGCCTCCTGGGTTCACGCCATTCTCCTGCCTCAGCCTCCCGAGTAGCTGGGACTACAGGCGCCCGCCACCTTGCCCGGCTAGTTTTTTTGTATTTTTTAGTAGAGACGGGGTTTCACCGTGTTAGCCAGGATGGTCTCGATCTCCTGACCTCATGATCCTCCCATCTCAGCCTCCCAAAGTGCTGGGATTACAGGCTTGAGCCACCGCGCCCGGCCAAAGATTTAATTCCATTTTCTTCTGGCTTCCATTATTTATTTCATAACATCAACCATACATCTTGTTTTTTTTTCAAGGTAGTCTGTTATTCTCTGGTTGTTTTTAAGATCTCTCCGTGTTTGGTTGTTCAGTAGTTTTACTGTGACTTTTCTAGGTATGATTTTCTTTTTTATTCACTTGGCTTAGGGTATGTGAAGCTTCTTGAATATGTGGCTGGATGTCTTTGTTCATTTTTTAAAAGTTCTCAGCCATGTTTATTTATTTATTTACGTCTTTCTTTCTTTCTTTTTCTTTTTTTTTTTTTAAAGACAGGGTCTCACTCTGTTCCCCAGGCTGGAGTGCAGTGGTGTGATCTCAGCTCATTGCAGCCTCGACTTCCTGGGCTCAGGCAATTCTCCCACCTTAGCCTCCTAAGCAGCTGGGACCACAGGCCTGAGCCACCATGCCCAGCCTTTGTGTGTGTGTGTGTGTATTTTTGGTAGTTTTTTAGAGACAGGATTTTGCCATGATGCCCAGGCTGGTCTTGAACTCCTAGGTCCAAATGATCCACCTGCCTCAGCCTCCCAAGGCTGGGGTTACAGGCATGAGCCACCATGCCCAGCCCAGTATTTCTTCAATTATTACTACAATCTTATTCTGTCCTCTTTCACTTTAACTCCAACTACATGCATGTTGGACATTTTCACCATTTTCCATGTATTTCTTATGGGCTTAGTGTTTTTCTTTTTCTTTTTTTCATTTTCTATTACTTTTTTCCTCTCTGTGATTCAATCTGTATTTTTTTCTACTGTGCTATTTTCCAGTTGATTAATCTTCTTCTTTTTTGTGTGTCTCATCTGTTATTTAATTCATTTGTTGAATTCTTAATATCAATTATTATATTTCTCAGTTTTAGAATTTCCATATGATTCAATTTTATAGATTGCAGTTATTTGTAACATTTTTCAACTTTTTGTTTATTTTCTTGAATATATTAATCACAGCTATTTTAAAGTTCATGTCTGAAATTTATTTGAGCACCTATTTCTGTTGTCTGTTTTTTGTTTTTGTTTTTTTTTTCGAGACAGAGTCTCACTCTATCACCCAGGCTAGAGTGCAGTGGTGTGATCTTGGCTCACTGCAACCTCTGCCTCCTGGGTTCAAGTGATTCTCCCACCTCAGCCTCCTGAGTAGCTGGGACTACAGGCACCCACCACCACACCCGGCTAATTTTTTTGTATTTTTAGTAGAGACGGAATTTCACCATGTTGGCCAGGCTGGTCGTGAACTCCTGACTTTAAGTGATCTGCCCTTCTCGGCCTCCCAAAGTGATGGGATTACATGCGTGAGCCACTGTTCCTGGCCATGTATTTTTTTTCTTTTGATTTTCATTCATTTGGGCCTATTACTTTGCTTACTTAGTAATTTTTTTATTGAATGTTGGGTGTAAAGTGTCGTTAAATTTTAGAAGCTCTGACTATATTTGTTTTTAATTTTTTATTGAATGTTGGGTATAAAGTATCATTAAATTTTAGAAGCTCTGACTATATTTGTTTTTAATTTTTTATTGAATGTTGGGTATAAAGTGTTGTTAAATTTTAGAAGCTCTGACTATATTTTTTAATTTTTTATTGAATGTTGGGTATAAAGTGTCTTTAAATTTTAGAAGCTCTGACTATATTTGTTTTTCTATAAGGAGGATTTAATTTTTTTCTGGAAAGTTACCTTGATCAAGTTGAGTGTAGGTTTTTTTTGTTTGTTTTTTTTTCCTTAAGCTGGTATTTCTCCAGTTTTCTCTTAATCCAAAGATACAGTTCTTATACTTGTGGTAGAGACTTTAGGAAGTGGTCCTTACTCCAAGGATGTAGGTCTTACTCCTAGGTTATAGCCCTTCTAAGGAGTAGACCTTCTAGGTTTTCAGTTGATAATGTGAGGCATTTACCAAAGCCGGTGCACCCTGGCAAGTCTTGAATTCCTACCTTTATCTCTCTAGTACTGTGAGACTGCTACAATCTTTGCTCAGCTCTTTAATAACCCATCTGCTGATTCCCACTTGGTTTTTGAGAGTCTGACTCTGCTTGTGCATATCCTAAGATTTGGTAATGCCTAAAGAGGAAACTGCATACAGAATTTGGGGCTGATTCTCTTTAGGTCCCAGTCCCACTGACAGGCCAAAATCTTAACTCTTCTTCCATTCTGCCTTTCCTTGTCTTTCTTTCCTTTTGGTTCTTTCATTCTCTTCTGCACTCTCTTCAATACAGTTTTCACACTTACCATTCCACTGAAATATCTTTTGTCAGGCCGTGCATGGTGGCTCACACCTGTAATCCCAGCACTTTGGGAAGCCAAGGTGGGTGGATCACGAGGTCAGGAACCCGGGAGTCGGAGGTTGCAGTGAGCCAAGATCACGCCACTGCACTCCACCCTGGGTGACAGGGCGAGACTCTGTCTCAAAAAAAAAAA
>NW_012105919.1:804122-832554 GCF_000951045.1 Mandrillus leucophaeus
CCGAGATTGCACCATTGCACTCCAGCCTGGGCAACAGAGTGAGACTCCATCTCAAAAAAAAAAAAAAAGTCTTTTGTCAGGTCGCTAATACCTTCACATTGCCAAATCCAATGATTAATTATTAGTCCTTTTCTTACTTGACCTAGTAGCAGCATTTAGCATAGTTGATCACTCCACCTTCCTATAAAACAACTTCTTCTGTCTTCTAAGACACTACACTTCCCTGGTTTTTCTTCCAAACTAACACTCCTATTCCTATTCCGTTGCTGATTTCTTATCATTTCTTTAAAGTTTAAATGTTAGGGTTCCCTAGGCGTAGCCCTTGGATCTCCTTTCTATCTTTACTTCCTTGGTGATCTTATCCTGTCTCATGGCCCCCTCTTATATTGTGACAACTCACCAATTTATATCTCCAGCCTAGATTTCTCCTCTAATTCCAGTCTGTTTTTTTTTTTTTTTTTTTGAGACGGAGTCTCACTCTGTTGCCCAGGCCGGAGTGCAGTGGTGCAATCTCGGCTCACTACAACCTCCACCTCCCAGGTTCAAGTGATTCTCTTGCCTCAGCCTCCCAAGTAGCTGGGATTACAGGTGCCCACCACCACATCTGGCTAATTTTTATATTTTTAGTAGAGACAAGATTTTGCCATGTTGGCGAGTCTGGTCTCAAACTCCTGATCTTAGGGGATCCGCCTGCCTCAGCCTCCCAAAGTGGTGGGATTACAGGTGTGAGCCACCAGGCCTGGCCTAATTCCAGTCTTACACATATAGCATCTTGACCTCTCCATTTTGATACCTAATATATATTTCAAATTTTTAACATGTCCAAAAATAAACTTCTGATCTGCACCACCTCCTCAAACTAGTCCCCATTCTTCTTCATCTCAACAAATGGAAGCTTCATCCTGTTAGTCTCTCAAGTCAGAAACCTTGAACTCATTCTTTATCCCTTACTTTTGTTCACATCCCTACATCTAATTTTCACATTATCTTGTTGGATGTGCCTTCAAAAGAACCATTTCTCATTACTTCTGTCACCACCACCCTGATTCATGCTACCATTTTCTCTAACTTGAACTATTGAGACGGTCTTCTAATTGTTCTCCCTGCTCCTGCCTAGCCTGATCTCAGCACGGGTGTTAAAGTGATCATTTTTAAATTGCCCTAACTCTGAACCTTTCAACAGCCTCCCATCTCATTTTAAATAAAACAAAGCTGTTTCATCGGCTTAAAAATAAGATAACAATATAACTTATTATCTAAACTAGGATACTTTTTAGGGAGTGCAAGGAACAGTAGATATACACTGAGACCTAGCAAACCAGCTGAGCAACATGTAACCCCTCCTTTATCCCCACCTTATTCTCACTGCACCTCCTTACTGTTTCTTGAACTGGCCAAGTTTGCTCCCAGCTTTTGCACTTGCTGATTCCCTCACTTCCTACAGGGCTTTGCTCAGATGTCATCTTCTCGGGATCATCTTCTCTAACCACCTTGTGGTTATACTATATTTATTTATTTACTTATTTACATATTGCTTATTTATTCCCACCAGTAGTAAGCTCTGTGAGGGAAGGGATCTTTTTTTCCTGTTCTATTTGCTGCTGTATACCTGGTGCCTAGAACTGTGCTTGGCACATTTAAATATATAATAAATATTGGATGAGTGAACAAATGCAAGTACAGCTAATCATTTGAGAATTCATTCTTTCATCAAATGTTTATTGAATGTATCCTATGTTTTAGGTTCTGTGCTAAGTACATAACATTATTATAAAGTCTACAATTAGAAATACTTCCTATGTACCTGAAGATACCATAGGTTTATAATATATAAAGGCTTGTAATTGAATGAACTAATAATTGAAGTCCACGAAGATTGTCCTTTAGGATTCTAAACTAATTCTGTTTATAATTTTTTGTTATGTATGAAATTTGTATATTTCTTATGGGAGCCAGCAAGGTTTTGACACGTTTTGTGGCCTTTTTATTTTTCACTTATAGCAAACTATGGAGGAGAAAAAGGGTATATCCGGATATAGTTACACCCAGGAAGAGCTAGAAAGAGTATCTGCACTGAAGAGTGAAGTTGATGAAATGAAAGGACGAACATTGGATGATATGTCTGAAATGGTGATGATACTTTTATTTAAATTTTCTTTTATTGTGTGGCTAGAAGGCAGGTGTTTTGTTTTTATTTTCAGTGAAACATTCACCTGTTAATTTCTGCACATTATATTCTTTCATCTTTTTTTTTTTTTTTCAGAGTCTCGCTCTATTGCCCAGGCTAGAGTGCAGTGGCATGACTTTGGCTCACTGCAACATCTGCCTCTGGGTTTCGAGTGATTCTCATGCCTCAGCCTCCTGAGTAGCTGAGACTACAGGTGTGTGCCACCATGCCCGGCTAATTTTTGTATTTTTAGTACAGACAGGTTTCACCATGTTGGCCAGGCTGGTCTCAAACTCCCGATCTTAGGTGCTCCACCTGCCTCAGCCTCCCAGAGTGCTGGGATTACAGGCATGAGCCACTGCACCTGGCCTTATCTGTCTTTATCAATGTCTTTTAAATTTTTTTCATTCTAGTAAGGTTGTTTAAATTCTAATTGTTTATGCATTTTCTGTTTTTTTAATGTGCAAAAGTTATATAACATTAAATAAATATTTAAGAAGAAAAATAAGTTTTCCCAGATCATACCACCCTAATAGAATTATTTAATTGTTGTGTATGTTCTTAGAATCTTTTCATTTTCAGGACTGGTATTTAATCAGGATGTACTAGTACACTTTCACCAGGCATTAAAATGTTGAAATCTTATATTACTTGTTGGTAAATAGCTGCCCCAAACCCTCAGAGTACCCCCCTCCAGTTGCCTTGCCCACATTGGCCATTCCCCCAGAACCCTCTGGATCTCATCACAATCTAACTCCTAAAAGGTTAGCATGTAAGACCCTGTATAGGCTGGGCACGGTGGCTCACACTTGTAACCCCAGCACTTTGGGAGGCTGAGGTGGGCTGATCACTTGAGGTCAGGAGTTCAAGACCAGCCTGGCCAACATGGTGAAACCCTGTCCCTACTAAAAATACAAACATTAGCTGGGCATGGTGTCGCATGCCTGCAGTTCCAGCTGCTCAGGAGGCTGAGGCATGAGAATCACTTTAACCTGGGAAGCAGAGGTTGCAGTGAGCCAAGATCACGCCATTGTACTTCAGCCTGAGCAACCAAGCAAGACTCTGTCTCAAAAAAGAATAGACCCTGTTCATCTCTCTGACTGGTGTCCATTCTGATGGATCATTACTTATGCTATTTGGACTATACTGTAGTGTTTTGAATGTCACTCCATCTATATTTGTGTATATTTTTATGCCTACATAAATAATACATCATGATTAGAGTTGTATAAGGCAATTTTATAATTTATTTTATTTATTCAATGTTTGATTATGAAGATTTTCCCCAATGGTTTACAGTCTTGAGAATTGACATTTTGAATGATTAAATAGTCTAGTATTCCACCTTGCTGAGGAATCAGGATTTTCTAAAGCACTTCTCTGTTGTTTGGAACTGACATAATTTATAGTTTTTTACTCATATTTAACACTGAAATTAATATCTTTATGTATGTAGTATTTTTCTTCTTTTGAATTCTTTTTTAGATGTTACATTTTTTGTTTAAAAAACAGGTGAAAAAACTGAATTCACTGGTATCTGAAAAGAAGTCAGCTCTTGCCTCAGTTATAAAAGAGCTACGACAGTTGCGTCAAAAATGTCAAGTAAGTGAATTTGACTTTATGATACTTTTAGTATTCTATCTTATTCACATGTGCTAGTTAGAACCCTGAATATTTTACTTGGGTAATATAGAAAACAAATTATCATTATTATCTTATTGATACGATTCTTCAAAAGAGAATTACAACGTGACATATAGGCCAGTTGTGTTGGCTTATGCCTGTAATCCCAGCACTTTGGGAGGCTGAGACAGGAGGATGATCACTTGAGCCTGGGAATTCGAGACCAGCCTGGCTAACAGCAAGACCCTGTCTCTACAAAAAATAAAAAAATTAGCTGAGCTTGGTGGCATGTACCTGTAGCCCCAGATTCTCGGGAGGCTGAGGTGGGAGGATTGCTTGAACCCAGCAGGTCAAGATTGCAGTAAGCCATGATCGTGCCATTGTACTCCAGCTTGGGTGATAGAGTGAGACCGTGTCTCCCACCCCTCCCCAAAAAAATGACCTACAAAGGTTTTTGTTTAATTTATGCTGCTTATTTAGCCATAAATTATTGGAGGCAGGGGAGAAGGAGAAAAAGCAGTTTAAGCTGAAATCCTCAAATTCAGCCAGAGGAGATTTTTTTCTTTAAATCACATGGGTGTTACAGCTATAAATATGAAGTCATACTCTTCTGTGTCCAGGTAAAAGCTCAGAGTCTGCCCACGAGTGGTAACAAGTTAACTTTAGGTTAATGAACTTGCACTGCGAGGAGGCATCGTGCACAGCAAACTATGATAGATTATGAGAAGTGATCAAATACCATTACTTGGAAACTAGTTCTAACCACTGCTTTAAACATAAATTGTCAGAAGGTGAATGCCCTCTACAAATTCAGATCAGGTGGCCTCCACCATTGGACATTCACTGTTCTCTATGTTTAATACTATTTATTTTTTTAACTTGTTTAACTATATTTAATACTTGAAACTACAAAAATACATTATGACACTTTTAAAGAGCAGGAATACTTAAAAATACGTAACTTACTTTAATGGACAACCCTCAACTATTAGGAAATTTTATAGGGAAGTGTGAGTATATTTCCTTTGTATGGTACTTGCATTTTTTTCTAAATTTGAATAGTAACAGCTGTTTGAATATTAGAGCATCACCACTGGATTAGTCTGTTCTCGCATTACTGTAAAGAAATACCTGAGACTGAGTAATTTCTAAAGAAAAAAGGCTTAATTGGCTCATGATCTACAGGCTATACAGGAAGCATGATGCAGGCATCTACTCACCCTCTAGGGAGGCCTCAGGAAGCTTACAATCATGGCAGAAGGCAAAGAGGGAGCAGGCATATCACACGGCTAGAGCGGCAAGGAGGTGGGGGGAGGGGCCTCACACTTTTAAACAATGAGATCTTATGAGAACTCACTATCATGAAAACAGCACCAAGAGAATGGGGCTAAACCATTCATGAGAATTTCACCCGCACAATCCAGTCAGCTCCCATCAGGCCCCACCTCCAACATTGGAGGTAGCAGTTTGACATGAGATTGGGGCAGGGACAGAGATCCAAACCATATCAACAATGAAAGATGTCTAACTTAAATTTATCTAAATCTTTTATAGTCATCTAGAATTAGAATAGCATTTTGAAAAGTTGTATGTTTATTTTCTTAGGAGCAGTTCTAGAAATTATATGTAATTAAATGGAATAATTATGTATAATTGCTAATATGTAGGAAAAAACTGAAATATTCATATTTTATTTTATTCATTTAATTTTTTTAAGTAGAGACGGAGTCTACTGTTGCCTAGGCTGGTCTCGAACTCCTGGGCTCAAGCAGTCCTCCCACCTCAGGCTTCCAAAATGCTGGGATTATAGGCATGAGCCACCACACCCAGCCTGTTTATATTTTTGAGTATGCAATCTGATAATTTTTAGTTTCCATGAAATAACTATTGTTTATTACTTTTTCATATAAAAGTAAAATCATGTTCTTAGCAATAATTAAAGCTATACAGTGTTATTTAAGGAAAAGAATAAAAATCATTTCTTTCAGCATCCCCAGCACATGACTTAACAGCTCCATATGTATTTTCCAGAAATTTTCTGAGAATTAATGAACAGATAATTATTTAGTAACTACCTTAAATTTGTTCTCCACGCTTTTGTTCTACTTTCTAAAAACAAAAGCTTTTTTCAGGAGGTGGGAGGACTGAAATCAACCTTGACTGATACCAAGATCAAAATATCTGCTTTCTTTTTTTTAACATTTGGTTGCTGTACTTTTTTTACCCACCTTATACTTTTCACTTTTAAAAAAAGTATTTTGTTTCTGGTGTGTCTCTTGAATAGATCTTGAGTTAGGTTTTGCTATGTCATGTCATCTGAAAGGTTTATTTTAATAGGTAAATTTATATGTTAATATGCAAATACATTTGGTTTGGGTGGCATTACTTTATGCTTGGCTTTCAATTTTAAAGCCTACAAAAAATCTTCTCCTCCTTTTTCCCCTCCTCATTCATCCCCCGACTTCTCTCCCTCATGTGTATGTTCTGGCTTATGGTTTTAGTTTTAGCCTTTTAACTCTACAATTCATTATTTATTTCTTTAGATGGCATCTATTAATCCCCACTGTGAGAAGTCATGAAATTGGTATATTTCTTGTTCCTCCTCCCTCCCTTGCCTCTCCTCTAACACCTGATTTTAGTAGATTGTATTGTCTTAGTGTTTGCCGTTATACCTTGAATATGCTTATACTATGACTTGTTAGCTTTAAATGATATTCTTTGACATTCCCCCACCCACCCCTAGCAATTAAAAAAATGAGGAAACCAGCTTACTTATTCTACCTTCCACCTTCTTTTCCCCTTCTTCTTCCTGAAGGCTTTGTTGTATCATTTCTAACTTGTCACTGCATATAACATTTACATTCTCTTCTATTACCCTACTGCTTACTTTGGTTTTCAGCTCTAGACCTGTAATTATTAGATCCAGTGCTCATTACCAATCCACTGACTGCCCCTTGTCTCACTTCTCTTTTGATTGCCTGGAACTTGTCCTCTAGTTAAGTCCTCAAACAAGACTCATAAGAACAATATTCCCTGATGAGTTCTTGCATGTTCTAGTTTATTGCCTAAACATTTCAACAACCATTTGACTATTAGATCATGCTTTCTTTCCTTGAGGATTTTTTTAAGTGTAGCTCCATAGTCTTCTAGGGTTAAATGTAGCTATGGAGAGATCCAAGGCCTACCTAATTTTTTTGGGAACTTGATCTTGAAAAGAATGTCTATTTTCCAGTTGTTGAGTACAGGGTTCTGCATGTGTTCATCAGATCAGGCTTATAAAAGTGTGTTCTAAACTTCCTAGTGAATGAGTAAAATGTTTCACTGAAACTTTTTCAGATGAAAAGAGTTGTGTAGGTGGATGCTGGTAATGGTTGCCTAACATTATGAATGTGCTTAATGCCAACTGAATTGTACAGTTAAAAAATGGTTAAAATGGCAAATTTTGTTATGTGTATTTTATTACACCAAAAAACAAAACAGACTGGGTGTGGTGGCTCATGCCTGTAATCCCAGCACTTTGGGAGGCCAAGACGGGTGGATCACTTGAGGTCAGGAGTTCGAGACCAGCCTGGCCAACATGGTGAAACTCTGTCTCTACCAGAAAATACAAAAATTAGCCAGCCATGGTGGCACACATCTGTAGTCCCAGCTACTCAGGAGGCTGAGGTGGCAGAATCACTTGAACCTGGAAGGCAGAGGTTGCAGTGAGCTGAGATTATGCCACTGCGCTCCATCCTGGGTGACAGAGTGAGACTCCATCTCAAAAAAAGAGAAAACAAACAAACAAAATCTTCCCGGTTAAAAAACGAAAACCAGCCCAGAGTAATGGCACATGCTTATAGTCCTAGCTACTCAGGGGCCAAGGCAGGAGGATGACTTGAGCCTAGGAGTTCAAGACCAGCCTGGACAACATAGTGAAACCCTGTCTTTAAACAAAGAAAGAAGAAAAAAAAAACTTCCTGTTGAATTTTATGTTCTGTCTTTATTTTTAAACTTTATTCCTTATCATGGTACATAACGGTTTTTGCCTCAGAGTATTATTTTGTCTACTATTAAAGCGTATATGCCAGCTTTCTTATGATTAGTATCGCTTCTTATTTCTGTTTGCTTTCAGCTTCCTATGTCCTTATTTTTGTCTTATATATGTCTCATAAATAGCATGTAGGGCCAGGCAGCAGTTGCTCATGCCTGTAATCCTAGCACTTTGGGAGGCTGAGGTAGGAGACTCTTGAGCCCAGGATTTCAATACCAGCCTGGGCAACATAGTGAGACTCCATCTCTACAAAAAGTAGAAAAATTAGCTGAGAATGGGAGCACACACCTATAGTCTTAGCTACTTAGGAGGCTGAGGCAGAAGGATAACTTGAGCCCAGGAGTTCAAGGTTGAAGTGAGACATGATAGCACCACTGCATCCAGCCTGGGTGACAGAGTAAGACCTGCACTCTAGGTAGATAGGTAGGTAGGTGGGTGGGTAGATAAGTAGATAGATAGATAGGTAGGTAGGTAGGTAGATAGATAGATAGATAGATAGATAGATAGATAGATAGATAGATGTATTTTTTGTGGGTGTAGTTTCTTACATCCAGTTTGAGAATCTGTCTTTCAACTGGCAAGTTTAATCCCATTTATGTTTACTCTAATTTTTGAAGCATTTGAATTTTTTTCTATTTTGTACATCCTATTATTTAGTGTGTTTTCTCTTGCTTTTTTTTTTTTTTTTTACCATCCATTATACCAATTCTGTTTTCTTTTCTCTTTTTTTCCTTTCTTTATCTTTGATTCTCATATGATTTACTGTTAGGTTTTTATCATATATGTATATATTTCTCACTTAACAAAGTCTAAAATTGTTAACATCTCCACAATACAGGAACCTTAGAATAATTTGACACCCTCTTCTACCTTACGTGTTTTGTTATCCTCATTTGTTTGTTTTATTTATTTATTTATTGAGACGGAGTTTCGCTCTTGTTGCCCAGGCTGGAGTGCAATGGCACAACCTCGGCTCACCGCAACTTCCGCCTCCCGGGTTCAAGCGATTCTCCTGCCTCAGCCTCCCAAGTACCTGGGATTACAGGCGTGCACCACCACACCTGGCTAATTTTGTATTTTTAGTAGAGACGAGGTTTCTCCATGTTGCCCAGGCTGGTCTTGAACTCCTGACCTCAGGTGATCCGCCGGCCTTGGCCTCCCAAAGTACTGGGATTACAGGTATAAGCCACCGCACCCAGCCCTTACTTCTTTATTTGTACATCTCTGAAAGTAGTTGTCATGGTGGTTGTTAGCATTATAATAACAACTTTATATAATCATTTCCTGTTTAGATTTACCTATATATTTAGAAGTTTTCACCATCACTGCTTGTATTTTGCTCCTTATTTCTGGATTCAGTTTTCTTTTTCCTGAAATACAATTTCCTTGTTTTGTGTGTGTGCGTATGTGTGTGTTTAGTGTTCTCAGTAAAGAATCATTACAATAAGTAAACCATCTTTTTTTTTCTTCTTAAATAATGGTGTGGTCAGAAAAAAAAATATTTTCATGCTTTCTTTTATTTTATTGAAGGGTCGGCTATCAGTTTATCATTTATTTTTAGGTAATATCTTCCCTATAACTGGTTTTCATATTTTTATCTTTTTCTTTGGTGTTGTCCAAATTTCACTACCATGTTTTGAGTGTATATTGAATTTTATTTACTTTTGTGAATTTGTGTTTTGTGTCTTCCATGAATTCTGGAAAAAGTCTACATAATACCTTCAGATATTTTCTCTCCCATTTTTTGTGGTCTATTTTCCAACTACTTATATTAGAGGTATGTTAGAGATATTTATTCTGTTCCCTGTTACTTAATCTCACTTTCATATTTTTGTCTGTGTTGAATTCTAGATAATTTCTTCAGCTCTGTGTTTTAGTTCATTCTTTTATTTCCTCAGTGGCATCTAATATTATGTTTATTCCATCCATTTAATTTTTAATTTCAATGACTGTCTTTTTCATTTTTATTTTTTCTCACTTTTTCTTTTTTTTTCTTTTTTAGACAGTCTCACTCTGTAGCTCAGGCTGGAGTGCAGTGTTGTAATCTCAGCTCACTGCAACCTCCGTGTCCCAGGTTCAAGCTATTCTGCCACAGCTTCCTGAGTAGCTGGGACTACAGGCATGCGCACCACGCCTGGCTAATTTTTGTATTTTTCGTAGAGACATGGTTTCAGCATGTTGGCCAGGATGGTCTCAAACTCCTGACCTCAAGTGATCTGGCCACCTCGGCCTCCCAAAGTGCTGGGATTATAGGCATGAGCCACTGAACCTGGCCTCACTGTTTGTAGTCTTTTGATTTCAGTTCCTCCTTTATAGTTTTTATTATTTTAAATATACTTACTTAGTTGGCTTATTTCTAGTATCCAAAGTTCCTTTAGGCATAGTCCTGTTATTTATATCTTCTGTTTCTCACTCCTGATGAATTGATTTTTCCCTTACATGTTTTATACTTTGGGACTGTGAGCTTTCATTAATAGAGTTTGTCTCTTGAATCCTGGCATCCAGGATGGAGGGTGTGTCCCTCTACAATGGTTTTGCAGTGTTTTAGAAATATCACAAACTTGTGTTTTAGAAATATCACAAACTTGGAGCTAATATTGAGTTAATTTCTCAGCTTGGAAGTTCTTAGACCATGTAGATAGGGTAAATTCAAATTCCAAAGCTGCCTGAGGATAGCTGTGATCACTATCACAGCTGCATAGTGATCAATTTGACCATAAGACTTGTGACCAAAAAAGGATTTTATCAACTATAGCACCTTCATCTCATTGAGAGGCAAGCAGCTACCTAAGTACGTAGGCTCTGCAGCCCCTTTTCCCATTTTGGATGTGACTTTCACCCTTGAGAGCCTTGGGTGTCTGTAGGTCACTTTGATACGTAGAAGCCACATCCCCTTTCTCCCAGCAATCTTTTATTCTGTACTAGTGACCCCAACCCAGATGCAGTCCCACACAACAAAGGCAGCATACACATTACTCATCTGTGCTAACTATCCTGTTTCTAAGGAAACAGTGCAGCAGGAAACCATGCAAGGTCATTCTCAGGATGGTGTTAACCCTTTACTCACAGTTTTGCAGGTTGAAAACAACTTAAGATTTACTATGGGGTCCTCAGTTCTAACTTCCCACTCTGCACAGACCTAAGGCTTTGCATCTGCTCTGCCTGAACATTAAAATCACTATGTTACCAAGACTGCCATTACCAATTCCTTTCACCAAGGATAGCCATAATATTACCCTTTCTTTTTGGTCCTGTTAATTTCTTTTCTTTCTTTGAGAGTTCAGTTCAGCTCAGGATTTGAAAGGATGTTGCTCTCTTACCAAGCATTTGTAGATGCAGCCATGCATCACTTAATGATGAGGATGCATTCTAAGAAATGCATAATTGAGTGATTTCATCATTGTGCAAACACCATAGAGTGTACTTACACAAACCTAGATGGTATAGCCTACTCACATCTAGGCTATATGGTAGATAGCCTTTTGCTCCTAGGCTACAAACCTGTACAGCATGTGACTATACTGAATACTGTAGGCAATTATTACACAATGGTAAGTATTTGTGTATCTACACCCATCTAAACGTAGAAAAGGTACAGTAAAATTATAGTATAAAAGATTTAAAATGGTATGCCTTTATAGGGAACTTACCATGAATGGAGCTTGCAGGACTGGAAGTTTCTCTGGTTGAGTCAATGAGTGAGTGGTAAGTGAATGTGAAGGCCTAGGACATTACTGTACACTATGATAGACTTTAGAAACACTGTACACTTAGGCTACTCTAAATTTATGTAAAATTAAAAAAAAAAAAAAAAAAACCTTAGCTTACTGTAGCTTTCTTGGCCAGGGGCAGTGGCTCACACTTGTAATCCCAACACTTTGGGAGGCTGAGGAAGGCGGATGATGAGGTGAAGAGTTCCAAACCAGCCTGGCCAACATAGCGAAACCCCGTCTCTACTAAAAACACAAAAAAATTAGCTGAGTGCGGTGGCACACGCCTGTAATGCCAGGTACTTGGGAGGCTGAGGCAGGATAATTGCTTGAACCTGGGAGGCGGAGGTTGCGGTGAGCTGAGATTGCGCCACTGCGCTCCAGCCTGGGCGACAGAGCGAGACTCTGTCTCGAAAAAAACTTTTAAAAACCTTTCTTACTTTATAAACTTCTAATTTTTTTAAAAAAATTTGACTTTTTTGTAATAACAGCTTAAAACACAACCACATTGTATAGTGGTATGAAAATATTTTGTTTCTTTATATCCTTCTTTTATATGCTTTTTTCTATTTAAAAAAACATTTTGGCCAGGTGCGGTGGCTCACGCCTGTAATCCCAGCACTTTGGGAGGCAAAGGTGGGCAAATCACCTGAAGTCAGGAGTTTGAGACCATCCTGGCCAACATGGTGAAACCTTGTCTCTACTGAAAATACAAAATTATCTTGGCGTGGCGGCACATGTCTGTAGTCCCAGCTACTTGGAAAGCTGAGGCAAGAGAATCGCTTGAACCCGGGAGGCAGAGGTTGCAGTGCGTGGAGATCGTGCCATTGCATTTCAGCCTGGTCAACAAGAGCAAAACTCTGTCTCTAGAAGAAAAAAAGGTTAAAATTTTTTTTTTTTTTTTTTTTTTTTTTAGATAGGGTCTTGCTCTTGTCGCCCAGGCTGAGTGCAGTGGCCCTTTGCAGCCTCAACCTCCTGGCCTCAAGCAGCTTTCTCACTTCAGCCTAAGGAGTAGCTGGGACCACAGGCACATACCACCAAACCTGGCTAATTTTTATTTATTTATTTATTTATTTATTTTATAGAGGTGGGGTCTTGCTGTGTTGCCTGTGCTTGTCTCAAACTCCTGGGCTCAAGCGATCCACCCGCCTTGGCTTCCCATAGTGCTGGAATTACAAGAGTGTGCCACCACACCCAGCCTTTTTTCACTTTTTAAACTTTTTTGTTAAAAACTAAGACATAAACACACACCTAGGCCTACACAGCGTCAGGATAATCAATATCACTGTCTTCCACCTTGAAACATCTTGTCCCACTGAAAGGTCTTCAAGAGCAATAACACACATGAAGCTGTCATCTTCTATAACAATGCCTTCTTCTGGATGCCTCCTGAAGGACTTGCCTGAGGCTGTTTTACAGTTTACTTTTTATAAGTAAAAGCAGAACACTCTAAAATAACAATAAAAAATATAGCATAGTA
Source organism: Mandrillus leucophaeus (assembly GCF_000951045.1). Taxonomy (NCBI): domain Eukaryota; kingdom Metazoa; phylum Chordata; class Mammalia; order Primates; family Cercopithecidae; genus Mandrillus; species Mandrillus leucophaeus. The sequence continues at coordinate 817,136 of NW_012105919.1, forward strand.
AATACATAAACCAGTAACATAGTGGCTTATTATCATCAAGTATTGTATACAGTACGTAATTGTATTGCTATACTTCTGTACAACTGACAGTAGATTGATTTACACCAGCATCACCACAAACTCATGAGTAATTTGTTGCACTATGGCATTATGATGCCTGTGATATCACTAAGGTGATAGTAATTTTTCAGCTCCATTATGATCATATAGGACTGCCATCATATATGTAGTCCATTGTGACTGAAACATCTTCCCACGCATGACAGTATTTTTAGCATTTCTAGGTGTTTGTAGCAGGAGATTTTCAAATTATCCCATTCAAAATACTACATTAGAAGAAATTTTGAAACAACTTAAAACAAAATTTAAAATTCCTCCCTGTCCCTTCACAATAAAGAAACTACTTAACCTGAATTCAAATTGTTATTCCACCTTTTTTTTTTCTTTTTGAGACAGAGTCTCACTCTGTGGCCAGGCTGGAGTGCAGTGACGCGGTCTTGGCTCACTGCAACCTCCGCCTCCTGGGTTCAAGTGATTCTCCTGCCTCAGCCTCCTGAGTAGCTGGAACTACAGGCACGTGCCACCATGCCCAGCTAATTTTTTTTTTTGTATTTTTAGTAGAGAGGGGTTTTACCATATTGGCCAGGATGATCTCTATCTCTTGACCTCATGATCTGCCCGCCTTGGGCCTCCAAAAGTGCTGGGATTACAGGCGTGAGCCACCGCGCCTGGCAGACTCCACCCTTTTTTAGCAATATAATCTTTGGCAAGGTACTTGACTCCCTGAACTTTCTCCAAGCATTATGTGGTGGTATTAATATCTCTTTTGAGGTGTCATTATGAGATTTAGTTATTGTCATTCAAACACCCTAGAATGTTTTACGAAGTTCTAAATGAGCCCCTGCCTAGGTAGGTCTTTAGCCTCCCCTCACCATTTCCCAGAAATAGACCAGCATAGGCTGGGTGCGGTGGCTCACACTTGTAATCCCAGCACTTTGGGAGGCCAAGGCGGGTGGATCACCTGAGATCAGGAGTTCAAGACCAGCCTGACCAACATAGTAAAACCCCATCTCTACTAAAAATATAAAAATTAGCCAGGCAGAGTGGCACATACCTGTAATCCCAGCTACTTGGGAGTCTGAGGCAGGAGAATTGCTTGAACCCGGGAGGCGGAGGTTGTAGTAAGCCAAGATTGCACCATTGCACTCCAGCCTAGGCAACAGAATGAGATTCCGTCTCAAAAAATAAATAAATAAATAAATAAATAAATAAATAAACCAGCATAGTAAACTACTTGTAAGTTTCTTAATTGTTCTTGTTCTCTGTAGCTTCCAATCCTTTATACATAGTGTTCCTGTTTTTAAATACTCTCTTCCCCTTGTTCATCTTCCACCTAACTGTTCTTACTAATCCTTCATGATTAGCTTAGATATCAGTTTCTCCAGGAAGTTGTCCTCACTGATCCCCAAACCTGGGTTAGGTTCCCCGGAGCCCTGTGTGCCTTCTGTAACACCTTGTGTTTTCCTATCATAGCTCTCAGCAGCCTGTTTACTTGTCTGAATGTTACTTGAGAGGAAAAATTTTTGGCTGTTTTATTCACTATTGTCTCCCCAGCGCCTAACAAAGAACCTGGCACACAGCTCAATACATGGTAGCTATTGTTCTTATCAGCACCTTCATCTATCATAATTCTCAAATGTCTGGTTGTTGTATAAATAACTCTTAAGTATGCCAAGAAGCTTAGAGTTAAGTTACAAGACTGACAAGGGCATGCATTGTTTCAGAGCCATGTTTGGGACCTTTGTTTTTCACTTATTCAATCATTTTCCCTTTTTATACTAGGAACTGACCCAGGAGTGTGATGAAAAGAAATCCCAGTATGATAGCTGTGCAGCAGGCCTCGAAAGCAATCGGTCTAAATTAGAACAGGTAAGAAGAGAGTTTTTATTTTAACAATTTAGCAAAAACTACCTGTGTACACACCTATAGTCCCACCTACTCGGGAGGCTGAAGCAGGAGGATCACTTGAGCCCAGGAGTTTGAGGCTACAGTGAGCTATGATCACACCACTGCATTCTAGCCTGGGCCACAGAACAAGACTCTGTCTCTAAAAAAAATGTTTTAAATACTGCCTGTGTGTGCACATTTTCACTACATCAATGTCAAAAGATTCCCAAATCTTTATCATCATCTCCCAAGCCTGTCTCCAAAGCTCCAGAGATCTTTATTTCTTTAATTTGTACACACTGAATTTCCCATCTGTACCACCCCCAACAAAGTACAAGGCTCATTATCTGCTGCCTGGCCTCCACAGAAACCTTTTACCTATTCTCTTGCTTCTACTCTTGCTCTCCTAAGGTTCATTCTCCATAGGGCAGCCTAAGAAACCTGTTTAAAATTTTTGCCACCCTTCATTGGCTTCCTGTTGCACTTAAAATAAAATCTAACCACCAAACTGTGATCTACAAGGCCCCACCTGCCTTATGAACTTCATGTCCATGTGCTCTACTCCTCATCCATGGAGCTTCAGCCACTCTGACCTTCTTCCTAAACTTCAAACAGGCCAAGCTTGTTTTCACTTGTGGGATTTTGCATGTACTCCTCCCTTCTGCATGATATACTCTGCTCCTAACTCTTTGCCCTCCTCTCTCCTTTTCTTCACTAGGTCTCAGCCTCAGTGTCTCCGCCTCTCAGAGATCTCTGATTACCTGATGTTATCCACTCTCCTTCCCAACCTCGCCCACCCAGTCCCTCTATCACATTCTACTGATGAATTTCCTTCATAGCACTTATCCCCATCTCAAATATCCTTCATTATGTTTCCTTGTTTATGTTGGTTTCTTCCACTTCAGTGAAAGCAGGGAACCTGCCTGTTCACTTCTGTGTTCTCAGCACTTAGAACAGTGCTGGACACCCAATAGGTACTTAATAAATGTATGCTTGGGCCAGGTGCAGTGGATCATGCCTGTAATCCCAACACTTCAGGAGTCTAAGGTGGGAGGATCTCTTGAGGCCAGGAGTTCGAGATCAGCCTGGCCAACGTGGTGAAACCCCGTCTCTACTAAAAATACAAAAATTAGCCAGGCATGGTGGCATGTGCCTGTAGTCTCAGCTCCTCAGGAGGCTGAGGCACAAGAATGCTTAAACCTGCGAGGAGGAAGTTGCAGTGAGCCAAGACTGCACCACTGCACTCCATCCTGGGTGACAGAGCGAGACTCTGTCTCAAAAAATACAATTGGACTTGCAGGGGTGATATGAGTATTCTCTAGAAAAAGATTATTTCCTATTGTGATAGAATAAACAAAGTTAAAATTGCAGAAGAGAAAATGACTCTGATGGTAGTCCTTTGTTGTACATCTAAAGTCATCATCACCATGTCTGTCTCATTCTTTCGATAATGTTGCCTATCTAAAATTATATATTATAGGAAGTTAGAAGACTCCGTGAAGAATGTCTTCAAGAAGAAAGTAGATACCATTATACAAATTGTATGATTAAGGTAAGACAAAGTAGATCAAAAACATTTCTGAGTTTTTTCTATATCAAAGTCTTCCCTAAAACTTAAGTCTTTCTGTTTAGAACCTAGAAGTTCAACTTCGTCGTGCTACTGATGAGATGAAGGCATATATCTCTTCTGATCAACAAGAAAAAAGAAAGGCAATTAGGCAAGTAATTTTGTTGTTTTATATTGAGATACTTCATATTTTCACCAATAAAAGTTTTATAAATAAGGTAGAATTATACAAATTTAGCATATTTAAGTAAGTAGACACTAAGATATTAATACTAAATCTTACTAAACATCTAGATATTTCAGCCCTGCTAAGTGGGAATACATATGATTTTATTTCTTGCTTGCTTACTTTTTGATTGTGGTGAAATATATAAAACATAAAATTTGCCACTTTACCCATTTTTAAGTATACAGTTCATTGGCATTGATTACATTCACAACATTGTACAGCCTTCACCACTGTATATGTAAAAAATTTTTTCATTATCTCAAACAAAAACTCTTGTAACCATTAGGCAATAATTCTTCGTTCCCCCTCACCCAGGAATATATATAATTTCATAATTGCTTTGTCATAAGCAGTAAAATTGGTCTCTTTTTAAAGTCCCACATGGCCTAGACTCTAGTCATCTGCCTGCTAATTGTGCAGTGTAATGACTGCATTTTAGCTGGAAATTGTGTGATTGCAGTGTACCAGTCTTCAAAACAAGAAGGATGTATAAATACTGCTTAGTCCTTATATGGTGCTTTTTTTGCAATCCCAGCTTGTGGCATATTGTAATAAATCAAATCCTGCCTTAAAAAAATACATTTGTGGTTGAATTGCTAGCTGTGATAAAATGCAGTCATTGAACAACATAAGCCTTCTTTGCCCCTCATCACAGTTCAAATGTTAAATATTTTGTTGTTACTATTCAGTAAAAATTCAGATAAAATGTAGGACTCACGTTTATTCTAGATTGCATTGAGATTTTGAGTGGCATGTACATTAATGTTATAAAAAGAGACTGGGCGTGGTAGTGAGTGCCCATAATCCCAGCTACTCAGGAGGCTGAGGCATGGAAATCACTTGAACCCGGGAAGCAGGGGCTGCAGTAAGCCGAGATCATGCCACTGCACTCCAACCTGAGCGACAGAGGGAGACTCTGCCTTAAAAAAAAAAAAAAAAAAGAAAGAAAAAAGGAATCTAAGAAATAGAGTGTCTTGCAGAATCTGAATTTTTTTTCAATGTAATGCACTAGAATGCAAACCAGACTGAAAAGATTACACAAATAGAGCAGTGTTTTTTCTAATACTCTAACATACTAAACTAAAAATGTACTTATTCATATTATTTCATTGAATGTAAACTTCGTTCATATAAACCTATATGGCCAATGATAAGAAATGAGAAAAGTTAAATTTGTTCTTAAAAAATAAAAATTTTTATAAATTAAGTTCTATTTCTTCCAAAGTTATCGATATAAATAGTAAAGAAGGAAATAAGTGCTCTTGAACTATTGATTTTCTGCTCTGTCTTCTAGCCAGAGATATATATATAGATAGATAGATATAGATAGATATAGATATAGATATAGGTTTGTTTTTTTTTTTTTGAGACAGAGTCTTGCTCTGTCGCTCAGGCTGGAGTGCAGTGGCGCAGTCTCGGCTCACTGCAACCTCCGCCTCCCAGGTTCAAGTGTATTCTCCTGCCTCAGCCTCCCGAGTAGCTGGGATTACAGGCACGTGCCACCACGTCTGGCTAATTTTTGTCATTTGTGTTTTTTTAGTTTATATTTTTGTATTTTTGTAGAGATGGGGTTTCACCATGTTAGCCAGGTTGGTCTCAAACTCCTGACCTCAAGTGAACCACCCTCCTTGGCCTCCCAGAGTGCTGGGATTACAGGCATGAGCCACCATGCCCCACCGAAAATGAGGATTCATCAGGACTAATTGCAAAATTTTCCTTTACTTAGAGTGCTATATTTTCTTTTTTTGTGGCTTATGATTTCTTGGAGTCCCAATTTTATATTGTTTACTTTTTTCTTAAATACTACAGTGTAGCTTTACACAGAAAAACAGTCTCTTCTTTGTTGTGTGTTCCTTTACCCTCATCCTTCAGTCTTTATCCTTAACATGTCACCTGCTTTAAATCTCACATTTTGTCTTAAATAGTATTGAAATATAATTTTGTTTATAAGTAAAATACAATGTTATTATGTTTTTAATTTTTACATTAAAAGTATTATTTTTTTAGCTTACAAAAGAAATACTTGTAAGAACAAAAGTAACCATTATGAGGTAGTGTGCACAGAAGTTGAATGCTGTCCATATTGCCATGCCTCAGAAATGTCTACTATTAATACTTTGGTGTACATTATGCCATATTCTTTTCCCATGCGTGTGCTGATACATCTGTATATATGTGTGTTAGTTAATGCATGGGAAATGTTATGTGCATGTGTGTATACACAAACGTATACATATATATGTATATAAAAATAAGATTAAACTGCACCTGAGTGTGGTGGCTCACACCTGTAATCCCAGCATTTGGGAGGCTGAGATGAGCGAATTGCTTGAGCCCAGGAGTTCAAGATCTGCCTGGGCAACATGGCAAAACCCTGTGTCTACCAAAAAACTACAAAAAAAATTAGCCCAATATGGTGACACATGTCTGTAATCCCAGTACCTGGGAGGCTAAAGTGGGAGATTCGCTTGGGCCAGGGAGGTGGAGGCTACAATGAGGTGTGATCATGCCACTGCACTCCAATCTGGGCAACAGTGTAAGACCTTGTCTCAAAGGAAAAAAAAAAGATTAAACTACATATACTGTTTTTCTCTTGATCTAGAATATTTTCCGCTTCAGTATTTATAGATTTACCTCATTCTTTTGTATAACTCCTTATTATTTGTTTGAATAGATGTGCCATAATTTGCTTAAACATTTTCCCATCTACAGACATTTAGTTTGTTTGCATATTTTCATTATTATGAGCAATGGTGAAGTAAATAGTCTGCTTCTATGTTTATTTAAGTTATGGGATATTTTTGTAGGATGACTTCCTAGAAGTAGAATTGTAAGATTAGGTGCTACTTAATGTTTATTTGAAATGTATATCCTTTCTCCTTTCTACAAGCCTCTTCAAAAACAATGTGTAATTTAAGCAAATGGGTTGCCATTGTTTTGAGGGTAGATTAACCAGAAATAGTATTTAGCATTTTAATTCTCTTAATTTCCTATGGAATGTTTTGCTATCTTTTTTTTTCCTTAAATTGCTATTTACTTGAAGAACTAACTAAAGATGGGGAAAGACAAAGAATTTGATAATGGGTTTCATTCTGACTCCAGTACCCTAAACTATATTGCCTAATGTATTTTAGATAGATATGTTAATTTATAATTCACTTGTATGATCAAATCATTTGAAGTAAATTGAAAGTAAATCATTATGTTGACTCCCTAGGGAACAGTATACCAAAAATATTGCTGAACAAGAAAACCTTGGAAAGGTAAGAATTATTATTTATTTTTTTACATGTGTCTTACTGATTCAGGCTTTCAGTACTGTACATGATTTATGACTGTCATTCTTTCCAAAAGGTTCTAGTACAGTTTTTGAGAGGAAATTGTTCATTCTTTTTAAAGATGGAAGACTTCCTTAAGAATCTAGTTTTACGGAAATAAAGGCACAATGGATTTTTTAAAGAAAAAATTATCTATTTTTAAATCACAAAGAGTTCATAATAATGTTCTGCATTACAGTTTTCAGATTATCCTCAGGCTGGGCACGATGGCTCATGCCTGTAATCCCAGCACTTTGGAAGGCCAAGGCCGGTGGATCAGTTGAGGTCAGGAGCTCAAGACCAACCTGGCCAACATGGTGAAACCCCGTCTCTATGAAAAATACAAAAATTAGCCAGGCATGGTGGCAGGCACCTGTAATCCCAGCTACTTTGGAGCCTGAGGCAGGAGAATCGCTTGAACCCGGGAGGCAAAGGTTGCAGTGAGCTGAGACTGGGCCATTGCACTCTAACCTGGGTAACAGAGCGAGACTCCATCTCAAAGAAAAAAAAAAAAATATTCTCAGATACCTTTTTATGCGATAGGTACAAATTTATTCATTTACTTTATTTAATAAACATAAAGTTCTTACTATGATCTAGGCCCTGGTCTAAGCCCTTTACAAACATTAATTTATTTAATACAAACAACTAAAAAACCTTGCTTGAGATACTCATCTCCCTCCTGCCAGAGTTACCTGATGGTGACTGAAATAGGACTGTATGATTATTGTTCTTAGTTCTCTGAGCCACTCCTAGAAGTGGTAGAGAGTAAGTTATGGCCTTGACCATCAGGACTTAAATGACCAACTGATTAGTTATTCTAGCTGACTTCATAAAGCAACCAATTTAACAAAGACACCAGCTTTGCATTCTTCGGAGAAAAAAAGAAAAAACATATACTTACTAATAATTAAGAGGAAAGATGACCAGTCATCAAGTGACTTGGCTTCACTCTTAGACTTGTGATTCTAAACAAGCCCTCTAATCACTTTAGAGTTCATTTCCTCATATTTAAACTGAAATAGGTAGATGAGCAGTGAGCAGAGATCACACCATTGCACTCCAGTCTGGGAAACAAGAGCAAAACTCCATCTCAAAGGGAAAAAAAAAAAAAAAAGATAGCCTTTGTTATCGAAATTTTCAAAACTGTATTTTAATCAATCCATATATATCCATCATCCAACTCTAATTATTAAATTCGTGGCCAGCCTTGTTTTATCTATAGTCTCATCCAGTACCTGCCCCCAATTTTTTTCTAAATTATTTTTAAGCACATCTCAAATTCTTATTATTTTATCTCATCACATTTCAGTATGTATCATAAACACTCTTTTTGAACATAATCACAATACCATTATCCTACCAAAAAGAATTTAACAATAATTACATAACATCCACTACCCAATGTTCAAACTTCACCATGATTTATTTGTTTAAATCAGGATCCTAACAGTCCATACATTGTTATTAGCTTATATCTCTCTTAAGTCTCTCTCTCTCTAGGTTACTCCCCCATCATTTTTTCCTTACAATTTTTTGTTGAAAAGAAAAAAAAAAAAACTGATAATTTGTCCTAGTGGGTTTTCAACATTTTGAACTTTGCTGTTGGTAACCCTTTGGTGTCAATTAGCATGTTCTTCTGTTCCCAGTATATCCTGTGATTTGGTAGTTAGATCTAGAAGCTTGATTAAATATGTTTTGATATTTGGCAAGAATACTTCATAGATGGTGGTATGTACTTCTATCAGGAGGCTTTCTTCTTATGATGTAGACAGCCATTGATAATCATTTCCTGGATCCATAATTCATTAGAAAGTTGCACAGTGGTAACATTCTGATTATGTCATTCCTTCTTCATTTATTGGCTGGAATAATTCTGTAATGAGCAACTTCTCCTTATCTTCTGTGTACTTAACCCTGAGTTACATTCATATAAGAAAGATAGAATAACTGCTTGATTCACTGTTTACTGGTTTTCAAAATGATGAGTTGGTTCTTTATCGTCCTTCAAAAGTAATCTTATGACTTTTAGATTGAGCACATTTGATATGTTTCAATCTATTGTGATTATTAGTCCCATTAGTACTCAAATTTGGCCAGTGGAAGCCTCTGAAGTCAGCTTTTGAATCCTTTTGAAAAAACCCTAGTAGACTTTGATGACTTCTCTGTTTTCTGGTGTGACAAAATGTTCTAATTTCATACTGTACATTTTCTTTCTCAAACCTGAAATTAGCCATTTCTCTAAAAAGTGTTCACCTGTGATTTGTTAATAAATGACCATTATATCAATGAAAATAAATAAAAAATAAAAGGAAGCCTTCTCAAAGCTGATTCCTCCATTTACTGGGAGAACAGTGAATTCTGTGTACATTATTTCACTTATGGGATGACACACCATACTTAAAAGGAAAAAAAGAAATAATTTTCATATTTGAAAGCATGTATGTGAATCAAGTTATAAACATTCATTTGTATAATATTTTAACTAGAGATTTTTGGATTTGTAGGATTTGATATGATTGTCAAAATTGACTTTTTTTTTTTTTTTTTTGAGATAGTCTCACTCAGTCACCCAGGCTGGAGTCCAGTGGCGTGATCTCCACTCACTGCAACCTCCACCCACCAGGTTCAAGTGATTCTCATGCTTCAGTCTCCCGAGTAGATGGGATTATAGGAGTGTGCCACCACACCCGGCTAATTTTTGTATTTTTGGTAGAGATGGGGTTTCTACCTGGTTAGTCAGGCTGATCTCGAACTCCTGACCTCATGTGATCCACCCACCTCAGCCTCCCGAAGTGCTGGGATTACAGGTGTGAGCCACTGCGCCTGGCCCAAAATGGACTTCATCCAAAGATTTCGTGTAAAGTAATGTACTTTTTTCATATGAAAACATTCCTCTTTTTTTTTTCTGTTGCAAAGTATCTGGATGGATGCTGTACATACATAAATATTTTTCAAACCTGAAATCCTTTCAAAGACCCAACCTTAATTGCCAAATCTGATTAAAGATTATTTTTCCCCCATCCAGTGTAGTGTTTTCTTGCAGGATCATTGGGAAAAGTGGCAATATAACATCACGTATATTTAAGCAAGTGAACCAATGACTGGCTCATTCCCCAGATGTCAGGCTGTATCATTTAAGAAACAAAGCTTCTTAAGCCTCAAAGTTTTAGAGTAGATCTAAATTTTCAAGGCAGACAGAACAAACCTAGCCTTTCAAAGTGATGATAGTCTAAGCCCTCTAAGTCAATATAAACTGGGCATCCATAGACCTCCTCAGGCCAACTGAGTTTCCCCCCTTCTATACCACCACCTCCTCCTTTAAAGAACAATGAAATATGTGATTAGTGATTTTTGTACATTGCAACTGTAAACAAATGTAAATAATAATAAGATTTAAAATATATACATACTAATGTCAGTTGTATTCATAAAGTTAAAGGTTTCAAACACACATGGTTATGAAGCAAATTAAATGTAATATTTCTGACACAGACAGTGCCCACATCCTGTCTTTGGTTCTTTAAATAACTTTTATAGGTTGTTAGAATTTTTTGACAAGGAAATTATTCCAATAATATAAGAAAAGTTACAGGTTAAGTGGTGCCTTAATTTAAAATCATGTGCAGAAGTCTTAAAATTCTTGGTCTGCCTTAACGGCCTTTCTAAATACTTTTTAGTTTATGAAGATAAAATATTTGTTGTAAGATACATTATTTATAACATAAACTTAAATAGATGTATTAATATGCCAGGTATTGCATCAAAAAATGTACTGGTTATATTTCTATTTTTAAAATTCTGTGTTCTATTCCTGTTTGCTGTTAACTTTGCTTTCATTATGCATAGCTGGGTGGGCAGTATTTTAATGGGTGGTTTGAATCTGGTCCTCAGCTTAGTTAATCCTCTTATTTGCGCAAGTACCAACGACCAGCATTCTCATTTGTGTCTCAGATCAACTAGTATATTGACCCTATGTTAAAAGAGGAAAGAATGAGGATGTTCCTGTGCACTCTGCCTCTGTGTCTCTGCTTGGTTTTCTGTCTGTCTTGGTAATTTTCTCACACTCAGTGTCAGTACAGGTATTTGTGACACACTGCGTTTCCCTCTATGTGCACTATCACCTTTTCTACCAAAATGTCAACTGTAGTTGTCTCCAGGGCATGGGATTATGAATGAATTCCTTTCTTTTCTTTTTCTTCTTCTTCTTCTTTTTTTTTTTTGAGACAGAGTCTCACTCTGTCACCTAGGCTGGAGTGCAATGGCACGCCAGCTCACTGCAGCCTTGAGTTCCCAGGCTCAAGTGATCCTCTTGCCTCAACCTCCTGAGTAGCTGGGACCACAGGCATGTGCCACCATACACAACTAATTAAAAAAATTTTTTTTTGTGGAGATGGGGGAGTCTCACTTCATTGCCCAGGCTGAATTCTCTCTCTCTTTTTTCCTACCTTGTCGCCTATTGTCTCTGACTTTGGGTCTACTCTTGCTTTCAGTCACCCTTTCTCAATTTGCCATAATATGGAACCAAAGTATATTTTTGTAATGTATTGGAGATTCTTTTATTCCTGTTTAAAATTTTAGAGTCAATGAGTAAAATAGTTTTGGCAAGTGGACCGTCTAATATGTTAGTAACAAAAACAATTCTGAGAAGGATTTTGGCTTATTTAATAGTATACTATTTTTATAATCACTGAGCTTGCTCCCCGAAGTATATGTGCATACAATTTTATTTATTTGGACATAAATAGAGTATACACTGTTTCAGGATAGGATAGAATACAGCATTTAATAACAAGAATATATATAATACATGATAATTTATCAAGTATTTCAATATCTATTATGTCACTTGAAAACATAATCTTATCAAGTAAATACTTTTATTTTCCCCTATTGTTAGCCTTGATTTGGTTTTTTTGTTGTGTTTTTAAGAGACAGGGTCTTGCTCTGTTGCCCAAGCTGGAATGCAGTAGTGACAGCATAGCTCACTGCAGCCTCAAATTCCTGGCTCAAGTGATCCTTCCACCTCAGCCTCCCAACTAGCTAGGACTACAGGCACGTGCCACCACCATTCCCAGCTAATTTTTTAGTTTTTATTTTTGTAGAGACAGGGTATCATGTTACACAGGCAGGCCTTGAACTCCCCAGCTCAAGCGATCCTCCTGCCTCGGCCTCTCAAAGTGCTGGGATTACAGGCAGTGAGCCACTGCGCCCAGCTCCCAGCCTCCTATTATTCACCTTATTTTATTTTATTTTTTTTTCTAGCGACGGAATCTCACTCTGTTGCCCAGGCTGGAGTGCAGTGGCACGATCTTGGCTCACTCTGCCTTCCAGGTTTAAGCAATTCTCCTGCCTCAGTCTTCTGAGTAGCTGGAATTACAGGCACATGCCACCATATCCAGCTAATTTTTGTATTTTTGTATTTTTAGTAGAGACAGGATTTCACCCTGTTGGCCAGTCTGGTCTCGAACTCCTGACTTCAAGTGATCTGCCCACCTATATAGCATGAGTCCTGTTTTCCACTTGAAACTCCAAGCATACCTGACACATAACAGGTGCTCCATAATTATATCTTGAATAAATAAGAGTTAGGTTTTAGTATATAGAATATACTGAGCCTGTTGGTTTCTTGAGAAATTTTTATGTATATGGAAATTCTAAAACAAAAGGTGGACATTTCTCAGGCTTAGGCTAATAAATGAATTATTTTAAAGCTATCTGAGCTATAACTATACATTATTCTTGAGTAATATGTCATGTACATCCTCCTAGCTGGTTTTCATTGGAGAACTAGAAAGGCAAGCAGTTTGACTGAGAGTCTCATAGTGGCGCGATAACAGCTCACTGCAACCTCTACCTCCTAGATTCAAGCCATACTCCTGCCTCAGCCTTCTGAGTAGTTGGAATTACAGGCACATGCCACCATGCCCTGCTAATTTTTGTATTTTTAGTAGAGATAGGGTTTCACCATGTTCATCAGGCTGGTCTCGAACTCCTAACCTCAAGTGATCTATCCGCCTTAGCCTCCCAAAGTGCTGGGATTACAGTTGTGAGCCACCACGCCTGGTCTATTAACCTTTATTGATAATTGAGAAAACTGAAGTCCCAAGAAATTAAGTGCCTTTCTTACTGCTAGAGGAGACAAAACCAAATTAAAACTGAAGTCTTCTGACTTCCAAACTCTACATTCTTCTTTTCACACCATGATACTGTTCCACTTTCCTAAGTATCTTTTTCTCTCACTTCCTTCTATAGTTTTGTGTGGTTTTTTTGTTTGTTTTTGTTTTCTGTACTTTTTTTTTTTTTTGAGACGGAGTCTTGCTCTGTTGCCAAGCTGGAGTGCAGTGGCATGATCTCTGCTCACTGCAAACTCCGCCTCCCAAGTTCAAGCAATTCTCCTGCCTCAGCCTCCCGAGTATCTGGGACTACAGGCACATACCCCCACGCGTGGCTAATTTTTGTTTTTTTGTGTTTTTTTGGAGAACTAGAAAAGCAAACAGGTTGACTTAGTGTCGAGGTTAGTAGAGATCTCGATCTCCTGACCTCGTGATCCGCCTGCCTCAGCCTCCTAAAGTGCTAGGATTACAGACATGAGCCACCACGTCTGGCCTTAGCTAACTTTTATAATCTTAGTTTTGATACATTATAGGAGTATGTGGTTTAGCTAACTATTATTTATCTAGTGTAGAAAACATACCATATTCCTCTGACTATAGCAGTAGAAATACGCCCCTGTAACTGAGATTTAATTATTCCTGTTTTTTTTTTTGTGATAGAAACTTCGGGAAAAACAAAAAGTTGTACGAGAAAGTCATGGTCCAAATATGAAACAAGCAAAAATGTGGCGTGATTTGCAACAATTAATGGAATGTAAGAAACAGTGCTTTCTGAAACAACAAAGCCAAACTTCCATTGGTCAGGTAATTCAGGAGGGAGGAGAGGACCGGCTAATACTGTAAATTGTGTTATCGTTTGGAGTTTTACTTGATACCACTAGCTATAAGCCTAGTCTCATAATGTATTTCTTTTTTGAAACTGATTTGTATAGCGTTTTGTTTTCAGATTAGCCATTCTTTATTAAGTTTTCATAGAAAATAATGTTAAGGTAGATTTAGTTTTAATGTTTTTTCATATGAAAAAGAGGCTTTTATTATTTTCCATAGTTTAGACATCACTGGCATCTTCTGAGTTTTATGAGACAGGAAACTAAGTTTACTATCTGTAAATGTAAACATATGTCCATTAAGAAACATGTAGTTTTTTTTTTAGGATGTAATAACCCAATGGCTTACTGTTTTTCTTAATCTTTTTTTAAAAAACTTTAGAAGAATCTTTTAGGAATTAGTATCTCTTGTTTTGAAGAAACGTTTATCTGAAGTTCAGCAGTTCGTACAGTTTCACTTCAGTTTATTTTTCTTCTGTAAAATGCAAGAAAATTTAATATTTTGACTAATGTGTTCTGTTTGTATAATTTAAAGGCAAATAAACTTGGTACATATTTTATGTCTATTTAAAAAATGTAAAGTTGTGTCAAAATTTATTCTTTTTAAAGTAAGTATTAACATCTAATATTAAATTGGAGGATTATTACTTTTCCTTTTTTTTTTTTTTTTTGAAACTGAGTCCTGCTCTGTTGCCCAGGCTGGAGTACAGTGTCGCGATCTCGGCTCACTATAAGCTCCGCCTCCCGGGTTCACGCCATTCTCCTGCCTTAGCCTCCTGAGTAGCTGGGACTACAGGCGCCTGCCACCACGCCCGGCTAACTTTGTATTTTTAGTAGAGACAGAGTTTCACCGTGTTAGCCAGGATGGTCTCGATCTCCTGACCTCTTGATCCACCTGCCTCAGCCTCCCAAAGTGCTGGGATTACAGGCGTGAGCCTCCACACTCAGCCAGATTATTACTTATTTTCACCAAAAATCTATTACAGATTTTTTTTTTCTTTTCTTTGAGATGGAGTCTCACTCTGTTGCCCAGGTTGGAGTTCAGTGGTGTGATCTCAGCTCACTGCAACCTCCGCTTCCAGGATTCAAGCAATCCTCCTGCCTCCACCTCCCAAGCAGCTGAGATTACAGGCGCCTGCCACCACACCTGGCCAATTTTTGTATTTTTAGTAGAAACAGGGTTTCATCAGGCACAGTGGCTCATGCCTGTAATCCCAACACTTAGGGAGGCCGAGGCGGGTGGATCACGAGGTCAGGAGATCGAGACCATCCTGGCTAACATGGTGAAACCCCACCTCTACTGAAAATACAAAAAATTAGCCGGGAGTGGTGGTGGACACCTGTAGTCCCAGCTACACAGGAGGCTGAGGCAGGAGAATGGTGTGAACCCAGGAGGCAGAGCTTGCAGTGAGCTGA
>NW_012105919.1:834414-849660 GCF_000951045.1 Mandrillus leucophaeus
CACTCCAGCCTGGGCGACAGAGCGAGACTCCGTCTCAAAAAAAAAAAAAAAAAGAATAAAATTGTTTCTACCCTGTAAAAAATATGGATCTCTTTGTTCCCATGTGTGTCCTACTTTTAATTTTTGTTTGAAAGGTTTTTTATTGGTAATCAAAGAGCCTCACTAGCTAGAGATAATTGGTAATGCTAGGAGCTGTAGCAAGAAGAGATGGGGTCCATCAGAATAAGGAAGAACTGGACTTACCAGGAAAGTATGGAGAGAAATATCTTTTAAATTTTTATAAGGAAAACAGAAGCATTTCAGTGTTCATAAGTGATTTGAATTGGTCCTCTGCTTGTTTTATCCTCTTATTTGTGCAAGTATCAGCTGCCATCATTGTCATTTGTGCCTTTAGATCAACTAGCAGACCAGCAGCCCCCCAAAAGAGGAAAGCTGTGTCTCAGTGTGTAGAAACAAATCCTTAATTCAATCATCATTTTTTGGATAGCGACATAGATATATTTGTGTGGTGTTGGCTACTGGCATGTTGTTTTTAAGCCAATAGTAAGTGATGCTACTTTAAACAGAATATGAATTCCTTTGCAAGTATTTGAAAAAGACTAGATGCTCTTTATAGAAACAGCATTTTATTCCTCCAGAGGAAAGTCAGTCAGTTCATAAAATTATTAAGCCTAGTGATTATTTTTTAGCCCTTCACTGTCTTTGGTATTCCTCTTGATTTTCTTCACTGTCTTTGGTACTCCTCTTGATTTTCTTCACTGTCTTTGGTACTCCTCTTGATGTTCTTCACTGTCTTTGGTACTCTTCTTGATTTTTAAAATGGTTAATGACAGATACTCCACAGAATCCTTAGAATTCTACTGATTTGATTATTACTTGCGGCCTTTATTCCATACAGAAAGAATGTGTGGATTAAACGCAAAGGCAGCTCCAAATTACTTTATTCACTGAAGCAGAACATCATTATTACTTCAAGAAAAGCAAATTGAAAAAAAAAAACTCTAAAAGTACAAAGTTATTTATAGATTGTATGTGACATTGGACATTTAGTAATGCCCCTTAATGGGTTTAGTGCAGTGACTTTCCACTCATTTCATGATTTGATTGGAACATTAAAAAGCTTTAACTAACCCTGACAGTCTTTGACAGCTGGCACTTACTGAAGAGCTTATTACATTTTTCCTTCAGGATTGATACTCTGGCTAGCTAATTGATCAGAGTACTTAATCATTTCAGAAACTAATTTGTCTTTCATGTGATGGCCCAAATAAAGGAGAAGAATGCAGCCTGTGAAATCTGCCTCTGTGTTCACAGATTTCCTTCTTCTAGTTGCCAGCTGTTGCATGGGACTGACTGTATAATTGTAAATTTCAAAAGGCCACTGCTTATCTTGCTTTCTGTATTAGTTCAGGAAACAATCCAACTTTAAATGGTGTCCTTTAAGAAGAATCTTATAATATGATAATGTGCTTTCTGTTATAAATCTATTAACAACTGAATTCCAAAGCCATGTATTTTCTAGGTCTGGGGAATGTACCAGAAGGGTCTTAGAACACTGTTCAAATCCATATGAAAATCAAACCAGAAATTGCAGAACACCTACCTTTTTCTTTAGATTAATACTTGCCCTTATTTTGCTGTAATTCAGGAGATAATAATAAAAGAAATTTCATTTAAACTATCAGATAAATGTAAATATGTTATTTTGCCTAATTAACATTTATAAATTTTTAAGGTCTATGCACTTTCCAAGTCTGTTTCTTTTTTTTTTTTTTTTTTTTAGACGGAGTTTTGCTCTTTTTGCCCAGGCTGGAGGGCAATGGCAGGATCTTGGCTCACTGCAACCTCCACCTCCTGGGTTCAAGCGATTCTCCTACCTCAGCCTCCCAAGTAGCTGGGATTACAGGCATGCACCACGATAGCCAGCTAACTTTTTGTATTTTTAATAGAGATGGGGTTTCACCATATTGGTCAGGCTGGTCTTGAACTCCAGACCTCAAGTGATTCACCTGCCTCGGCCTCCCAAAGCTGGGATTACAGGCATGAGCCACCGCGCCCGGCCCCAAGTATGTTTCTTAACTTTTTAAGGTAACACAATACAGAGCACTTTTTTCGTAATTTGAGTAAAATAAAAGGCTAAATATATTGCTGAAACTAAAAATATACAAATTTGCAGAATTTTTCTGAATTGAATACGAAAATATGACAACTCAGTAACTTGCCAAAGCTGTCTTTACAAAGACAAAGTCAAAGTTTGTATTGAAAAATGACTTTGTGGCTGGGCGCAGTGGCTCACACTTGTAATCCCAGCACTTTGGAAGGCCAAGGTGGGCAGATCATCTGAAGTCAAAAGTTCGTGACCAGCCTGACCAACATGGAGAAACCCCATCTCTACTAAAAATACAAAATTAGACAGGTGTGGTGGTGCATGCCTGTAATCCCAGCTACTCAGGAGACTGAGGCAGGAGAATCGCTTGAACCCGGGAGGTGGAGGTTGCAGCGAGCTGAGATCGCGCCATTGCACTCCAGCCTGGGCAACAAGAGCGAAACTCCATCCCCTCCCAAAAAAAAAAGAAAAGAAAAAGAAAAATGACTTTGTATGCAGGTGTGTGTCTTATAGAAGCCTTGTCTTACACAGGCATTCTACCCTGTATTAGTGACTAATGAGTGTGAGTAAATGACTTGTTTCTACAAAGGATTCTAAGTGCTTACATCATTCATCTTGCCTGGCATGAAGGAGTCTTTAGCCCTAGGGAGCGGGTAAGATAGCATCCTGATGATTAACTTTCTTTAAACTTGGTTATATCAGTAACGTCATTGTTGTAGTGAGGTGAGGAGTAGATTACATATGCAACAGATCTTTTTTAGACAATTCATGGCAGCCAGGAGAGACATAAGATGTGTCTTTATTAAATATGTAAATTATTCCTCCACTTATACTGGCTTAACTCCTCTTCCTCTTCCTTTTAATGAGAGCAGTTTAATTAGAGCTGCTTGGTGTATGGCAGCCAGGCCTGGGATGAGCGTTTTGTCTCAGGGGATGGAGAGGGATCATTAAAAGTTATCTATGTATTTTTTATCTTTGACCCTTCTGTCTTAAGATAATCTTAAAAAGAGAAAGTTGACTGTAAATATTATTTAGCCCCACCCCATCCTTGCAAAAGAGATCAAAAAATAAAAACGCAGATCCCAAATAAGTATTTTTAAGAGACTTGGACAAACATATGCTTTCTGCTCCTATGCTCCCTCTTTTGGCAAACTGGAAGTACTTTCTTGGCAAACATTGATATTTTCACAATTTCCTTTCTAGAACTGCTGAGAGGCTTGAGTCACCAAACTCGGTTTACTGCTATGGAAATTCACTATTCTGAGCACAGGAAGAAATTAAAGATTTTTGTTTTTCAGTGAAAGTATGTGTTTCCACCTCTGTTCAGAGTGTAACAGCAGGTTCCTGGCTTGGCTTCTTAATGCTGCACGTGATATCCTGGTAAACAGTCATAGAATTTTAGAGCTTGAAAGGAACCTCAGAATGATTCATATAATCATTTATTAGATCGGGAGCTTTGAGGGATCTCTTCCAACCTCTCTCCAGTGTGGATATCAGTTCTATAGCGCGTGTAGCGAATCACTTTCCAGCCATGGCAGTGTACCCGCAATGCGGCTCACTCCTCATGAGGGAGCCTGTTTCATTGTTAGAGCACAGCCTAATTAAGTTATTGGTTCTGAAACTGAAGCAGACTTACAAAGGACTTTTTATGAACATCAGTTATGCAAATCAAGCTTTCACAAATTTTATTCTCTGAAGCTGTAATCATGACCATGATCATATGAGTGATTCAAGCAACTAACCTGGTACTGAGCACTCCATGTACTTGTACCAGGCACTGTCCTGAGTGCTTTACATGTAGAACTAACATAACTCTCACAATAACCTTATGAGGCAGCTGCAATTATCCCCATTTTATAGATAAGGAAACTGAAGCACAGAGAGACTTTCACAATATTATACAACTAATGATTGTGGCAGAGCCACAATCCAAAACCTGTGCTCTTAAGTACTTATATTGTAGTGTGACCCATATATATATCTATTGTATATAAACAAACAGATTGATGTCTATTTGTTAGTTATGGTATGAAATAATTTTTAGTGCTTATTATAAAATTATAGTACCTTTTTTTAAAAAATGTATTTGCTTACTATACCTAAAGAACAGACTTCACTAAATGGTTAAAAGTAACCTCAACCAACCAGATGAGGGAATTACACTGAAAATAAATGTCCTGTAAATGAATGAAAGAAATGAGTAGTAGTTTTAAATACAGAGTAAACTGAAACTTTATAGGGTTATTTAAATCTCTCTATGAGTGTGTTAAAATCATGCATGTCTCCAATTGCTGGACATTTAGATCAGCTCCAGTTTTTCACTTTATGAACAATGCTGCAATCAAACTTAAAGATTGAAATACAGCTAGGTGGCCGGGCACGGTGGCTCACGCTTGTAATCCCAGCACTTTGGGAGGCCAAGGTGGGCGGATCATGAGGTCAGAAGTTCAAGACCAGCCTGGCCAACACAGCGAAACACCGTCTCTACTAAAAATACACAAATCAGCTGGGCGTGGTGGCAGGTGCCTATAATCCCAGCTACTTGGGAGGCTGAGGCAGGAGAATCTTGAACCCAGGAGGCAGAGGTTGCAGTGAGTCGAAGTCACACCACTGCACTCCAGCCTAGGCGACAGAGCTAGACTTCATCTGGAGGAAAGAAAAAAGAAAAGAAAAAGAAAGAAATACAGCTGGGTGCGGTGCTCACACCTTATCCTAGAACTTCGGGAGGCTATGGCAAGAGGATTGCTTGAGCCCGGGAGTTTGAGACCAGCCTGGCCAACATGGTAAAACCCTATCTCTAATAAAAATACAAAAAATTAGCCGAGTGTGGTGGTGCACGCCTGTAGTCCCAGCTACTTGGGAGGCTGAGGCAGGAGAACCGCTTGAACCCAGGAGGCAGAGGTTGCAGTGAATCAAGATCGTGTCACTGCACTCCAGTCTGGGCAACAGAGCGAGATTGTCTCAAAAAATAAAAATTAAAAAAATTTAAAAAGAAGATTGAAATACAATAAGATAATAAAGCAAAACCACAAAATTTATCAAATTTGGTTAAATCCAGAATCTGCTGAACAGTTTTATAGATATTTTATATAGATATTTCTTGTCTTTTTCTGTGAAAATACCAACAGGCAATTTCTTTCTTAACCAAGGAAATTAGCAAGATAACACTTGATTAATAGGAGAATGAAATTAAAAGTCCATTCATTTATTTTTATGCAAGTATTTGTTATCTTGTGTGCCTGACACTGTGCTAAGTGCTAAAATAGAAATTGAACATGACCTAGTTTTTGCTCTCAAAGACCTCACAGTTTAGAAGACTCAAATATTATGCAGCAAAATAAGTGCTGTGTGTACAAAGAACAGGGAGCTCAGAGGAAGCAGCAATTAATACTGATGGGGGATTGTGAAAAGATTAACAGAGGAGATGGGACTTGAGCTTATTTATAAGGATGAATTAAGATTTTGATAGGCATGGGAAAAGTGAAGACATAAAGGCATTTAACGATACGGCATGTTAAGGAAAGGACAAGAAGTCTAGTATGGCTCAGTAAGTTACACAGGTGCATGGGGGATGGGGAAAGAATTCCTATTATGTATCAAGCTCTTGGGTTCTATAATGTGCTGGACACTCAGCTAGACTGAATGAAAAGGTGCAGTAAAAATATAAGATATGGCCCCTGTTGTTAACAGGACTAGCAATGCATTAAACAACAGTAGACACATCAAGAAGTAATAACCAAATACTAAATTTTGTAGAGAAATAGAAATTCAATCAGATTGGAGCTACAGGGAAGACCAGAAGGTCAAGGAAGAGTAGAGTCAAGGAGGCTTTATCAAAGAGGTAGGAATTGATCTGGGCCTGGAAGGATGGGTAAGATGTGGACAGGGGAATGGGAGAGAATGGCAGAACAGCAGGAGTGAAACCAGCAAGTATTCATCACCCACCTCTCCCTTATCCAGCTCTATATAGCAAGTATATTGAGCAAGAAAAAGCATGGCTGTCACTTCTAAGCAGCTTAAAATCCGGTTATCAAGATAAGTGATGTAACCAACAAAGCAGTACTGGATTAGCCAGTAGGCAAACATGCACTACAGATTTTCTGAAAGTATTTGATATTTCAAAAATCAAAGAAGTTTCCATTAGAAAAAGCAAAACTCAGCCGGGCACGGTGGCTCACGCCTGCAATCTCAGCACTTTGGGAGGCCAAGGCTGGGCAGATCACTTGAGGTCAGGGGTTTGAGACCAAACTAGCCAACATGGCAAAACCCGTCTCTACTAAAAATACAAAAATTACCCAGATTAGTGACGCGCGCTTGTAATTCTAGCTACTCGGGAGGCTGAGGCATGAGAATCGCTTGAACCCAGGAGGCAGAGGTTGCAGTGACCCAAGATCGCACCACTACACTCCAGCTTGGGTGATGGAGTGAGACTCTGTCTCAAAAAAAAAAAAGAAAGAGAAGAGAGAAAGGAAAAAAAGAGAAAGAAAAAAGAAAGAAAGAAAGCAGAACTCTGTTAGACGTCCTTATATTCGTTTTACGGTTTAGTTTTTGTTTCTTCTCATTGCATGTAGTGGGGAGGAGAACTATAATTTTTTGGGAGTTAGGGTCTCTAAAATTTTTAGTTCAGCTTCCTGGAATGGGATAAAAACCACATAGATAGTAGAGTTAATAATCCCCACAGAACTCAAAGCAGGAGAAAATACAGGCTGGAGCAATCTGGTCAGGCTAGAGGAGAAAACATTCAAGTTAAAACTCTTATGGAAGCTTGAGTAGAAATTGGCTCCGAGAGGGAGCAAGAGCTCCGTGGAGAAGAGGAAGCCCCAAAAGGGAATGCCCTGAGGTATGAGCCAGACCCGGCTGGAGGAAACAGAGAAGATGAAGCTGGAAAGGGAATGAGAGATCGAAGCTGAAGGTTTCTAGTTGGTGCGATAATCAGCCATGGTCTGTTGGTAATAACAATAGGAGTTCTTCTTAATATCGTTTTGGACCGTTGATGAAGTGAGATTCACTGCATTGTAGGGAATGACAAATTATCATCTCCCACAGAAGACTGCCATCATGGACTAAGTTTGGTTTATTTTTTGTGACAGAGAAGAGCAATACAGGTGGTAAGCCAGTTAATTTGTTTCATTGTATTTTGGGGGTTATTTTTTACACTAATTCAAAGATTTGGCATTTTATTCTTTTGTGTTTTTGTTTTTGTTGTTTTGTTTTGTTTTGTTTTTTGTTTTTTAGAGAGAGATGAGGTCTCACCATGTTGGCCAGGTTGGTCTCAAACTCTTGGCCTCAAGTAATCCTTCCACCTTGGCCTCCCGAAGTGCTGGGATTACAGGCGTGAGCCACCACACCCAGCCTTATTTTATTCTTTGATTCATTTTACAACTCTATATCATCTATGCCATCACTTCTTTGTTACATTTAGCATTTTCAGATTTGTGAAAAAGATTTGGTAATTCCAAGGAATTAAGCTGAGAAACAGAATATTTAGAGTTATATTTTTATTGGGAGACATTTTTATAAGTTTATGTGATTTCCTATATTTTAAAAAATGTGAGAAGAATTCAAAGCTGGTTTTTCACTGTGCTTGATTTTTTTTTTTTCTTAAGGAGAGGAAAAAGAACTTTTTACAGAATAATTGCCAAGTCGGCAAGGAGAGCCTCAGCCCTTGAAGAGACCCACTTGCTAGTGACTTGGCAGTGTCAAACAAATGTTCAACTTTTATTCTGACACTTCTTGAAGAATTTGATTGAAACTATATATGTCCAGATAACAGTCAGCAAAGTGCCCTTCTTGCATTTGTTTCAAGATATATTTGGAAACAAAGAGATGACCTTGGCCTCAGCTGCTTTTCCAATTTAGGACTTCTCTCTAGGTCTACTGAATAATAATATTCCCCAACATTGAAAATTCAACGAATGGAAAAACATTTTAGTTACTATATGCCATAAGTCCTGTGATAGAGGACTTTTTCTCCCAGCAATATGTTCTGCTTCTAAAAGAAATGATATATTTAGCCCACAAACTCTATATTAGCTTTCTAACCATGTACTTCGACATACATTTAGGAACACATTTGCTTTTCATCAGAGTGCCTTTTTGTAATCTAAATTGAGCTATCCTTGCTTTTTAAAATATTTTAGCATCTAAGAAATAAAAAAACAACCCGCAGTTAACTCTTCGCCTTTGCTTTCTGGCATTCATATTTTCATTTGAAGCCAGGGTTCATTGTAGCTTGATGTAAGATCTAAAAGAAGACTTTGGAGGCCCTGACATCCCCTTCTAAGGCTATTGCCACCTGTCCAGATGACAATAGAAGTCCTGCTGGTCTAACCTCAAGCCTGAATGCCAAGGTTAGCTTCCAATTGTGTCTACATTTAGCCCATGGAGATGGATGTTTTAACTATCATTAAAGTGACATCCTTTCAGTTACCATTTTGCATATTTTGGAGGTTTCAGCAGTTCCATTTTTAATTTGTTGTCATGGTCACAGGATAAGATGTAGGTAACCTTTCTGATAAGGTGGTTTTACTTTTAAGCAACTAAGTAAGAATTTTAGTCTGATAATTGTCCTACATGGCGTATTACCAGGGATAGCCACATTTTCTATTTTCATATGATTTCCTAATATGTTATAGGCAATTAGAGCATTTATAGAGATTAATACATTGTTAGTTACAGTCTCCAGCATGTGCAATATATTAATTCCCAATAAAATGCTGCGTTACAGGCCAGGTGCAGTGGCTCATGCCTGTAATCCCAGCAACTTTAGGAAGCCAAGGCGGGCGGATCACGAGGTCAGGAGATCGAGACCATCTTGGCTAACACGGTGAAACCCCATCTCTACTAAAAATAAAAATACAAAAAATTAGCCGGGCGTGGTGGCAGACACCTGTAGTCCCAGGTGCTTGGGAGGCTGAGGCAGGAGAATAGTGTGAACCTGGGAGGCGGAGCTTGCAGTGAGCAGAGATTGCACCACTGCACTCCAGCCTGGGATACAGACCGAGACTCCGTCTCAAAAAAAAAAAATTCTGCATTACACATAGGCACATGCAAACATGCACATGTGGAAATAGATACACCACATTATAACACTTTATTAAAGGACAGCTTGTTCTCAAGGATTCCTTCTTGATTGATTTGGAATCAAGTATTAATCATGTGTTAGCCACAAGGTGAGTGATTTTGAAAAGATAGTCGAGAAATTTTTAAACTATTACCACAAAGTAAATAAAAAATAAACTATTACCCTGTTACCACTTAAGATACTTTTAAAGATGACCCGTCTCATCAGATGACATACTGATCTTAAATTTTTGTTACACATTATTGCACCAGGATTACTTTGCAGTCTCCTAACTCAAAAACTAGTGACTTTTATTTTTAATCTAACATTTACTCCTTTATAAAAACAGGTTTTGCATGGGAGTGGCTATCCTGTGTACATTTCCATTATTGTAGTGAAGTTGAACTACAGCAATTGCTAAAGTCACCACACTGCCCTAATTAAGTAAATAAGGTCATATACTAATCAAGCTAATTGATTTTACAGAATACACAGGAAAAGTAAAGTTTGCTTTTCCTGGTGTCAGAGATGCCTCCAGCTACACAACTTTGGAACTGTGCTTTTTAAAGGCTTGAAAAAACAAAATAAGATGATCTACAGAATGTTCCTAAGATCTGTAGTGCTCAAGGATGATTTTAATGAGGAAAATGTCTCAGAGAAAAGGTAATTTTATTTTAAGTAATAGATTAAATTTGAGTTTTGCTGAATGTTTTCATAAAACGCTGTGTGTTTTCAAGAGTAAGTTTTCTCATTGACAAATTTTGAGCCAAAAGGTCAGAATATTCCTGTATGGTTTGTGGTTATTTTGTCGTATGTTTCAGGAATCTTTTTCTCTCTATCCATCTCTCCTTGTATTTTCAGATACACTTAACCAAATCAGCATTATTGATGTTCAGTGAGTATTCATTGCTTGAGAGTAAGAACCTCTTTGTCAGCATTCCTAAGACAGGAGAGATTTCTGGAAATTACAGAATAGCATGGTTCTCTAAACTCTTTTATGCGTCTTCCATAGATGGAATTCATATCCAGCTGTCTGCACATTTATATGGAATCTGGTTTATCCAAATACTGTATTTGCAGTCCCGTCAAATCAAAGATTTCTTTTTCTTATTGTGCCCAAATATCTTACCGTGATCTTTTAGTTACAAAATCCAGATGTGTTTATTTAAGGATACAGATCTAACATGCTTTTAGTTAAAACTCATTTAAAAATCTTTCTTTAGCCGGGCATGGTGGCCTGTAGTCCCAGCTACCCAGGAGGGTGAAGCAGGAGGATCTCTTGAGCCGGGGAGTTGTTCAAGGCTGCAGTGAGCTATGATTGCATCACTGCCCTCCAGTCTGGACAACAGCGTGAGACCCTGACTCTAAAAAAAGAAAAAAAAATATTTGTTTTCTGTCTCTGACCTTCTCCATCTTTTTTTGTTCATATATATTTTTCCTCCCTGTTTATGAGTGTTATACTCTTCAAATTTTTTCTGATTCTCTTTCACACAAATTTTCTTGGCAGTAGTAAGTTCACTTTTGAAGCATCTTTCAAAAATATTTTTTCATTTTAAAAAATATATGCGGTAGGTATGATTGCATAACTCTGAATATACTAAAAACCACTGAATGTATAAATGCACAAAAGTCTTCTTTAAATTGGTGAATTGTATGATGTATGAATTATGTCCCAATAAAACTGTTAAAAATTAAATTGCATGCTTAATGTAACAAAATTCAAATAATATCAAAGAATATTAGATTAAAAAAAATAAAAAGCCGGCCAGGCACGGTGGCTCACGCCTGTAATCCCAGCACTTTGGGAGGCCGAGGTGGGCGGATCACGAGGTCAGGAGATTGAGACTATCCTGGCGAACACTGTGAAACCCTGTCTCTACTAAAAATACAAAAAAATTAGCCGGACGCGGTGGCGGGCGCCTATAGTCCCAGCCACTCGGGAGGCTGAGGCAGGAGAATGGCGTGAACCCGGGAGGCGGAGCTTGCAGTGAGTGGAGATCGCGCCACTTCAGTCCAGCCTGGGCAACACAGCGAGACTCTGTCTTAAAATAAATAAATAAATAAAATAAAAATTAAAAAATAAAAATAAAAAGCCCTGTCCTGCCCCAGTCTTCTCACTCCTCAGAGGTATTTCCACAATTCGGTTTTGAAATACTCTTCCAGATGCTGTAATTTTATGCACAAGCACATAAATACATTTACATTCTTTTAAAATTTTATAACAGGGCCGGGCACGGTGGCTCATAGTCTGTAATCTCAGCACTTTGGGAGGCCGAGGCGGGCAGATCACTTAAGGTCAAGAGTTTGAGACCAGCCTGGCCAACATGACGAAACCCCATCTCTACTAAAAATACAAAAATTACCTGGGTGTGGTGGTGTGTGCCTGTAATCCCAGCTACTTTGCTCAGGAGGCTGAGGCAGGAGAATCTCTTGAACCCAGGAGGTGGAGGTTGCAGTGAGCCAAGATTGCACTACTGCCCTCGAGTCTAGGCAACAGAGCGAGACTGTGTCTCAAAAAAAAAAAAAGAAAGAAAGAAAGAAAAGTGTTATATTCACTGTTCTACAACTTGTTTTTTGAATTAAACCGTAAATTCTAATTATAAGTATAGAGTTATCTTAATAGTTGCAAAATTCTTCTATATGGATCTAGCACAATTAAGTTCCTTATTGAATGTCCTTCCACATATATCTTTGCACCCTTATACAAGTATATATCTAAGAAAAGTATTAGAATTGTTGGGTTCAGAAGTATGTGCATTAAAAATTGTAATAGATATTGCCAAATTGCCCTCCAAAAAGCTGGTGCCAATTTGTACACCCATCAGCTGGATATGAGCATGCTGAGTTTGCTGTCCCCTTGCCTATACTAGGTATACTAGCTTTATAATAGTCTTGCCAATATGATAGGTCTAAAGAATCATTTTTATTTATATTTTAAAAATTATGAGTGTGGTTGAGTTTTTTTATGGCCCAGATTTAATTTCTTATGTAACATTTTTCTGTATTTGAAAAAGAAGTCCATATAATTATTGTAGAAATTTTGAATGATACAGGAGATAATTAAGATCACCCAGAGATTATTACCATTTACAATTTTTCTTTAGGCTTCTTTCTATGAAGATCT
Source organism: Mandrillus leucophaeus (assembly GCF_000951045.1). Lineage (NCBI taxonomy): Eukaryota > Metazoa > Chordata > Mammalia > Primates > Cercopithecidae > Mandrillus > Mandrillus leucophaeus. The sequence continues at coordinate 846,709 of NW_012105919.1, forward strand.
TCTTGTGATTATTTTTAACAAGAAATGAAGGTTGGTAAAGGAGCTTTTTAAAAAATATGTAATTATCAAATGAAGTTATAATTTAGCTACTTAGAGTACTACTTTGAGCTCTTTTAATCAAGGTGCTATATAAATATTCAGTGGACTGAGCTCCCCTCTGCCAAGCTTTTGGGATCAGCTAGTGGAAAAATCATTAACATTCTTTCCTTGACACTGTCCTGTCACTACTAAGTCTCAAACTGGATGAGATTTCCTCGGAGCCAATAGGTCTGTTAGTGGCAGAGATGCAGCTCGATGATCCCTTAATGGCAGGGAAGATAGAGGAATCTTTACCTTTAAAATCTATACCTTTAAAAAGGAGCATACACATTTCCTTAAATATATGTGTGTGTGTTTACATACACATATAGGTTTATGGTTGTGTGTGTATATATATTATAATTACACATACATAATATGTAAACAGGAGATGAGGTCAGTGAGCCAGGACAAGAACATAAAGGTGTGGTGAACCCTGGGGGATGGTAAATGATTAGCATGTAGGGTCAGCCATTCAAAGACACACACCCTGGATGCTTCCGTATCTGTTTCTCCTTTTGGACTGTAAGAGCATGGAATGCAGGATTGGTTTCTGTTGACAGTTGTATTCCCTGCGCCTCCTTAGGCAGATAGGCAGGGTTGATGAATATATATTAGTTAAATGAAGAATGAATGAAAGAGAAAGAGTATGCCTTGAGCAAATCACTTCATTGCTCTGAACCTCAATTTCTTTCCCTACAACATCCAAGAATTATTGAAAGGATCAAATCAAGTAATGTATGAAAATGGTAGATGAGAGTGGGAAGCCTCTCCAAGGAGACCGTCTCCTCATTCTTTTCACAAAGCTCAATATGGTTCCCATTCAGGCCCCAGTCAAGCAGGTCCTAGTATATAGCAACTGCCCAAGCATTCAATTTTTTTGGCTAAACAGAGAATAAAGTAAATGTAATATCACTTTATAATTACAAATAACCATCCCCAGTGTCTCTGGTATACCTTACATGGAAACACACTTGTGTCCTCTTATACAGAAAGAAGCAGCCAGTGATATTGTCACAAAATTTACCAGAGAACAATTTAAGGGATCCTGATTATAATGAAAAATGTTGAGATAGTATGTCCTGGGGACTTTGACATCTTAGTCACAACTGCTTTCTCAGTAGTTCTAGGTACATAATTTTAATAATAGAGCCCCCACAAGGCTTAGGATAAAGTTCATAGCAAATGGATGCTATTGTGACTTTAAGACACTTAAAAATGCATCTGTGTGATTATTGTTTAAAGGCGGAGATGCTAACTTGGGAAATCACATGATGCACGTATGGAATAGTAGCTATTCTGGGAGCTGGCCTTTTGCATGTGATTGTAATGAATATCTGTCCTTTTTAGCATATCTTCTATCAAATTGTCAAAGACAAGCAGTAGTTACATTTTGAAGTTGTGATGAAATTTTCAAAAGCTATGCAACATATTCTGTATTACTCAAGATAGATTCTATAACCTTTAGGTTTGTTGAAAGAGGAAGCTAGTGTATTATAAAATCAGTTAAAATAAGAATGAATTTAGAATATAAAATAGCATCAGCTCATAGACTTTAGGGAAGATTTAAGTTTTTATTAAAACTTGATATAAATAGAAACATTTATCAGTCTTCTTTCATGTAATGACATAAATATAATAGACTGGCACATAAACTTTCCCCTCTCTATTTGTAACCAAAAGAATTGCATAATCAGGCAGCAACCAGGAAGTAAAAATAATCAAAATTAAACCAAGTGGTCTGTTTTCACTACTCTAAGAAGAGTAAAAAATAAAGGTAAACACAGCCAGCAAGTTTCTTTATCAAATTTGAAAATTCTTTCCATGTCTGTTATACTTTAATAGCATGATAAAAATGAATTTTTATTAAGGTTTTTTACTCAAGACCGTGCTTTAAAAAAAAATTAATTTTAAATTGTGGTTAAAAAAACAACATAAAATTTACCATTTAACCATTTTTATGTGTGACATACAGTAAACTGTGCACATTGTTGTACAACAGATCTCCAGAACTCTTTTCATCTTGCAAAACTGAAACTCTAGACCCGTGAAATAACAACTCCCCATTTTTCTTTCCTTCCAGCCTCTGGCACCTGCCATTCTACTTTCTATCTCTATGAATTTGACTACTCTAGGTATTTCCTATAAGTGGAATTATGCAGTATTTGTCTTTTTGTGACTGGCTTATTTCACTTAGCATAATGTCCTCAAGAACATTGCTATCACGTCATCCATGTGTAGGATGTGTCAGAATTTCCTTCCTACTTTATTCTTTTTTTACGATTGACTAATAGTCCATTGTAGAGATATACTGCATTTTGTTTATTCATCTGTTGACATTTGGGTGGTTTCTACTTTTTGGATCTTATGTGTAATGCTGCTGTGAACATTCAGGTACAAGTTTGTTCTTGGAGTAATTCCACATGACAGAGTGGAATTAATGGGGCATATGGTAACTCCATATAGTAACTTTTTAAAGAACTGTAAAAACTTTTTCAAAGTGATTGTGTCATTTTATATTCCCAACAGCAAAGTATGAAGGTTCCAATTTCTCCACATCCATCACCAATACTTCTTATTGTCCATCTATCTATCCGTCTGTTTGTTTTTTTGTTTGTTTTTGAAATGGAGTCTCACTCTGTCACCCAGGCTGAAGTGCAATGGTGCCATCTTGTCTCACTGCAACCTCCGCTTCCTGGGTTTTTTGTTTGTTTTCTGTTTTTTTGTTTGTTTTTAGACGGAGTTTCACTCTTGTTGTCCAGACTAAAGTGCAGTGGCATGATCTCAGCTCACCGCAACCTCTGCCTCCCACGTTCAAGCGATTCTCCTGCCTCAGCCTCCCAAGTAGCTGGGATTACATGCATGCACCACCAC
>NW_012105919.1:851305-851756 GCF_000951045.1 Mandrillus leucophaeus
TCAGGAGGCAGAGGGTGCATTGAGCTGACATCAGGCCACTACACTCCAGCCTGGGTGAGAGAGTGAGACTTCATCTCAAAAAAAAAAGAGAAAAATTGTGAGAGTTTATTTCTGAACTTCCCATTCTTTCCTATTGATGTATATCTCTATCCTTATGGCAGTACCACACTGTCTTGATTACCTTTGCTTTGGAATAAGTTTTGAAATTGGGAAAGTTTCAGTCTTTCAACTTTGTTCTTCTTTCTCAGAATTTTTTTTTTTTTTTTTCTATTCTGGATTCTGTGCATTTCCACACGAATTTTAAGAGCAGTTGGTCAGTTTCTGCAAAATGTTAGGGATTAATTGAATCTATAAGTCAGTGTGGGGAATGTTGTCATTTTAACAATACTATGTCTTCCAATCTATTAATATAGGATGTCTTTCCATTTATTTAGGTCTTCTTTCTTTTTTT
>NW_012105919.1:852296-866005 GCF_000951045.1 Mandrillus leucophaeus
GGGTTTCTCCATGTTGGTCAGGCTGGTCTCGAACTCCTGACCTCAGGTGATCCGCCCACCTCAGCCTCCCAAAGTGCTGGGATTACAGGCGTGAGCCAGGTCACCCGGCTTTAGGTCTTCTTTCATTTATTTTTGACCATTTCTATAGTTCTCAGTTTTCCAGTCTTATATTTCTTTTGTTAAATTTATTTCTAAGTATTTTATTCCCTTTGATGCTATTATAAATATAATTATTCTCTTAATTTCATTTTCAGACTACCATTGCTAATAAACAAAAAATGGATTTTGTATATTGATCTTGTACCTTGCAATCTTGCTGAACTCATTTATTCATTCTAACAGTTTTTTTTAAATATAGAAAATACTATTTCTATATACAATACCATGTCTTGTCTTTTTTTTTTTTTTGAGATGGAGTCTCGCTCTGTCACCCAGGCTGGAGGGCAGTGACACGATCTTGGCTCACTGCAAGCTCCGCCTCCCAGGTTCATGCCATTCTCCTGCTTCAGCCACCTGAGTAGCTGGGACTACAGGCACCTGCCACCATACCCGGCTAATTTTTTGTATTTTTAGTAGAGATGGGGTTTCACCATGTTAGTCAGGATTATCTGTATCTCCTGGCCTCGTGATCCACCCGCCTCAGCCTCCCAAAGTGCTGGGATTACAGGTGTGAGCCACCATGCCTGGCCATACAATACTATTTCTATATACAAGATTACACCATCTGCAAATAGAGAGAGTTTTACTTTTTCCTTTCCAATCTAGATGCCATTTCTTTTTCTTGCCTAATTGCCTTAGCTAGAACTTCCAGTACAATGTTGAGTAGAAGTGATGAGAGTGGACATCCTTGTCTTGTTCCTGATCTTGAGGAGACAGTATTCAGTCTTTCACCATTAAGTATTATTTTAGCTGTGGGTTTTAAGTGGATGCCTTTTATCAGATTGAGGAAGTTCCCTTGTATTCCTAGTTTGCTGAGTGTCTTTACCATAAAAGGGGTTTGGTTCAGTGTTTTTCTGCGTCTGTTGAGAAGATCACAGATGGGTCTCGCCTTTTATTCTATTATTATGTTGTATATATTAATTGGCTTTCAAGTGTTAAACCAACCTTTCATTCCTAGGATAAATCCCACTTGGTTATGGTGTATTATCGCTTTTATATGTGCTGGGTTCAGTTTGCTAGGTTTTTTTTGTTTTTTGTTTTTTGTTTTGTTTTGTTTTGTTTTGTTTTGTTTGAGATGGAGTCTCACTCTGTCACCCAAGCTGGAGTACAGTGGCGCAATCTTGGCTTACCACAACCTCCACCTCCCGAATTTAAGCGATCTCCTTCCTCAGCCTCCTAGGTAGCTGGGATTACAGATGCACACCACCACGCCCGGCTAATTTTTGTATTTTTAGGACAAGATGGGGTTTTGCCATGTTGCCCAGGCTGGTCTCTTAACTCCTGACCTCAAGTGATCCACCCACCTTGGCCTCCCAAAGTGCTGAGACTACAGGTGTGAGCCCCCAGGCGGGGCCTCAGTTTGCTAACATTTTCTTGAGAGTGTTTTGCTTCAATATGTATAAGATACATTGGTCTGTAGTTTTCTTATGTCTTTGTCTGGTTTCCTACCTTACTTTTGATCTTTGCTTTGTTCCTTTTGATCATTTATTGCATAGAATGATCATTTTTTTTAACCTATTCATCCAGCTTACTTTATGGAACACCTGTTCTATGCCAGACGCTATTTTAGGCACTGGGAATCCCTTATAGAAAAGACAAAGTCCTTCTCTTATGGAGTTTATATTCTATGGGGTAAGACACAAAAAATTAAATGAGCCAGAAGATATCACATAGTAGTAAATTAGTGTCTTGCCCACTTTAGATGAGATGCATAGGGCAAGTTTCTCTGAAGATGTGTCATTTAAGCTGAGATATGATAAGAAGGAGCCATCCATAGACAGACATGTGAGAGAAGCATTCCAGACATAACATGATATTAACTCATACAGAGTCAACAAGGTAGGAAGAAGTTCTTTGTGTTTGAGAACCAGCAGGATGGCCAGTGTGGCCATGGCAGAATCAGGGAAAAATGATATAAAGTGAGGTAGGAAGCTGGGCTCGGTGGTTCATGCCTGTAATCCTAGCACTTTCGGAGGCCGAGGCAGGTGGATCACCTGATGTCAGGAATTTGAGATCAGCCTGGCCAACATGGTAAAGCCCCATCTCTACTAAAAATACAAAAAACTAGCTGGGCATGCTGGTGGGCACCTGTAATCCCAGCTACTTGAGAGGCTGGGGCAGGAGAATCACTGGAACCCAGGAGATGGAGGTTGCAGTGAGCTGAGATCGTGCCATTGCACTCCAGCCTAGGGAACAAGAGCGAAACTCCATCCCAAAAAACAAAACAAAACAAAAAAGTGAGGTAGGAAAAATGTACGGAGTCCAGCTTATGGAGGGCTTTGTAGCTAGGGTAAGGAAATTGCATTTTTTGTTTGTTTGTTTTTGTTTTTGTTTTTTTTTTTTTGAGACGAAGTCTCACTCTGTCACCTGCTAGAGTGCAGTGGTGTAAAATCTCAGCTCACGGCAACCTCTGCCTCCCAGGTTCAAGTGATTCTCCTGCCTCAGCCTCCCGCATGGCTAGGATTACAGGCATGTACCACCACGCCAGCTAGTTTTTGTATTTTTAGTAGAGACAGAGTTTCACCATGTTGGCCAGGCTGGTCTTGAACTCCTGACCTCACGTGATCCACCTGCCTGGGCCTCCCAAAGTGCTGGAATTACAGGCGTGAGCCACCGTGCCCGGCCTGTATTTTATTCTGAAAGTATGAGAAGACCTTGAAAGCTATTAAGCAAGAAAGGTGACATGAGCTGATCTGAATTTTAAAAGATCACTAACTTTGAGTAGAAAATGGATGGTGTAGGGGTTGTAGAATGGAAGTAGGCAGGTCAGTTGAGGAGGTCATTGTAGAGCGATGTTAGATGATGATGGCTTAGACTGGGACAATTGAAGTAGAAATAGAGAAAAGTGGACAGCTACACGGCATTTTTTGTGGAAATAGAGTCAGTAAGACTTTCTGCAGGGTTGGGAGGAGTCACAGAAAGGGCTATTAGCGGTTACTTTCAGATTTTGTCATGAATTGAGTTAGGAAAGATTAAGGGAGAAGAAGACTTAGGTAGGGCAGGTCAAATGAAGAGTTCTGCTTTGTCCGTGTTAAGTACCAATTGGACATCCAAGAGGAATTGTCAGGTAGGAGCTACATTTATGAGTCTGGCATTCCAGAGAGAGGTCAGGGCTATAGATAAAGATAAATAAAGATTTTGGAATCAATGTATAGGTCTCACCACCCCTTTCCACTCATACCTCCATCCCTCTATGCTCTCTTGAGTTTCCCCCAACAGTCCTTTCTCAAGCTATTTTCTTACAGCTTCACATTTCTTCCAGATCAGGGCGTCTTCCCCCATTTTGTCATTCTCTGGAAACCTCTCTGTTATGGAACCTGCCCATACCACCTTTACCCCTCAGCCTTGCAATCGTTGCTTTTCATTTATGTATGAAAACATGCAATTACCCAGAGAAACTAAAAGGGATGAGCAAGGGTGGGGGCAGATTTGGATACTAAAAGGAGCTGATGAAGCTCCTCTTCAGATTTAGGTCAGCTCTGAAGTCACTGCTAAGTGGTGGGGACGGTGGAGCCTGAAAAGAAAGTGGAATGGGGAGTTGGCACACGAGTGGGTTTGTTACTACTCTTTTTGAGGCCAAAAGGGTTTTTTGGTACCTTTCTTATGGATATCATAGTTTGAGATACCATGAAAGACGTTCAGGCAGAGCCTTTTCAAGGAAATCACCTTGCTGTGGTCTTCACAGAATCTAGTTAATAGAAGTTTTGCACTGGCTGGGTGTGGTGGCTCACTCCTGTAATCCCAGCACTTTGGGAGACTGAGGTGGGAGGATGACTTGAGCCCAGGAGTTCGAGACCAGCCCTGGCAATATGGTGAGATCTTGTCTCTAAAGAAAACAACAATTTAAAAAAATAACTAGGCATGGTGGCACACCCCTGTAATCCCAGCTACTTGGGAAGCTATGGTGGGAGGATCACTTGAGCCTGGGAGGTCAGTGAGCCATGATGGTGCCACTGCACTCCAGCCTGGGTGACAGAAAGAGGCCATGTCTCACACACACACTAAAAAAGTTTTATACTATGTAGGGCCGGGCACGCTGGCTCTCGCCTGTAATCCCAGCATTTTGGGAGGCCGAGGTGAGTGGATTACTTGAGGCCAGGAGTTTGAGACCAGCCTGGCCAACGTGGTGAAACCCTGTCTCTACTAAAAATACAAAAAATTAGCCAGGAGTGGTGGCGGGTGTCTATAATCACAACTGCTCGGGAGGCTGAGGCAGGAGAACCACTTGAACCTAGGAGGTGGAGGTTGCAGTGAGCTGAGATCACGCCACTGCACTCCAACTTGGGCAACACAGTGAGACTCCGTCTCAAAAAAAAAAAAAAAAAAAGCATAATATAAAATTGCCATTTAAAATGTTTAAGTCCAGTGGCATTAAGTACATTCACACTGTTGTGCAACTATAACCACCATCCTAGATAGTACAAAACTTTTTTTTTTTTTTTGAGATGGAGTCTCACTGTGTTGCCCAAGTTGGAGTGCAGTGGTGTGATCTCGGCTCACTGCAACCTCCACCTCCCAGGTTCAAATGATTCTCCTGCCTCAGCCTCCTGAGTGGCTGGGATTACAGGCATGCGCCACCACTCCTGGCTAATTTTTTGTATTTTTAGTAGAGACAGGGTGTCTCCATGTTGGTCAGGCTGGTCTCGAACTCCCAACCTCAGGTGATCTGCCTGCCTCAGGCTCCCAAAATGCTGGGATTACAGGCGTGAGACACCACGCCTGGCCTATTACACATATTTTTACAATTAAAAAAATTTCGAAGATCTGGAAACTGAATCCTAGGACCTAGAATATTTCTCTGGCCCCCAAACTACCTCTTTTTCTGTTATAAAGGGATCCAGGACACCCAGATGCTAATCAGGAGCTCTTATGGGAGCCTAGAAAGCAGCTGCAGACTCTAGGAGTATCTTGACTTCTACCTGTGTAAGTACAGTTCTGTGTGACCGGCTAACTGGCCAGGAGACTGTGTCTCTGTTCTTGTCTGTGTAATGCTACGTAAGTACTGCCAAATTCCTGGGCATGAGGTCTCCTTGTGTCAGTATCTTGCAGACCATTTCCCCATTTGTTGATACTCATTCTTTAGTTTAATTAGAGGACAGTTGAGTGTTGTGCAGTTTTCTCCGGTTGCCCATGGTTGGGGAGGTGCACTGGCTGTGGTGATGCAAGAGCAGCAGTTATCATGTAGGATGGGCAGAAGGTCCCCAGCAGTTGAAAGCTCACAGTTGCCTCAGCTACACACTTTTCTTTTTTGAGACAGGGTCTCGCTCTGTCACCCAGGCTGGAGTGCAGTGGCATGATCATGGCTCTCTGCAGCCTCAAACTCCTGGGTTCAAGTGATCCTACCACCACAGCTTCCTGAGTAGCTGGGACTACAGGCACACACCACCATGCCCAGCTCATTTTTTATTTTTTTGTAGAGATGGGTCCCCACTATGTTGCCCAAGCTTGTTACACTTTTTAAATACTTAAGACCTGACAATATCATTTGAAACCAAATCATTCCATTTCACTCTCTTTATACCTTAAGGAAAACAGAGGCATCCTTTCATAGTCTTTGAGAGTCACAAAATTTGGGTGGCGAGAAATGAGGGTTGGCTAGACGTGGTGGCTCACACCTCTAATCCCAGCACTGTGGGAGGCCGAGGAGGCTGGATCACTTGAGGTCAGGAGTTAAAGACCAGCCTGGCCAACATGGTGAAACCCCATCTGGCCAGGCGCAGTGGCTCACGCCTATAATCCCAGCACTTTGGGAGGCCGAGGTGGGTGGATCACCTGAGATCAGGAGTTCGAAACCAGCCTGGCCAACATGGCAAAACTCTGTCTCTACTAAAAATTCAAAAATTAGCCAGGTGCGGTGGTGCACACCTGTAATCCCAGCTACTTAGGAGGCTGAGGCAGGAGAATCACTTGAAACCAGGAGGCAGAGGTTGTGGTGAGTCAAGATCACACCACTGCACTCCAGCCTCGGCAACAGAGTGAGACTCTGTCTCAAAAAAAAAAAAAGAAACCCATCTGTACTAAAAATACAAAATTGCCGGGTGTGGTAGCTCATGCCTATAATCCCAGCACTTTGGGAGGCCAAGGTGGGTGGATCACCTGAGGTCAGGAGTTTGAGACCAGCCTAGCTAACATGGTGAAACCCCGTCTCTACTAAAAATACAGAAATTAGCTGGATGTGGTGGTGGGCACCTGTAATCCCAGCTGCTTGGGAGGCTGAGGCAGGAGAATCACTAGAACCGGGGAGGCGGAGGTTACAGTGAGCTGAGATCACGTCATTGCATTCCAGCCTGGGCAACAAGAATGAGACTCCGTCTCAAAAAAAAAAGAAAAAACAATTAACCAGGTATGGTGGCACACTCCTGTAGTCCCAGCTACTTGGGAGGCTGAGGCACGAGAATCGCTGGAACCCAGGAGGCAGAGGTTGCAGTGAACCGTGATCATGCCTCTGCACTCTGGCCTGGGCAACGAAGCGAAACTCTGTCTCAAATAAAAGAAAGAAAGAAAGAAATGAGGGTGACTGCAGAAGCCTCTCTGAGTGAAAGGGCAGTGGAGATGGCCCGCAGTGTGCGGAGCTGCTGGAGTTCATGCCGAGCCATGGGCTCTGGCAGAGCTGGTCCTGAAGGTTCAGCAGCTGCTTGGCATAAGCCACTTCAATCCCCTGGCAGTGAGTTTGGAGAATCTTTTAGCTTTGCTCCTAAAGGTAGATTCCAGGTACTCTCAGAAGAATGATAAAGGGAGGGAGAAACAGGGCAGATGAATGAGAAAAAAGCTAGAAAAAGATTTGGATTGATGCTAGAAAATAATGAGAGCTCTTTGTGGGTTTATTTATGTAAAGTAGAGTGCTAATACCTTGACTTGGCTGTTATTTAGGACCTTCCCTCCTCCCCTGATTACCTTCCAAACTGACACACACATACACCCCAGAGCAATTCAGAGCTCTGGTCTGGAAAATCTTCTCACTGAGGCGTCAGTGGCTTGCCCTGTGATGACAGGTTTAATGATTTTCTATCTCTGCATTCCACTGGGACCACCTACCCAGAGGCCACGCCCTACTGACCGGGTTAGCCAGAGCCTGAGACTAAGCGTGAGCACACAGAAGGCAGTACCAGTGCAGGTGCCAGGAGAGTTGCATTTTGCTTTGAGTGAAACGCTCTGGTTGGCTGTGTGGCCATGTCCATGTTGCTTGCCCTCTCTGTAATTCAGAGTCCCAAGTTATAAAATGGGACTGATCGTTCTTGTCTCCTAGAAATGTGATGAGAACAGAGTAAATTATTGGTCTTCTGCTTTTTTTTTTTTTTAGGTAGGATTTCCTAGGCTCTGTTATACCAGAGAAGAAAATGTCCTTAGAAGACATTTAATCAGAGAATAAACAGAGAGAAGTCAAACTTGCTTACAACCTGCCTTGTAGTCTCTTACGTGTCTCCTTCCAGAGAAGTCCAAGGGAATCTTCAGTAATTTCTGGCCAGCAACCTGGAGTAGGAGGTGGAGGTGATGTATTTTTCTTTCTTCCAGTTTCCGTTTCCAGTCTAATCTCTCTTTGAGTGACACTGATTGGGGTGGGCCAAGGGTCATGGGTGAAAACAACGTCCCCACTGCCTTTTGGATAATGCACCCATCAGCCTGCCCTCTCCGTGGGCAAAGCCCCAGCCTTTGTATTGATGTGTGTTTGATTGTTTAAAGGCTGCCCCGCTGGCTCAGTGCCCCCTACTGGTCTCTATCTGCAGCAAAGAGCGCACAGCCAGAGAGCAGCAGTCACTGAGGGCCAGGGCCAGGGCATCACCAGGCTTCCCAGTCACCTGCCTGCAGTGCCCAGGAACTCACTGTCAACTCCTTGTCCTTATGAAAGTTCCTCGGGTTCTCCTTTTCATGATTGTATTAATCTCCTGTTGTAACAAATCACCACAAATCCAGTGGCTTAAAACAACATGAATGCATGATCTTCCATTTCTGGAGGCCAGAAGTGCAAAGTGGGTCTCACAAGGCTAAAATCAAGGTGCTGGCTTGGCCGTGTTCCTTCTGGAGGCTCTAGAGGAGGAGCCATTTCCTTTTCTTTCCCAGCTTCTAGGGGCTGCCCATATTCCTTGGCTTATGGCCTCTTCCTCGTCTTCAAAACAGGCTCCAGCCTGTTTCCATCATCTCGTGTCCTCCCCAACTCTGACCCTCCTGCTTTCTTCCTGTAGGAACCTTATATTAAGTTGGGCCCCAGCCCTGTCTGTTCTTGGGTTTCTAAGGATTTCTCAGGAACGGGAGTGCCATTCCTTGTCAGCTGGGAGCCAGTGGGATAAGTGCATTGATTAGGAAGTTTCCTGAGGACAGGAGGCACCCAACCTTACAGGCCTTTGATACCCTCCCCCACAAAGCAGTTGATGACCAGTGAGAGGATAGAGAGTCCAGAAATAAAAAGAAGCAGGACCCCATACGTCTGGATTATAAGAAACTCAATTGATAAGGGTGAGAGCAGGCAAACTGGCTGACGTCACACACAAACAGCCTGATCGACAACCTTCTCCCTTGCCCCAATTCTGGAATCACTTCACCAAAGCGACACCATGCTTTCCATCTCTTAATGCCTTTATTTTTAGTTTGGGGTATTTTCTATTGTTTGAAGGTTGCCTTGCAACTCGTTCGCCTGGAGGGTTTAAACAATATAGAGTTTCTTTGCTGAGCAGCAACAGTAGCCAAGAGAGACTGAATATAAACTTTTAAGTCTATTTTCTCAGGGTTTCTCCATCAGGAATGGTTTTAAACAGAAGAGCGCACGCCCCCGGCTTGCCTCTCCCTGGGGGAGGGGAGAAGGGTGGCTGATGGAGAACATTTTGTGTTCTCTTATCTTTCATCCTAGTGGAAGGGGATAAGCACCAGAATAGGAAAACAAAATATCTGGCTATTAATATACCCTAAGTCCTCTAGCACATGGATTGGGTTTGTTTATTTGTGAAAGGAAAGGATGCTTTTCTCTGACCTTCGTAAGCGCTCCTGCCAGCTGGGAGGGACCTGGCAGAGGGGGTGCCCTCCATAAGGTGAAGGGGCCAGGGGACCAGGGTCTAGCTTCCTAGGAAAAGAGAAAACCCTCAGACTTTTCTCAAGAAAAGTAGGTTTTCAGGATCAGCCTGCTTCAAGCCCCAGCAGTGTCATCCGGGAAAAAAAAAAAGAGAGAGAAAGAGAGAGAGCAAGCAGGAGGATTTCTCACACAAGAGCCAGAGTGTCCCCACCTCCCCACCAGACGTGTATCTCTGTCACCCTGTTTGTACCTAACCTGGGGAACCAGAGAACTGGGCAGCCTTGCCAGAAGAAAGAACACACAGGTTCCTCAAGACACCCACTTATATGGCAGTGAGCAAGGCTAAAAAAGGAGTGCTCCCCTGCCCCAGAGGACAAAGGCTGGCAAGAGGAAGGCATGCAACACCGCCCAGCTCAGGCTCTGCACCGTCCTTCTGTTTTCCTCAGACCCTGTAAGTGGTTTGAACCAAGGAGTGCCCCAGGGTAGGTCATCGTTTTCTGAGCGGCTAGTTAATGATAAGCTTTCCGCTGGGAAGGAGCCAGAAGGAAAGAGGCTTCCTCAGGGGGCAGGAGCAGGCAAGGCCTACAAACCCCACACCTGCTGTGTCATGTCAGAGGTGCCAGAGCACCCTTTGACTGCCTGAAGAGGTCTCGGCTTGCCACCCACCAAGGTCAGGTCGCCTCAGGTCCCCGGGGAGGTTTGACTAGCCAAGAGCCCCAGGCAGAGGCACCACGAGAGGAGAGCAGCATTGGCAGGGCCTGCCCTCTCCCAGAGCAAACAGGGACAAAGGTTGGTGTACTCACGGCTACCTCTCCCATCCTGCCTGTGCCTGCCCGCCACGCCAGATACTCCAGGTTGTCCCGGCATTGCTACATTAGGCAGGAATCTGTCATCTCTGCCTGCTGGGTCACTCATTACCCCAGATCCAATTCCCAGGCAGCGAAAGTTGGGGCATCAGAGCAGCAGAGAAGGCTTTGGCATTCGGGAGCTTTAAAACAGAAAAGCCGTCGTGTCTGTACCTGTTCAGTGGGGAGCCAAAGGTGTTTATTGTGCATGTTATGATGCTATCATGAAAGTATGCATGAGAGGAAATAATTTGTAAGCTTGCTCCCCTGCCTGTCTGGAAAAGTGGGGCCCTCTGTGTAAACCCCAGCTCTGCAGGCATTCTGAGAGCTTGAACGTTCCTTGTGACTATTTCTTATACATTTCACTGCCACTCCAGTGTGTTTGAATTTGTCTCTGCGCCAGCAGGTCGGAGTACCCATTGGGATTCTCTGTGAGAATTCAAACAAGTTGGAGGCTGCTGAGGTTGCCAAGTGCAACCAGGTCTGGCACAGACTTGGCATGAGAGAGAGCAGGAGCAAGAAGGCTTGGACATCATGAATCACTGAAGCCCTGGCCCATAGCCTTCTTGTTTGGGATTAGTATAGAAGTATTGTTTCTCCTTTTTTATACCTGACAATGGCCTTCAGCCGCTGAAATGATGATATTTATCGAGGTAGTAGTATACTAAGAACTCTGAATGGATGATCTCATTTACCTCCCACCTCAAACCTATGCTCAGAGATACAGATGAGGACCCATGCTCAGATACTTTGAGTAACATGCTTAAGGTGACCTCCGACATACATCTGCAGTTATTTTGTTTGTTTGTTTATTCGTTTGAGATGGAGTCTCTCTCTGTTGCCCAGGCTGGAAGGCAGTGGCGTAATCTCGGCTTGCTACAAACTCCGCCTCCCGGGTTCAAGCAATTCTCCTGGCTCAGCCTCCTGAGTAGCTGGGATTACAGGCACGCACCACCATGCCTGGCTAATTTTTGTATTTTTAGTGGCGACGGGGTTTCACCATGTTGACCAGGCTGGTCTCAAACTCCTGGCCTCAAGTGATCCACCCACCTCAGCCTCCCAAAGTGCTGGGACTGCAAACATGAACCACCTTGCCTGGCCTCATCTGCAGATATGACTCGCTAGCACCCTATTCTGAAAGGAGAGGAAGAAAGAAGATGAGGATAAGTATTTCTGAGGGCTGTAGTTGTGTACTGGTTTCTTAGAAGCTAGGGCCCTCCTGATTTATATTCCATGGGGCCGTCTGAGGAAGTTGTTTAGCTTTTGAGGTGATAGATGAGGGCTGGGTCACTTCTGTTTGCAGAGCGTGGGCTGAAGGGTAAGTCAGGACATTTCTCCTCTGGTCCCCATCAGGGACTCACAGGCTGACTCCTGTGGCTGTGTTTATATCATCATTTTTAAGGCATCGGTACCAGCATAGCAGCTCTAAGCTCCCTCTTCCTTTTGCTGTCCTCCATGTGGAAAGAAGCCAAACAGGAGAACTTCCCCAACCATTTCCCCTCGGTGCAGCTGGTACCAGCTTGAAACCTAAGACACATAGCACTGCAGCCTGGCCGAAGCGTGGCTAATCCGTGTTTCTTTAGACACAGCAGGAAGCTGTTCTGTGGCCTGGTGTCAGGAACCATCTCAGGGCCCATGGCTGTTTTGCTTCCTTGGTTTGACCCCAAGGGGTCAGCTGGCAGGTGAAGCCCATCAATACTGACTCTGTAGACGGGGACTGTCAGTAGCAGCTTACGGAAGACAGGGAAGAGGATGTCTGGGATTTGAGTCTTTTACTCAGGGCCTTTTCTGGAAAAGCAGTCTCTTTGGAAAAGGAGGATGATAGATGTGTGGCCGTGAGAGGGAAGTGTCAGTCCAGTGCCGTGTCCCATCCCGACAGGTGGCCTCCAGTTGCCATCAGTGCCCTTCGCCATGCCTTCGTCCTGGGGGTGGCCTGCAGTGTTGGTAGGGGACCCTGCCTTTCCTGGCCATCCCCATAGGCCACAGGCCCCTCCAGTCTGCTGCTCCTGCATGGTGCCCAGAGCCTGGTTCCACGCTGCCAGGCACCTCTGTCCGTCACATCGGCTGCACACATCAGCTCTGCCCCGCTCTGTGTTTCTGAATTATTCTCACTGGCAACCAGCACCAGCTCTGCCCTCCCAGTGTCCTGATATCCTCTGGTTAATAAGCAACTCACATAAAGACACCAAGAGCTGTTGCAAGTGGTAGAGAAAAGCCGCAGCTCTCTGAATACAGTCCAAGAAGCCCTGGACTTGGCCCAAGAACTTGGTGGCTGTTTCTGTTCTCTGCCCCTTGGTAGCCTTCCTCATGGGGTATAGAAGGGAGAGAAGCTTGAATCCTCACTGTGAGGCATAAAAGACTACAAGGCAGTGAGGGGCTTATTAGTCAACAAGAGACTCTTGTTGAAGCCGAGGACCCTTCCTGGAGGAGTCCTCTTTTCTAAAAGAAAACAAATTCCTGCCCTTTATTCTTTCAAATCTACTTCTAGAAAAGTCTTAGGGTTCCTGTTAATTCAAACACCAATCTCCCACCTTCCCTCTCTCCTGTCTCTGTGAGCAGCCTGGGTGGCACACTTCCTACCCACCCGCTCACTCCCTCCATCTCCTATCCTGTTTTATCCCCTGGGGTTTGGAGATGTCCCTGTGGAAGGGGACAGTGGGGAGTGTGTGCCAGATCTCCCCCGCCCATTGTCACCTTGGTCTGAATCCAACCCCACAAGGGAAGCTGGAGCCATCTCCCTGGGCCTGCCCATTGTCAAGGTCCTGGTCACCTTTGAAGCCTCCTGCAGGGATCCCCAGTGCCAATGGAGCCTTTTCTGAAGCCCAGTAGCATGACATTTTAGACTTGGAAATCCCTAGACAAATAAATCTCACTTAATCCTCACCAAGTTGGCCCCCAGTGGAGACAATTGCTTAGCCAAGTTTATCAGGTACCACTAGTTCTTGCAGCAAACATTCCTTCTGTTCCAGGCATTGTGCTCGGGTTGGCAATACAGGATAAACAAGGCAAGGTTCCTGTCCTTGCTGAGCAACCAGACCATCAGAAGAGACACACATAAAACAGAGGGGCCTGCTCATTTTGCATGCCTCGTACCCAACATTTCTCCACTCTCCCAGGCTCTCTAAGTCCCCATCTCTTGCCATTTCCCAGCTCTGTAATGTAAATGGTTTACTGTATGCCTCAGGCTCCTCATCTGTAAAATGGGGTTATTAATAGTATACCTCGCCCGGGGGCGGTGGCTCGTGCCTGTAATCTCAGCACTTTGGGAGGCTGAGGTGGGCAGATCATGAGGTCAGGAGTTGGAGACAAGCCTGACCAACATGGTGAAACCCCATCTCTACTAAAAATACAAAAATTAACTGGGCACGGTGGCGCGCGCCTGTAATCCCAGCTACTCAGGAGGCTGAGGCAAGAGAATCACTTGAACCCAGGAGACAGAGGTTGCAGTGAGTCAAGATCACGCTACTACACTCCAGCATGGGCAACAGAGCGAGACTCCATCCGAAAAAAAATAAAAATAATAGTATCTACCTCATAGGAGCGCTGTGAGGATTTAATGAGATACTGTATTTTAAGGCACATAGTGCCTGGTGAGTAGGGCTAAGTCAGCATTGGCTGCTGTTATTTTCTCCTGAGGATAATATTTGCCAGGGAGAACAGTGGAATCAGGCAGAACTAGACTGCAATCCTGTTTCCCCACACAT
>NW_012105919.1:866723-869661 GCF_000951045.1 Mandrillus leucophaeus
AAAAAAAAAAAAAAAAATTAGCTGAGTGTGATGGTGTGTACCTATGGTCCCAGCTACTTGGGAGGCTGAGGTGGGAGGATCACCTGAGTCTGGGAGGTTGAGGCTGCAGCCGTGATTGTGCCACTACAGCCTGGGCAACAGAGTAAGACCCTGTCTCAAAAAAAAAGAAAAAAGGAAAAACAGAATACATTCGCTGTTCTATGTAAATATGTGAAAGTGCCAAACACATAGCAAAAGCTCAGCGCACGCAGCCTCCTGGGACTTTTTGAGGCTCTGAGGACCCAAGCCGCCAGGAAAGCAGAGGAGACTCAGAATCCAGTGCCCCCGCTAGGAAGTGGCCCCCAAGTTAGTCCCAGAAGGTGGACCCTCCCTGATTTGGTCTTCATTCTCCCAGAGAAGTGTGTTCGTGATCAACTGTGTCCCCTCCCTCTGTCCTTTGTGCCTCTGTACTAAGTACCAGGAGGCCCTCGTCCTGTCCACACTCAGCCATCGCTCTGCCGGAGATACACATGCAGCTCCTCTAATCTTTCCCCGCAGCTCAGCCACCCCACTCCCCTCACCCCCATTCCATCTCTTGTTCCCCTTACTCCTTAATCAAATTAAGGGAAAGAAGAGGATTTAGATAGGGTTGCTAAATATATTTCTGTTCAGGGGAGGGAGAAAAAGAGAAGAGTTTGGAGGAGGAGATAGAGTGTGAAATTCCTTAATGGAATGTGCTCTGAGAGCCTACTTTCTCCAGAATAAGCCATGCAATCACCTATCTGGATAGAGTTTTCTCTTTGGCAAAGTGCTTTCACATACATTATCTCATTAAGATATGGGCTGGGGTGGCAGAGTGCCCACTCCCCGGAAAGGTCTGCCGAGGCCATTGGGCCTCGTGAGTTGGCCTGACCCTGGTCTATATATTTCACAGGACACCCTGGCCCCAAAGGGGTGACTCGGCTTTCTGTGGAGCTTGACACCAGCAGCCGGGCCACTCACGTCTGGAGGTCACGGTTTCCCTCTGTGTGTTCTCCCGCCAGCAGATTCTAGATCTTTTTTAAAGTTTTACTTTTGAAAAACCAGAAGAGTGCTTATTTTAGAAATCTTTGAAAATACATTAAAGAATAAAGGACAAGAATCATTCATAATCTACAATTTAACTACTGGTAGTATTTGGGGCAAAACAATCTCTTTGTTTTTGAAATATATGCATATATTCATGCATATGTATGTAGGTTGGAAGATGGGGTTATAGGCACACACATTGTATCTTGCTTTTCTATTTAATTCATTATTTTTGTGTTCCAGTTCATAAAAAATTCTTCTGAAATGTTATTTTAAAATAGCATGAATTACAAGGGCCAGGCACAGTAGCTCATCTCCATAATCCCAGCACTTTGGGAGGCCAAGGCAGGCAGATCACCTGAGGTCAGGAGTTCAAGACCAGCCTGGACAACATGGTGAAACCCCGTCTCTACTAAAAATATAAAAATTAGCCAGGCGTGGTGGCATGTGCCTGTAGTTCCACCTACTTGGTAGGCTGAAGCAGGAGAATCGCTTATACCCGAGAGGCAGAGTTGCAGTGAGCCAAGATTGTGGCACTGCACTCCAGCCTGGGCAACAGAATGAGACTCTGTCTCAAAAAAAAAAAAAAGAAAGAAAGAAAATAATAGTATCTACCTCATAGGAGCGCTGTGAGGATTTAATGAGATACTGTATTTTAAGGCACATAGTGCCTGGTGAGTAGGGCTAAGTCAGCATTGGCTGCTGTTATTTTCTCCTGAGGATAATATTTGCCAGGGAGAACAGTGGAATCAGGCAGAACTAGACTGCAATCCTGTTTCCCCACACATTAGCAACTGTATTCTTTTGGGCAAAACAATCTCTCAGTATCAGCGTCGTAGGTAAAGACAAACTACTTCATAGGAATAAATTCAGGCCGGCCAATCACGGTGGCTCACACCTGTAATCCCAGCACTTTGGGAAGCTGAGGCGATTGGATCACTTGAGGTCAGGAGTTTGAGATGAAGCTGGCCAACATGGTGAAACCCCGTCTCTACTAAAAATACAAAAATTTGCCGGATGTGGTGGCACATTCCTGTAATCCCAGCTACTTGGGAGACTGAGGTAGAAGAATTGCTTGAACCTGGGAGGCGGAGGCTTCAGTGAGCTGAGATTGTGCCACAGCACTCCAGCCTGGGTGACAGAGTGAGACCCTATCTCAAAACAAACCAAACCAAACAAACAAGCAAAAAAGAAGAAATTCAGGTTGAGCACATTGGCTCACACCTATAGTCCCAGTACTTTAAGAAGCTGAGGCAGGGGGAACGATTGACCCCAGGAGTTTGAGACCAGCCTAGGCAACATGGTGAAACCTCATCTCTAAAAAAAGTACAAAAATTAGCTGGGCATGGTGGTGGGGGCCTGTAGTCCCATCTACTCGGGAGGCTGAGGCAGGAGGATCACTTGAATCCAGGAGGCAGAGGGTTGCAGTGAGCCGAGATTGTGCCTCTGCACTCCAGCCTCAGCAACAGAGCAAGACTCTGTCTCACAAAAAAAAATAGACCAGGCGCGGTGGCTCACGCCTGTAATCCCAGCACTTTGGGAGGCCAAGGCGGGCGGATCACGAGGTCAGGAGATTGAGACCATCCTGGCTAACACGGCAAACCCCCGTCTACTAAAAAATACAAAAAATTAGCCGGACGAGGTGGCGGGCGCCTGTAGCCCCACTACTCAGAAGGCTGAGGCAGGAGAATGGCATGAACCCGGGAGACGGAGCTTGCAGTGAGCCAAGATCGTGCCACTGCACTACAGCCTGGGCGACAGAGTGAGACTCCGCTTCAAAAAAAAAAAAAAGAATAAATTCAGGCCAAGTGTGGTGGCCTGAACTCAGGAGTTCAAAACCAGTCTGGGCAACATAGCAAGACCTCATCTCTACTAAAAAAAAAAAAAAAAA
>NW_012105919.1:869711-872319 GCF_000951045.1 Mandrillus leucophaeus
TTGCTTGCTTTTTTTTTTTTTTTTGAGACGGAGTTTTGCTCTTGTCGCCCAACTGGAGTGCAATGGCGCGATCTCAGCTCACTGCAACCTCCACCTCTCAGGTTCAAGTGATTCTCCTGCCTCAGACTCCCAAGTAGCATTGAGCACCTGGCCCAATGACTTTTTTTTTTTGGAAACAATGTCTTGCTCTAATCCTCATTAGAATCATTCCTAGAAGTGAAATTACTGAGTCATTCTTTTTAAAGTATCAGTCCAGGTTATCACGTGACTTTCCAGAAAGCCACACCTGCCACCATGCCCAGCTAATTTTTATATTTTTTAGTAGAGACACGGTTTCATCATGTTGGCCAGACTGGTCTCAAACTCCTGACCTCAGGTGATCCACCCGCCTTGGCCTCCCAAAGTGCTGGGATTACAGGTGCAAGCCACCGTGCCTGGCCACATGTCCATTATTAAATAATCATTGCTCATATTTATCTACTCTTTTTTGTTGTTGTTGTTTTGAGACAGGGTCAAGTGTAGTGGCATGGTCACAGCTCATTGGAGCCTCAACCTCCTGGGTTCAAGTGATTCTCCTGCCTCAGCCTCCCGAGTAGCTGGGACCACAGACATACACCACCACACCCAGATAATGTGTGATAAAAAAAAAATTTGTATTTTTTTGCAGAGACAGGGTTTTGCCATGTTGCCCAGGCTGGTATTGAACTCCTGGCCTCAAGCAATTTGCCCACCTCAGCCGCCCAAAGTGCTAGGATTGCAGGCATGAACCACCATGCCCAGCCTTACCTAGTTGTATAATAAACCAGGAACTCTCTGCTAAGCAGTTTACATAGATTATCACGTGTGATTCTCACAGCAACCCTCCAAGGTAGATCTCCTGGCTTCAAGTGACCTCCCCCCTCAGCGTCTCAAGTGCTGAGATTACAGGCGTGAGCCAGCACACCTGGCCCAATTTTTTTTTTTTTGGAAACAATGTCTTGCTCTGCCCAGGCTAAAGTGCAGTGGTGCAGTCACAGCTCACTGCAGCCTCAAGCTCCTGGGCTCAAACAGTCCTCTCACTCTTAGCCTCCTGAGTGGCTGGGACTACAGATGTGTGCTAACATGCTCGGAAGTCTAATTTTTTGTACAGACAGAGTCCCACCATGTTGCCTAGACTAGTCTCAAACTCGTGGGTTCAAGCAATCCTCCCACCTTAGCCTCCCAAAATGCTGGGGTTACAGCCCCAATGACCATTTTTAATGACTCCATAGTAGTCTCCAGTATGGACTTAGTGTGATGAACAGTTAAAGTTGTTGGACATTTAAGGTTTTTTCTTTTGCTATGATCATGAAGTAATGAGCATTTTTGCATAAAACATCTTTGTTCTTATCTCTTGTCATTTCTTTTTTTTTTTTTTTTTTTTTGAGACTGAGTTTCATTCTTGTTGCCCAGGCTGGAGTGCAATGGCATGATCTCAGCCCACCACAACCTCTGCCTCCCGAGTTCAAGCGATTATCCTGCCTCAGCCTCCCGAGTAGCTGGGATTACAGGCATGTGCCACCATGCCGGGCTAATTTTGTATCTTTAGTAGAGACGGGGTTTCTCCATGTTGGTTAGGCTGGTCTCGAACTCCTGACCTCAGGTGATCTGCCCGCCTCAGCCTCCCAAAGTGCTGGGATTACAGGCATGAACCACTGCGCCCGGCTTGTCATTTCATTAGAATCATTCCTATAAGTGAAATTACTGAGTCATTCTTTTTAAAGTATCATTATGGGTTATCAAGTGACTTTCCAGAAAGCCAGCACACAATCCCACCAGCACGTGGAAGAGAAGGCCCTGTTTAAAAACAATTCCGAGAGGAGCGCATGCATAGTATGTGTGGTTGGGGGAGTCATGTGGTCGTCAGAGTGGAAGCAGGAGTGAGAGGGTCCAGCAGAAGAAAACATGGCTGCCAAAGTGTTTGAGTCCATTGGCAAGTTTGGTCTGGCCTTAGCTGTTACAGGAGGCGTGGTGAACTCTGCCTCATATAATGTGGATGCTTGGCACAGAGCTGTCATCTTGGACCAGTTCCATGGAGTACAGGACATTGTGGTAGGGAAAGGGACTCACTTTCTCATCCCATGGATACAGAAACCAATTATCTTTGAC
Source organism: Mandrillus leucophaeus (assembly GCF_000951045.1). Classification (NCBI taxonomy): domain Eukaryota; kingdom Metazoa; phylum Chordata; class Mammalia; order Primates; family Cercopithecidae; genus Mandrillus; species Mandrillus leucophaeus. Next base: position 871,839 of record NW_012105919.1, read on the forward strand.
TGCCGTTCTCGACCACGTCATGTGCCAGTCATCACTGGTAGCAAAGATTTACAGAATGTCAACTTCACACTGCGCATCCTCTTCCCGCCAGTCACTAGCCAGCTTCCTCGCATCTTCACCAGCATCGGAGAGGACTATGATGAGCGTGTGCTGCCGTCCATCACGACCGAGATCTTCAAGTCAGTGGTGGCTCGCTTTGATGCTGGAGAACTCATCACCCAGAGAGAGCTGGTCTCCAGGCAGGTGAGCGACGATCTTACAGAGTGAGCAGCCACCTTTGGGCTCATCCTGGATGACATGTCCTTGACACATCTACCTTCGGGAAGGAGTTCACAGAAGCGGTGGAAGCCAAACAGGTGGCTCAGCAGGAAGCAGAGAGGGCCAGATTTGTGGTGGAAAAGGCTGAGCAGCAGAAAAAGGCAGCCATCATCCTTGCTGAGGGCGACTCCAAGGCAGCTGAGCTGATTGCCAACTCACTGGC
>NW_012105919.1:872753-881461 GCF_000951045.1 Mandrillus leucophaeus
CCAGGATGGTCTCGATCTCCTGACCTCGTGATCCGCCCGTCTCGGCCTCCCAAAGTGCTGGGATTACAGGCTTGAGCCACCGCACCCGGCCGGGGTTGAATTTTTATTTCATGCATGTATTAGGCAGTTGTAGATCCATGAGTAATTATCACAGAGAGCAATGTCATCATTCCTGTTAGCACTTGTGTGTGTGTGTGTGTATGTGTGTGTGTGTGTGCGTGTGTTGATTTTTAGTTTCTCTGTTTTTATTTTCTTTTGAGATGGAGTCTTGCTCTGTTACCCAAGTTGGAATGCAGTGGCATAATCTTGGCTCACTGCAGCCTCCACCTTCCAGGTTCAAGCAATTCTCCTGCCTCAGCCTCCTAAGTAGCTGGGATTACAGGAATACGCCACCACACCCAGCTAATTTTTGTATTTTTAGTAGAGATGGTGTTTTGCCACATTGGCCGGGCTGGTCTTGAACTCCTGACCTCAGGTGGTCCGCCCACCTCGGCCTCCCAAAGTGCTGGGATTACAGGGATGAGTCACCACACCCAGTCCTAAGTTTCAGTCTGGATGAGGCTACTTTAGGGGTGCATCATGGAGGGGAAGAATGTTTTCAGATTCAGCATTTCCCACAGAACCTTAGTCTTAATGAGGACTGTGTCCCTGTGGCACCTCCTTCCTCCCTCTCACCCGCAACCACACTGTGTGGCTCTTGCAGAATTGCCCCACCTCAGAGGAAAGGTCAGAGATTGAGATTTTCCTTAAACGGAAGCTCAAATGTGCACTGTCAGGCTGTCCTGGAGATAGTACAGTTTTATTCAGGAAGTACCAAGCCAAGCCAGCCGGCCCATGCCCTCTGCTTTCTCTTCTCAGGACACTTACATTCCTTTTTTCTCAGGGGAAGTGAGAGTGGGACGGGGGCCAGAAGAAGAAACTCGCTTCCCCATGAGGCCTGTGGCGGAGGCAGCATGGACTTCCCTGCTGAGCTTCTGACTGGGCTCCCCTGACTGCGGAGCCCTGGGGTCCTTGGAGCCAGCGAGGAATGCACTTTCATCTCCAGGAGGTTACACAATCACCTTCGTGTGCCTGGAGCATCGGGAGGGCAGAAGGTGTAGCCCTCGAGCTGAGGAGAAGCAGGTGCTGGCTGGTTAGTCACTGCACCCTCACTGCTGGCCCCAGCTGCCATCCAGATGGACGGTGCCTACTCCTTTGGGGTGGGGCTCCTGCCCCACTGCACTGCAGTTACCCCGTCCTGCCAGCTGCTCCAGGAACACTGAATGCATCCTTCCCAGGCTTCCCATCAGCTTGCACCTCTCCCTGTCACTGAAGAACTTGGTACTCTCCTTTCTAGGGACTCTCTCCCAGGCCAAACTCACTCCCATTTCCCTGCTTCCTCCACTTAAGATCTTTCTTTCTCTTGGATCTTTGGCCCATATACTGGACATTCAGTTCTGTTGCCCAGGATGGAGTACAGTGGTGTGATCTCAGCTCACTGCAGCCTCCATCTCGTGGGTTCAAGCTATTCTCATGCCTCAGCCTCCCAAGTAACTGGGATTACAGGCATGCACCACACCTGTCTAATTTTTGTATTTTTAGTAGACACAGGGTTTCGCATTGTTTGCAAAGCGGGTCTTGAACTCCTGGCCCCAGGTGATCCACCCACTTCAGCCTTCTAAAGTGCTGGGATTACAGGCGTGGGCCACCGCGCCCGGCCTGGACATTCAGTTCTATCAGATCTTCCCTGAGTGGAAGCGGAGGGCACTTCAAATGCCTGCAGGTTGGGAAAATGGAGAAGGTGGAAGCCGGCCTCAGGAATGGACAGGAGAACATTTCCTCAGCCCTTGGACTCCTGAGTGTCTTACAGCAGGATCGTGTTTTCAACTCTGTCCTCTACTGAGTCCCCTTTCAGAAGGCCCCCTTCTGTTCTTGTGGGGTGTCCCAGCCCAAGATGGGGTGGAGCGGGGTGGGTGTTCCACTCCATGAAAAGGTTGGCCATTTGAAGGAACGGGAATGATGAGGTGTGGCAGGAAGCTAAAGGTGGCCCTCCACTTTTGCTGACAGAGCTTCAGTGGCCTCAAAGACAAGCATCAGCCGGGCATGGTGACTCACGCCTGTAATCCCAGCACTTTGGGAGGCCAAGGCGGGTGGATCACCAGGTCAGGAGTTCCAGACCAACCTGATCAACTTGGTGAAACCCTGTCTCTACTAAAAATACAAAAATTAGATGGGCGTGGTGGCACATGCCTGTAATCCTAGCTACTCAGGAGGCTGAGGCAGGAGAATCACTTGAACCTGGGAGGAGGAGGTTGCACTGAGCCGAGATCACGTGACTGCACTGCAGCCTGGGCAACATGAGTGAAATTCCATCTCAAAAAAAAAAACAGGCCGGGCGCGGTGGCTCAAGCCTGTAATCCCAGCACTTTGGGAGGCCGAGACGGGCGGATCACAAGGTCAGGAGATCGAGACCATCCTGGCTAACATGGTGAAACCCCGTCTCTACTAAAAATACAAAAAACTAGCCGGGCGAGGTGGCGGGCGCCTGTAGTCCCAGCTACTCGGGAGGCTGAGGCAGGAGAATGGCGTGAACCCGGGAGGCGGAGCTTGCAGTGAGCTGAGATCCGGCCACTGCACTCCAGCCTGGGTGACAGAGCGAGACTCCGTCTCAAAAAAAAAAAACAAAAAAAACAAAAATAAACAAGCATCCAAGGACATTTGCCGGGTAGAGAAGCAGCTAGGGTTAGAGAAACAGATGTAGAAGCCCTTTTAGGGTCAGAACGAGATAAAGGTGGCCTGCAGGCCCACGTGAGTGAGCACCCACGGTGCTGTTCAATTCAGCGGCAGGGCTACAACAGACCCGAGACCCCAGGAAGGCTTCACAGAGACAGCTACTCAAGGTGGGCCTTGAAGGCAAGATGTAAGACATGAACGGTGGCCTCGCAGAAACAGACATTCCCTCAAGGGGGTGGGAAGCAGGCAACACCACAGAGGTGAGAAGGCAGCTGGCGCATTTGGGAATAGCCAGATCGTTCTAGCTGCTATGGAACACATGTATAGGGTATGCACCAAGCAGGGCTTCACCAGAGAAACAGAACCAGTAGGAGATGGAGCTATGTGGCAAGAGATTTACTGCAAAGAATTGGCTTATTCGTGATTGTAGGGGCTGGCTAGGAAAATTCTCAATTCTTGAAGCAGGCCATTAGGAAGGGCAGACTCAAAACTCAGCCAGGACCTGAAGCTGCCATTTCTTCTTTGGGGATTTCTTCTTTGGGGAAGCCTCAGCCTTGTTCTTAAAGTCATTCAACTAATTGGATCAGGCCCACCCAGGACATCTCAAATCATTAACTTGAAGTCAACTTTTCATTATTATTTTTTTAGACAAAGTCTTGCCCTGTCACCTAGGCTGGAGTGCAGTGGCACAATCATGTCTCACTGCAACCTCAATCTCCTGGCCTCAAATGATCCTTCCACCTCAGCCTCCTGAGTAGCTGGATTACAGGTGCACACCACCACACCTGGCTAATTCTTGTATTTTTTGTAGAAATGGGGTTTCACCATGTTGCTCAGGTTGATCTCCAACTCCTGGGCTCAAGTGATCTTCCTGCCTCGGCCTCCCAAAGTGCTGGGATTACAGGTGTGAGCCACTGTGCTCAGCCTAACATCAACTGATTACAAACATTAATCACATCTACAAAATACCTACACAGCAACAACTAAAGTAGCATTTGATTGAATAACCGGAGACTATAGCCTAGCCAAGTTGACAAAAAACTGACCATCACAAGTACCAATCAGAAAGGACAGAGGAAACAGAGAATGGGATCAACAGTGTTTTCCAAAACATGAAATCCTGCTTCTAGAGGTCTGTGAGAAGATGGCACACTGGGTGACTGTTGGAGATACAGGAGCTTGGTGTTAAGATAACACTGAGTTGAGAAAGGAAAAGCTAACTCCTGTTTAAACCCTCTCTCAGCCCTTCTGATTAACTGAGAGAATGTCCCAGTTTGGTGCTGGCTTGATTTTTTTAACATCTCTAAACTTGTTGATAACCTCCCTTTTTTAGCAAAATGAGCGGAATCTGGTAGTCACCAGTGTTGGACAGTATTTATTTTATTTTTTTTAATTATTATTATTATTATTATTATTTGTTTGAGACAGAGTCTCACTCTGTCGCCCAGGCTGAAGTGCAGTGGCGTGATCTCGGCTCACTGCAAGCTCTTCCTCCCAGATTCACTCCATTCTCCTGCCTCAGCCTCCTGAGTAGCTGGGACTACAGGCGTCCGCCACCACACCCGGCTAATTTTTATTGTATTTTTTAGTAGAGACCGGGTTTCACTGTGTTAGCCAGGATGGTCTCGATCTCCTGACCTCATGATCCGCCCGCCTCAGCCTCCCAAAGTGCTGGGATTACAGGTGACAGTATTTATTAATAAGAACATTTTCATTGTATTTATGTATTTATTTATTTACTTTCACAATTATTTTCTACATATGGCAAGTAATCTTGGTTTTCTTTTTTTCATAATTAAATATTTCCTTTTAAAATATATTTATGGAGGCCGGGCGCGGTGGCTCAAGCCTGTAATCCCAGCACTTTGGGAGGCCGAGACGGGTGGATCGCGAGGTCAGGAAATCGAGACCATCCTGGCTAACACGGTGAAACCCCGTCTCTACTAAAATACAAAAAAAAAAAAAATTAGCCGGGCGTGGTGGCGGGCGCCTGTAATCCCAGCAACTCAGGAGGCTGAGGCAGGAAAATAGTGTGAACCTGGGAGGCGGAGCTTGCAGTGAGCCGAGAACGCGCCACTGCACTCCAGCCTGGAAGACAGAGCGAGACTCCGTCTCCAAAAAAATTAAGTTGGCAGGATGTGTACAGGATGGACCAAAATGGGGGAAAATTAAGGGCAAAAAAGACCTAATAAATTTTCATTACGTTCCTGTGGAGTCAGATCCTATTATCTTTCCCTATTCCCAAATTATCCAACTGGGTGTCTTTTTGGTAGAGCCTTAGGCTCCAAAGAGGGAAATTAGGTTCATCATGAACCCCCTTTAGGGATGACACCTCATTTTTCCAAGGCTAATTCAAGATAGGTCAGTTAATTGATACAATTGATATAGGTTCCAGCCTGACCATGTTTCTTTGTTTCTTTTTTTGAAACAGGGTCTCACTCTGTCGCCCAGGGTAGAGTGCATGGCTCACTGCAGCCTTAACCTCCTGGGTTCAAGACATCTTCTCACCTCAACCTCCCAAGTAGCTGGGACCACAAGTGTCCACTACCACACCTGGCTATGTTCTCATATTTTTTGTATACTTGGGAGGCTGAGGTGGGAGTATTTCTTGAGCCTGGGAGGTGGAGGTTGCAATGAGCGAGATCGTACCACGGCACTCCAGCCTGAGTGACAGAGCGAGGCCCTGTCTCAAAAAAGAAGAAAAGAGAAAAGACTGAAACTTTCTGGTCTTATATGGGGCATAGAGGGAAGATCTGAGCAAGCACCCATCCTTCTGTGACTTGGAAATTGAATGCTGCGTGACTCGGGGTCTTTCCCTTTTAAAGTTCAGTGATATTAAACACTTAGAGCAGGTAACCCTGAGGAGCAGGAGCACTGAGAAGTTTCCAGCAACGGTTTAGATTCCATGCCCTTGGGCCTCTAAGAGCAGGTTTTATCCCCTTCAGTGGCCTCAAGAACAGAATGACAGAATGAGGTCGATAGACTCCTTCTGACAGTTACATCTGCCTCCTTGGAAGAAAGAGGACGAAAATAGCAAGTAGCAATGCTTCCCAATTTTAGGAAGTGAAAAATAATGGCCAGGCACAGGTGGCTCACATCTGTAATCCCAGCACTTTGGGAAGCTGAGGCAGGAGGATCGCTTGAGCCCAGGAATTCGAGACCTGCCTGGGTAACATAGTGAGACCCTGCCCCTACACAAAATTTTTAAAAATTAGCTGGGCATGATGGTGCATGCCTTTAGTCCTAGCTACCTGAGAGGCTTCGATAGGAAGATCGCTTGAGACCAGGAGGTCAAGGCAGCAGTGAGCTATAATTGCACCACTGCGCGCCAGCCTGGGCGACAGAGTGAGACTCAGTCTCACAATTAAAAAAAAAAAAATTACTATTCAGCCTTAAAGAAAGAAATCCTGTCATCTGCTAAAACATGGATAAACCTTAAGGACATTTGGCTAAGTGAAATAAGATAATCACAAAAGGACAAATACAGATACTGAGTGATTCCACTTGTGTAAGGTATGTAAAGTAGACTCTTAGAAACAAAGTAGTATGGTGGTTGCCAGGGACCCGAGGGAGGGGGCAATGGGGAGTTGTTCAATGGGTATACAGTTTCAGTTTTGGAAGATGGAAAGCTTCCAGAGATCAGTTGTGCAAGGTGCTTATATAGTTAACACTACTGTACTACTGTACCTTTAAACATGGTTAAGATAGTAAATTTTATGCTATATTTTTGACCACAACAGAAAAAAGGAGGTAAATTGAATTACACATGTGCCAGAGGCTGGCTTGGCAATGAATCTTGGGATGGAAGCCTGTTTGTTGTGCCGGTGTACCCCACATGCATGGCTTGGCAGGCTCCCCTGCCAAACCTCACCAGGCCGCCTGGTCCACCCGGAACAGATTATCTGGAAATCTCGAAGCACCATCTTCACACATATTGGCCATTTTCTGTGATACACCAAACCGATTTTGTTCTTCAGTACTTTTGCAAATCAGTTATGCACTTCAGCTCTCCAATAAGAGTGACAAAATTAATAACTAGCATTTACTGAAAACTTACTCCAAAGGAATTACATCATATATAAGTAAGGTGAAAATTAGCTGTAGTCAAACAACCTTTGAAAGTACCTTAAATTGCTAACAAAATACAACATACATGATATAGTGCAAACAGCAGCCCTATACAGTAATTTCCAAGCAAACTTAAAGTTTTAGAATGATTGAGGTAGCTCAGAGCAAAAATCAAAAGGAAAGGTGACGTGTAGATGTCTGGGCATTCACACCATTCTATCTTTAAGATAAGGGAAATATTTTAAATGGGGAATCTGGGAGGGGGTGACTGAGTGAAAAATTTCTGCTGACCTGCAGGTTTTACTCAATTCTCTTTTAATATTAAAGCTCTATCAAAAGTCTGACAATTGACAGGGCGCAGTGGCTCACGCCTGTAATCCCAGCACTTTGGGAGGCCGAGGTGTGCGAATCACTTGAGGTCAGGAGTTCGAGACCAGCCTAGCCAACATGGTGAAACCTCGTCTCTACTAAAATTACAAAAATTAGGTGAGTGCCTGTAATCCCAGCTACTTGGGAGGCTGAGGCAGGGGAATTGCTTGAACCTAGGAGGTGGAGGTTGCAGTGAGCCAAGATCGCACCACAGCACTCCAGTCTGGTCGTCAGAGTGAGACTTCGTCTCAAAAAAAAAAAAAAAAAAAGGAAAGGTGATATGAATGTCTGAACATTCACACCATTCTCTCTTTAAGGTAACAGAAATACTCCAAATGGGGTATCGGGAAGAGGAATGGCTGAGTGAAAAATTTCTGCTGACCTGCAGGTTTTACTCAATTCTCTTTTAATATTAAAGCTCTATCAAAAGTCTGACAATTGGCCGGGTGCTGTGGCTCATGCCTGTAATCTCAGTGCTTTGGGAAGCGAAGGTGGGCAGATCACCTGAGGTCAGGAGTTCAAGACCAGCCTGGCCAACATGAAACCCCGTCTCTACTAAAAACACAAAAATTAGCCGGATGTGGTGTTGCACGCCTGTAATCCCAGCTACTCGGGAGGCTGCGGCAGGAGACTCGCTTGAACCCAGGAGGTGGAGGTTGCAGTGAGCCAAGATCACGCCACTGCACTCCAGCCTGGGTGACACAGTGAGTCTCCATGTCAAAAAAAAAAAGAAAAGTCTGACAGTTGAGGCCAGGCATGATGACTCACACCTGTAATTCCAGCACCTTGAGAGGCCAAGGTGGGAGGATCACTTGAGTGCAAGAGTTCAAGACCAGCCTGGGCAACATAGAGAGACACCTCTCCCCCCAACCCCGCCATTCTACAAAAGATTTTAAAAATTTAGCTGGGCTTGGTGGTGTGCACCTGTGGTCCCAGCTACTCAGGAGGCTGAGGTGAGACAATTGCTTGAGCCCCGGAGGTCGAGGCTGCAGTGAGCCATGATCACGCCACTGCACTCCAGACTGGGCAACAGAGCAAGACATTGTTTGAAAACAAAACAAAAAAACTGACAATTGATAAATGGTCATCAGCCAGTATCCCCACAGTGCCAGACCCCATGGCAATGCCAGCCTTCACTGTCTTCAACACGGGAACAGCCTTCACGGTAGGAAAGAGGGCCTGGGACCTGATTATCACGCAATGATAAATCCTCCACAGTGCAGAGCAGACAGGTACCTATAGCATAAAATTTAACAGCCATAAAAGAAGCCTTATCCATTTTGGAAACAGGAGAAAAACAGAGCTGAGTCTTTTGGAGAAGAAAGATAAAGTGAAATTTCATCTTTGATTTTCTCTGGGAAACACTGTAAACTAGTTAAAAGAGAGACTGCAGAGGGAAGGAAACAATGAGAATTTCAGCTTTTTCTCTGTTCTTTTACTTGTTTATTTTAAATATATATGTAACTATAAAGCAAAAAAACGGAAGTCAGTAGAGTTACATGTATCTACACTTGTATTTTTAGCTTTATATGAATAAACCTAAAAAAAAAAAAAAAAAA
>NW_012105919.1:884331-885340 GCF_000951045.1 Mandrillus leucophaeus
GCTGTAGTGCAATGGTGCGATCTCAGCTCACTGCAACCTCTGCCTCCCGGGTTCAAGTGATTCTCCTGCCTCTGCAGGCACCTGCCACCATGCCTGCCCGGCTAGGTTTTTGTATTTTTAGTACAGATGGGGTTTCACCATGTTGGCCAGGCTGGTCTCAAATTCCTGACCTCAGGTGATCCACCCACCTTGGCCTCCCAAAGTTCTGGGATTACAGGTGTGAGCCACCGCGCCCGGCCAGATTGCATTTCATTGTGTTAGAAATAGATCCAAGCTAATTCTTCTCCATACAAATAATCTTCTATTCCCAAAGATGTTTATTGAATAGTGATTTCTAATTTGTGTCACTTAACCTCTCTGAGAATCAACTTTCAGTACCTGGAAAAATAGGAATGATAATGATACCCACCAGACAAACACTAAGACAACATGTGAAAAGGTCCCAGCACATTGCATGCACAGCAAATGCATGTCTACTAAATGATATCTTCCTTTTTGTCCCTTCCTTCTTTTTCTTTATTTATTTATTTTTATTTTTTGAGACAGTCTTGCTCTGTCACCCAGGCAGTGCAGTGCAGCGATCTCAGCTCATTGCCACCTCCACCTCCTGGGCTCAAGCAATTCTCCTGCCTCAGCCCCCCAAGTAGCTGGGACTACAGGCGAGCGCCACCACGCTGGCTAATTTTTGTATTTTTAGTAGAGACAGGGTTTCACCATGTTGGCCACTCTCATCTCAAAATCTTGACCTCAAGTGATCCGCCCGCCTCAGCCTCCCAAAGTGCTGGGATTACAGGTGTAATTCACCGGATCCTGCCTCCTTCCTTCCTTTTTATCTGCATCAGCCTTTTTTTTTTTTTCTAGAACCCTTTTATGTACCAATGAAATCAAGCCTTGCTGGAATGGTCCAACGGTCATCTACCCCTAATTTTATATAGGGAGGTAACTAAGAAGAACGGTGTGGGGAGGAGAGGAGGGTGAAGGCGCTTTCTGGAAAAGACCCATCCTAATG
>NW_012105919.1:888000-890796 GCF_000951045.1 Mandrillus leucophaeus
AAAAACGGAAGTCAGTAGAGTTACATGTATCTACACTTGTATTTTTAGCTTTATATGAATAAACCTAAAAAAAAAAAAAAAAAAAAAAGCCAGCCAGGCGCCATGGCTCATGCCTGTAATCCCAGTAATTTGGGAGGTCGAAGCAGGTGGATCACTCGAGCTCAGGAGTTCGAGACCAGCCTGAGCAACATGAAGAAACCCCATCTCTACAAAAAATACAAAAATTAGCCGGACATGGTGGCACATGCCTGTAATCCCAGCTACTCGGGAGGCTGAGGCAATTGCTTGAGCCTGAGGGGCAGAGGTTGCAGTGAGCAGAGATCATTCATGGGTGATAGAGCAAGACTCTGTCTCAAAAAATAAATAAAATAAATAAAATTTTTTAAAAAACCATAGTAGTGAGTAAAACAAAACAAGATGCCAAATATGTACAAAATTGGTAAGGTTTGTGTAAACTATGAAAAATACCAAATAATACAGTTTGCAATTTTTGTTTTGTTTTGTTTTTGTTTGTTTTGAGACAGACTCTTGCTCTGTCGCCCAGGCTGGAATGCAGTGGCACCATTTCGGCTCACTGCAACCTCTGCCTCCCAGGTTCAAGCAATTCTCCTGTCTCAGCCTCCCGAGTGGCTGAGATTACATGCACGCGCCACCACACCCAGCTAATTTTTTATTTTTTTTGGTAGAGATGGTGTCTCACCATGTTGGCCAGGCTGGTCTCGAACTGCTGACCACATGTGATCCACCCACCTCGGCCTCCCAAAGTGCTGGAATTACAGGTGTGAGTCACCATGCCTAGCCCATTACTATTATATTGTTTATGGATATACATATCTACAGTAAAAATACAAGAATATGCATGAGAATGATAAACCCCAAGTTCAGGATAGAGATTACCACTGGGAAAGAAAGGTCGCGAATGAGTTTTAAGGAACATACAAGGAACTTCAGTTCTACCAATAATGTTTTATTTCTAAATGGTGCATAGATGGGGTATGTTTGTTGTTACAAGATTAAACCAAATGGTTTATGTTTTAGGAGGGTTGGGCGTTAAGATCAGCCTAAGATAAAGGCGTGTGCAATGTCTCTCTACTAGTGCTGCCAGGCATGTGCGAGGCACATCACATGCACAGTCTCTCATGTACCTCACACGAAAACTACATGAGGTGGATTCAATTATCCACTCTTTATAATTGAGGAAATAGGGACACAGATTAAGTAGCTTACCTAAGAGCATACAGTATTACCTGGTGCCTTTAATTCTCTGAATTTGTCTCTCCATGTTTTCCAAAAGGTGATGTTTTGAAGACTGCGATAATATTGAATCATGTGACTGGAAAAACAGGGGAAATCACAAGTTAAAACACACCCCCTGTCTAACATGTGCAAAGCCCTCTCTTAGGGGTCTCATCAGCCTGGAGCCTGGTTCTAGTGCACTAAGCCCTTTCCTTTCCCTCCCCACTGGACTCCCTTTTAAATTGACATTTAATTGCCTGTAGTCAGATTTCCTCCAATCCCCGTGCCTCTGGTCCCCTGATCTTAGGGGACTCGGGGAGCTAGACCTACATTTTCTTGGATTTCCACTTCTTCCCATTAAATTATTATCCCTGGGTACAGTGAACTCCGTGTGCATGTGTTGCTTTATTTTGCCTTTAAAGCATACAGTTTTAATTGGGCAATCATAATGCCTTTCTCCCATTATCGTCAGCAGGGAAGTAAGTAATCAAGCTCCGCATCTTAAAACTTCGGTAAAATGAGGTCAGCAAGATGTGTGGTATTGACATGGCACCCAGCAAAGGAAAATGACTCTTGGTGGCTCACATTGTTGTGGGGCTTGTTTGCGTTGCTGTGCAGTTGTAATGGAAAATGAATAAAAATAAAAATCCCGGGGCCCTTTTTGGCCAGCACTTGGGAAGTTAATCCCACTGTCCTGGCAGAATTCCAGCTCAGGTCACTGCATTCTGCTGGTGGAAGACTCCTTGTGCAGCTTTCAGTGGAAGGGGAACTCTGCTTTGCCTCTTTTCTCAGCAACATGTGCTGCAAATTAAGCAGCTGTCCCTTCCCCACCCTGGACAGAGATGCATTTCAGTGACTCAGAATGATCCTCTCTCCCCTTGCCATGGCGGGAAGTAGGGACAGATCTGGGATCAGGAAATTAAACTGGTCCAAGAACCAGCTGAGGAGATATTTACTATAATGAAAATCTTTGTGTGTCTCTGAGTGCTTCTGCGCAGTCAGAGAATCACAGATTCCTAGCATTAAAAGGTTTTTCAGGAGTCATCTAGTTTCTTTCTAAAACCCCATGCATACATTCCCTCCATTTGTTTTATAACATTTTATTATGCAAATTTAAAATGTTTCTATACCTGAAGTACTTAGAAGTTTTCTCTCCCCTCCTCAACTATATGGTTTTTTGTTTGTTTTTGTTTTTGTTTTTTTCCAAAATGGAGTCTTGCTCTGTCACCCAGGCTGGAGTGTAGTGCTGCAATCTCAGCTCACTGCAACCCTCACCCCCGGGGTTCAAATGATTCTCCTGCCTCAGCCTCCCGAGTAGCTGGGATTACGGGCATGTGCTACCATGCCCCGCTAATTTTTGTATTTTTAGTAGAGACGGGGTTTCGCCAAGTTGGCCAGGCTGGTCTGGAACTCCTGACCTCAAGTGATCCACCCTCTTTGACCTCCACACCTATATACTTTTGTTGCTTCTTTTCATTGTTTTACATACTTTTTAAAAAATGTTTAACACTCTTTCCAATATGAAATGTATTGCATTTCTTTTCTTTACTTTTTTCTTTT
>NW_012105919.1:891746-895959 GCF_000951045.1 Mandrillus leucophaeus
TCTACCCCTAATTTTATATAGGGAGGTAACTAAGAAGAACGGTGTGGGGAGGAGAGGAGGGTGAAGGCGCTTTCTGGAAAAGACCCATCCTAATGACACATGTACTGTGACTGCAGCCCCCTCTCCCCTCAGGTCAGAGAATCCTCTTAGAGGCTGTTCTGTGGTCTCAAAATGCTCCCCGCCCCCAAGTTGCCATGTCAGATGTTTGAGGGAAATCTGATTTCTGAGGACAGAGCTCTAGGTGTGGGTTGTTTTATTTTGGGGATGGGATGGGGGTAGGAGTTGGCCAAGGGTTTGCTGCATTCCAGGAAGAGGGAGGACTGCTCTCCTCCGATGAGTCATGAAAGAGAAACGTCTAATGTTTGCAAACGTCTCCAGCCAAGCCTCTGCTTTCTTGGACTCCACCCATCCCCCATCCATGCAGATTGAGCCCCCCATGAGAAGATTTAAATGTTAAGGTTGAAGGCCAAAGAGGCCATGGCTCCACCGGCAGAGATGGGAAGCAGCTAAGAGAATGGGAACGATTGTCCAGTACCTCTAGACTCCAGCTTGCAAGACACGGAACAGGACCTTACAATGGGTGTATATGTCTCCCAAATCAGGACATACTCTGGGTGGTGCAGGAGGATCAGGTGAAAGAACTGGATTTTCACAGGGGCCCTGCCATCTGCCGAGGGCTTCCAATCAGCACGGCATCTGCAGAGGGCTGGGAGATCAGAGAAGCCATAGTTGGAGAAGGAGCAGAGGGGATTGCAGAAAAGAAGGCCAGAGCATAGGGAGTCAGGGGAGGTCTTGCAAATGACAGAAGCTGTGATCTGTTTCTTTCAGGGGAAGATGAAGGATGAGCGGACTTGAGAGGGATGGAGCTGGTGGGGGTGTGCTGGGAGCCCACGGCTGCCTCAGCCTCAGCCTTAGCCAGACTGCTGGAGCCAGATGGGGTTCATGATGCATCTTCCCAGATGGAACGGATCAGGCATGTCAGACAAGCTTCTCTTAGGATACATGGTGTCCTCCTCCCTCCCCCTATTCAAAATCAGGAGAGAATCACAAGGTAACTTGGGAGGGCAGCCAACCTCCTGGGATCTTTCGTGAACTATCAGGTAACTACAGCAGGATCACAATAGGAGACCTAAACATGCCTCCACCACCATCCCCCCCCACCTTTTTTTTTCTATTGTGGGACATCAAGGGAGCAAGCTGGTCAGCTTGGGAACAAAGATCCTATTCTAGGAATTTGTCCACAGCAACCCTATCTGCTGTGTGCACTGTCCTTGGATTTCTGCCAGACTGAAACTCAACCTGCTTGGGGCTGCTACCACTACTGTGAGAGCAACACCCTGGCACCCGGCAGGGAAGGGAGAATCAGAGAACTCATCCTTTAAAATTAAAATTGCATTTAATCACTCTTCGTTTTTCTACCAGACTCAGGAGGCCAGGCCAACTCTGCATTTTAAGTGTTTCACCGTTCAAAATCTAAGCACCTTGGGGGGTGAGGAAGGAGGGCAGTGGAGGAGAACTTTTGAAATCTTTCCACAAAAATCAAAGAACAAACCAACTAGAGGGAAAAATAGCTGCTATATTTAAACTACATTATCCCATCAGGGAGCTATGGTTTTGAGAACCATTCCACAGTACTTTGTTTGGCACTGCTATATGGGTTTCTTTTCTTCCTTTTTTTTAAGATGGCAACATTTTTTTTCTTCAGAGCAGTAATTGCAAAGGAAGCAAAGGGCTTCACTAATTAATTTAGTAGATACTCACTAAGCATCTGCTATGTGCCTGGCACTACACTGGTCACTGGGGGCACAAAATAAATAAGGAAGGACTCAAGGTCCTCATTGCAAATAATTATCATGCATTTATTCAAGAAGTTTTGATTGCATGCCTTCTAAGTGCGTAGGATTCTGTTACAGGAAAGGGTCCCGATCCAGACCCCAAAAGAGTGTTCTTGGATCTTGCGTAAGAAAGAATTCAGGTCGAGTCCACAGAGTAAAGTGAAAGCAACTTTATTAGGAAAGTAAAGGAATACAAGAATGGCTGCTCCATAGACACAGCAGCCCCGAGGGCTGCTGGTTGCCCATTTTTATGGTTATTTCTTGATGATATGCTAAACAAGGGGTGGATTATTCGTGCCTCCCCTTTTTAGATAATATAGGGTAACTTCCTGATGCTGTCATGGCATTTGTAAACTCTCGTGTCGCTGGTGGGAGTGCAGCAGTGAGGACGACCAGAGGTCACTCTGATTGCCATCCTAGATTTGGTGGGTTTTGGCCACTTCTTTACTGCAACCTGTTTTATCAGCACGGTCTTTATGACCTGTACCTTGTGCCAATCTCCTATCTCATCCTGTGACCTAGAATGTCTTAGCCATCTGGGAATGCAGCCCAGTAGGTCTCAGCCTCATTTTACCCAGCTCCTATTCTAGATGGAATTGCGCTGGTTCACACACCTCTGACAATTTCTATTCTCCTGGAGTTTATAATCTGGTGGAAGAGGAGAGACAATAAACAAGGGACTTAGGGTGATTAAGTGCCATGAAGGAAGGAGTATTACTCATATGTGCATTTGCCCATTTGCTATTCCTTCTGCCCAAAATGCTGTTCTTCTTGGCTCTAAATTTGCAAGGGGCTCTGTATTATTCCTGGCTCACTTCTCAGAGGGAAGTGACCACCCTACTGGCCCTCCTCCTGTCACTCTCAAATGTGAGTCCATGACCCAGTCAAGTGGAGATGTCAGATCAGCAGCTGAGCATATGCATCCAGACATACAAATGTGTAGTCAACAATATGTAGGTGGGCCAGGCGCGGTGGCTCATGCTTGTAATCCCAGAACTTTGGGAGGCCGAGGCAGGCGGATCATTTGAGTTCATGCGTTCAAGACCAGACTGGCCAACACATTGAAACGCCGTCTCTACCAAAAAATACAAAAATTAAACAGGCGTAGTGGTGCATGCCTGTAATCCCAGCTACTTGGGAGGCTAAGGCAGGAGAATAGCTTGCACATGGGAGGTGAGGTTGCAGTGAGCCAAGATCGCGCCCCTGCACTCTAGCCTGGGTGACAGAGTGAGACCCTGTCTCAAACAAACAAACCCATTATGTAGGTGAAGTTTAAAGCAGTGGGACTAAGGAAAGATTATAGGTAGGAAGACTGCCATGTCCTAAGCCCTGGGACACTCCAGGTTTAAAGTTGAGTAGAAGAGTCTGGACACAGTGGCTCACATCTATAATCCCAGCACTTTGGGAGGCGGAGGTGGGAAGATTGCTTAAGCCCAAGAGCTCAAGACCAGTCTGGGCAATATGGCAAGACTCCCCATCTCTACAAAAAATAAAAAAATTTGGCAGGGTATGGCGGCACATGCCTGTAGTCCCAGGTACTCAGGAGGCTGAGGTGGGAGGATTGCTTGAGCCCGAATGGTTGAGGTTGCAGTGAGCCATGATGGTGCCACTGTACTCTAGCCTGGGCAACAGAGCGAAACCAACAGAGCGAAACCCCATCTCAAAAGGAAAAATAATAAAGTTAAGTAGAAGAGGAGGCGGCACATGAAAACCCAGGTTACTATACTCAAGTTGAGTGATATAAAATGCTATTTGAGGCCAGGCACAGATAGCTCATGCCTGTAATCCCAGCACTTTGGGAGGCTGAGGTGGGCGAATCACTTGAGGTCAGAAGTTCAAGACCAGCCAGGCCAACATGGTGAAACTCAGTCTCTACTAAAAATACAAAAATTAGCCAGGCATGGTGGTATACGCCCGTAATCCCAGCTACTCAGGAGGCTGAGGCAGGAGAATCACTTGAACTTGGGAGGTAGAGGTTGCAGTGAGCTGAGATTGTGCCACTGCACTCCAGCCTGGGCAACAGAGCGAGACCTTGTCTAAAACAAATAAACAAAGTGCTGTTTGAGACTTCTAGGCTACTGATGATGGAAGTGTTGGAGAAGGCCGCTATCATGCAAGACTTCCAAGATGAGGTGGAATCTCAGCCTTCATCTTGAAGGGTGACAGATGTTCACCAGGCAGGTCCAAGCAGAAGGCACAGCCTGAGGAGAGGTCCCAAGGAAGGGATAATGAGTCATTGCGTCAAGAGCTTGGAATTGGAGGAGACGTCTTGGTGGATGTATAGCAGATGACACTGCAAACTGCAATGGAAGAATGTAGGTCATCTCCAAACAGGGTTTTCAGTGCTGTGCTAGTTACTCCCTTTTTTTTTTTTTTTT
>NW_012105919.1:897186-899734 GCF_000951045.1 Mandrillus leucophaeus
AAAAAAAAAAAAAAAAAGCAGGCTGGGTGCAGTGGCTCATACCTGTAATACCAGCACTTTCGGAGGCCAAGGTGCGTGGATCACTTGAGGTCAGGAGTTCAAGACCAACCTGGCTAACATGGTGAAACCCCATTTCTACTAAAAATAAAAAAAATTAGCTGGGCGTAGGGGCGCACGCCTGTAATCCCAGCTACGTGGGACGCTGAGGCAGGAGAATCACTTGAACCCCGGAGGCGGAGGTTGCAGTGAGTTGAGATTGCGCCATTGCATTCCAGCTTGGGCAACAAGAGGGAAACCCAAATAAATAAATAAATAGGAAAGAGGCAGAGCTAAGAGGTGGAGAGAGATTCTCAGTGACTTTTTTTGAGCACCTGGATCAAACTGTTCTAAATTTGGAGTCTATTCCCTATAAGTCCCTTTTTTTTATAAGCATAAGATAGTGAGTTGGATTTTTAACACTCGGCCGTCTAAATAATGCTTATAATCGTGCACTGTACAGGGAAGGCAGATTCCGGAAACGACATGGTGTTAAGTTTGACAAATTCTCAGATATTGAAGTTATAGTTCATGGGCATGTAGAAAAAGTGGTGGTCACTAGGAGCTGGTGTATGTTCAGTAACATAAGCCACGTCAAAGTGGATGCATTTCTGCACTTCTGTGAAAAGAACACTAGAGTGTGGATTTGGAGCCTGTTATGGACAATGTCTCTGAATCTTCCTCTCTTTTTTATTTTTTTTGAGACAGAATCTCGCCCCGTCACCCAGGCTGGAGTGTAGTTGTGCAATCTCAGCTCACTACAACCTCTGCCTCCCGGATTCAAGCGATTCTCCTGCCCTAGCCTCCTGAGTAGCTGGGATTACAGGCGTGTGCCACCACGCCTGGCTAACTTTTGTATTTTTAGTAGAGATGGGGTTTCACGTATTGGTCAGGCTGGTCTCGAACTCTTGACCTCATGATCTGCCCACCTTGGCCTCCCAAAGTGCTAGGATTATTGGCGTAAGCCACTGCACCCAGGTTTTTTTGTTTGTTTGTTTGTTTTTTTGAGACGGAGTCTCGCTCTGTTGCTCAGGTTGGAGTGCAGTGTCGCAATCTTGGCTCACTGCAACCTCCGCCTCCTGGGTTCAAGCCATTCTCCCTGCCTCAGCTTCTTGAGTAGCTGGGATTACAGGCACCTGCCACCATGCCTGCCTAATTTTTGTATTTTTAGTAAAGATGGGGTTTCACCATGTTGGCCAGGCTGGTTTTTGAACTCCTGACCTCAGGTGATCCACCTGCCTTGGCCTCCCAAAGTGCTGGGATTACAGGCATGAGCCATCACGCCCGGCCAGTCCTCTTATTAACTTATTATGGACAAAGTAGAGAAAGGTGGGTGGTAGACTAATGTCTGCCTAATCATCTTAAGTGACAATTTAAATACTGCAGGCAATTCTCATCATTCTACTCAACAAGTATGTGCCCCATAAGAGATGACAGATGTAACTTGGTTGAACAGCCTTAGTTCTCATCGGTGTCTCAGTGTAAGCATCTGACTGTGTCAGTTCTGATTTTGGTACATAAATGGGTGTTTTCATATAACATGACCCTTAGGTCAAGCTGACTACATCAGGCACTCAACCAAAAGAAAAATTATCTGTTCCAACACTGTGTAATAAAGTATTATAGAAGATAAGGAGACAGGGAGTGCCTTATAAGATTTTCACTTTACTGATTTTGGACACTGTAGTCAAGTTGATTTTTTATAATAGTTGAACAATTAAACACATTTAATTGGATATTTTCAATCTGGAATGAGTGTCTAGAAGTTCTACTGGATAGAGACATAGAAGACATGCTTATCAAATTTGTATGTAACCCAAAGCTGGGACATAGAGCTAAAGTACTTGAAAATGAAGAACTCAAAAGACCAGAACAGATGCTAAACATGGGTCTAGAGCATGAGAACATTCAAGTACACGCAGAGTTCAGTGCCTGGGTTAAAAACAGTCAATAGTGCAAGTGCACAATGAGATTTACCGACTGTAGTTTATATAGAAAGGACTCTGTTTTGAGTTGACTGTCAGCACAAATCTACAGTGTGCAGGGGAAAAGATCCAGTGTAAAGGTGGGCATGACAACTCCTCTGCAAGACCATGCCCAGACTCTTTTTTTTTTTTTTGATACAGAGTCTTGCTCTGTCGCCCAGGCTGGAGTGCAGTTGCTATCACAGGGGCATGCCACCACACCCAACTAATTTCTGTATTTTTAGCAGAGACAGGGCTTCACCATGTTGGCCAGGCTGGCCTCAAACTCCTGACCTCATGTGATCCACCCGCCTTGGCCCCCCAAAGTGTTGGGATTATAGGCGTGAGCCACCTCACCCGGCCCCATGCCCAGACTTTTGTACTCAGTACTGGGTACCTCTAGAACTGGATGACAAAGTTGCTGAGGGATTACAAACTCATGATCTAGGAAGAAGCTGGGAAGAGACTTTATTTTTTTTTCCCTAGACAGAGTCTTGCTTTGTCACCCAGGCTGGAGTGCAGTGGCACGATCTCAGCTCACTGCAACC
>NW_012105919.1:902084-903195 GCF_000951045.1 Mandrillus leucophaeus
TTTTAAGGCAGAGTCCCACTCTCTCGCCCAGGCTGCAGTACAGTGGTGCAATCTCGGCTCACTGCAACCTCTGCCTTCCTGGTTCAAGCGATTCTCCTGACTCAGCCTCCCAAGAAGCTGTGATTATAGGCGCGCACCACCACATTCAACTAATTTTTGTATTTTTAGTAGGGATGGGATTTTGCCATGTTGACCAAGCTAGTTCTCAGCTCCTGGCCTCAAATGATCCGCCCACCTCAGCCTCCCAAAGTGCTGGGATTATATGAGTGAGCCACCACACCCAGCCCTGTGCTCGTCACCTCTGCTTCCTTCAGACCAGTGAGGTCTTTGACTCCTCAGTGAACACTTGTTGTTTGGCAGATCTAACATTTGCAGCCCTTTCTTCTGATAACAGCACCCAGATTTTCCTTTGAGGCTTCGTTTTCCAGCATGTGTGTCCTGAACTAGCAGCATCAACATCACCGGGGAACTCAGAAATGCAAATTCTGGGGTCCACCCCAGACCTACTGAATGAGCATTCTGGAGGCAGGTCCCAGCAAAAGGTGTTTTCAGAAGCCCTCCCGGTGATGCTGAGGCATGCGTGTAAAAACCACCCCTGTAGGGAACTACTTCTTCCCCCGTCTCAGTTCGTGCAATTCATATGGCACTGACCATAGTCTTTGCTTCCAGGGGTGTGCACAAATCCTAAAGAAAATCTTAGGCCTTTCTCTCCAGTTTAGTGCTCCGAAAGCACTAAACCAGAGAATTGGAAAACGGAGATGCTGGAACCATGTCTGCCACCACCCGGAGAGAGGCTGCCTGAGAGTAAAAAGCAAAGGGAGAGCTGGGCGCGGTGGCTCATGCCTGTAATCCCAGCACTTTGGGAGGCTGAAATGGGCGGATCACCTGAGGTCAGGAGTTTGAGACCAGCCTGGCCAACATGATGAAACCCCATCTCTACTAAAAATACAAAAATTAGCCAGGCATGGTGATGCGTGCCTGTAATCCCAGCTGCTCAGGAGGCTGAAGCAGGAAAATCAGATGAACCTGGGAGGTGGAGGTTGCAGTAAGCCGAGATCATGCCACTGCACTCCAACCTGGGCGACAGAGCAAGACTCTGTCTCAAAAAAAA
>NW_012105919.1:905930-909370 GCF_000951045.1 Mandrillus leucophaeus
TTTTTAGTAGAGATGGGGTTTCACCATGTTGGCCAGGCTGGTCTCGAGCTCCTGACCTTGTGATCCGCCTGCCTTGGCCTCCCAAAGTGCTGGGATTATAGGTGTGAGCTACCACGCCCAGCTGGGAAGAGACTTTTTAACACAGTAGATAGCTTGAAATACTCAAAGGGATCTCACACCAAAGAGGGATTAAACTCATTTGGAATGGTTCCAGAGAGCTAAACAAGATCCAATGTATAGATGAAGTTAGCCAATGGGAGGTGGATTCAGCCTAGAATGAGACTGCTTTAATGATTAGAGCTGTCCAAATACAGAACGGACTGCCTTTTGCAATCTCCACTGCTTTACAGCACTGGGAAGCTGGCTGGGGCCTCTTTTACAAGTCACTCATTTCCACTGTCCATTTCTGTGCTTTTTAAACCAGCTTGCCTTTTAGCAGCTAATGTCCTCCTTTATTAATGCCTTTGAAGTTCTTTGATCAAATCATCCATCTTTCTGAATCAGTTTCTGTTTTCTCTCCGTCCTCAATTGATTGAATGTGCCTGCA
Organism: Mandrillus leucophaeus; assembly: GCF_000951045.1. Taxonomy (NCBI): domain Eukaryota; kingdom Metazoa; phylum Chordata; class Mammalia; order Primates; family Cercopithecidae; genus Mandrillus; species Mandrillus leucophaeus. The sequence continues at coordinate 906,478 of NW_012105919.1, forward strand.
ATTCTTGCTGAAAAATAGAGTATTTCTAAAACCTATTCTTACTTTTGAAAACCCTTGTTAACAAGAAGCAAGTATAACACGATGCATAAAATAAATTAAGCACAAGTTTATTTCTACATGAAAGAAACTAGATATTTCTGCCTTTGGGAGACTGCGTTTCTGATAAATTTTGGCAACCCATCAACAACAGCTTTCAGAGACACCAGCAGGTTGAGGAACCAAGAGCATAATTGTTATGATGATGTATAAGGGGGCCAATTCTGGGCTTAAAATCACAGTTTCAGCTTAAGGGAGTATTCCAGCCTCCAGTAAATAGAAAGCTTGCGGAGAACAGTCTAGGAGGGCAATGGCAGTGTGGTAACAGTACCAATGTGAACTTGAACCTTCCTCCTTTCTGAGAAACCTGTAATGCTGTTTAGCTTTGTTTTTGTCCGTTTGTTTTAAACTGACTACACTTCACAGCCATTCTCATGAGGCAAGTAGTTCCGAGAGGCCCTCTAATTTATTTCACAAATTGGAAATCAATGAACTTGAGTTCACTGAAAATTTGCTGAGGCCCTCCTATGGGGGAGGCCCTTTGCAAGTCGCTTATGGGCTAGGGATGGTGGGACTCATTCATTCATTCAAACAGCAGGCATTTAATAAATAAGGAGCATAGACTGTTCTTTGTACTGAGGATGGACAAGATGGACAAGGCCCTGTTCTTATGGAGCTTCTGTCCTAGAGCTCCATGAGACACTAGGAGACAGGCAGTTAACAGCTAAACCAAAATACAACATCACAAGTAAGCACTCTGAAGAAAACTGACCGGGCACGGTGGCTCATGCCTGTAATCCCAGCACTTTGAGAGGACGAGGCAGGTGGATTTCCTGAGGTCGGGAGTTCGAGGCCAGCCTGGCCAACATAGTGAAACCCAGTCTCTACTAAAAATACAAAAATTAGGCAGGCATGGTGGTGTGCACCTGTATTCCCAGCTACTTAGGAGGTGGAGGCAGAAGAACTGCTTGAACCCAGGAGGCCGAGGTTGCAGTGAGCTGGGATTGCGCTGCTGTCCTCCGGCCTGGGTGACAGAGTCTCTGTCTCAAAGAAGAAAAAAAAGAAGAAAACTGAAGAATGTGATGGAAGGTGCATTGCCGAGAGTAGCCACTTTTTTTTAATTTTTTTTTTTTTTTTTTTTGAGACAGGGTCTCACTCTGTTGTTGCTCAGGCTGGAGTGTGGTGGTGTGATCACAGATCACTGGTCTTGACCTCCTGGGTTGAAGCGATCCTCCCTCTTTAGCCTCCTGAGTAACTGGGACTAAAGGCGCAGGCTACCACGCCCAGCTAATTTTTGTTTTATTTTTTATTTTTTTTAGTAGAGATGGAGTCTTGATATATTGCCCAGGCTGGTGTCAAACTCCTGAGCTCAAGGGATTCTCCTGCCTCAGCCTCCCAAAATGCTGGGATTACAGACGTGAGCCACTGTGCCTAGGTAGCCACTTTAGACAGCAAAGACATCTCTGAGGAGGGGACATGTAAGCTGCGATTTGAAAAGAAAGAGAATGACACAAGTGAAGATCTGTGGGAAGAGCATTCCATACAAAGGCTGGGGTCAGGAACTCCTCCAGAAGCTCATAATTGCACCAGAGGTGCTTACAACCCCAAGCAGTGACAGTGGCACAGAATATTCAACATCAAATACCTAAGCTAATTTCCAGACTAAGGTAAACCATCCTTCTCTTGCCTGCAGTCTTCTATCGGTCCTGAAAGAGAGAGAGGTAAGGGAGAAGAATTGGTAGGAAATGGTGCAGAGCTGGTCTCAGAGGGCAACAACAACCAGCTCTCCATGACCACACCCCCACCGTGCAGTCATGTGCCCCTCTTGAAGCGGCTTTGATCCTGTGACCTAACCAGTTTCCACCTGGCTTCTCTCAGTGCGTTGCCATACAGGAGAATTTTTGTTTGTTTCGTGTAGGGTTTTGTTGCTTCTTTTCCAAGTATCAATCAAAACTACATGCCAACCTCCACTCCTTGGAAATAATTAAATGACATGACATGCCTCATTTTTTTCAGCTGCTGATGCACTGTAATTTGCACCTGTTGAAGGAATTTATCTTAAGTCCTGAAGCCTAGCCACTTGAGACAACTGAGGTGATTTTTCTGCTCTGCTTTTGCTCATGTGGATGGTGTATTATTGCTAAACACAAAAGTGGACTAAATGCTTCATTCTGCAACCTACTTCCTGAAGAAAGCTGCTCTTCTTTGTGAAGCGAATATATTAATGTTTTGGTTCATGAATTCCATGCAATTTCCCATCCCCTTGTTAAGTAATGTAGCTAATTTATATTGGCAAAATTCCCTTTATCTCGCTGTGACCTGCGTTTCGTCCTTACGAGCAGAGCAAATCATCTGTGGCTTAACAGCAGGCTTTGGATTCAAGTCCCCTTTTCTCCTGTCGAGGGAAGTGAGTCTATGAACCGGCCTTCATCTGAAAGCCACAGCGAAGCACCTCCTAGCCCAAGTCTAGCTGCTGTGTGGCAGCTCCAGCGGTGTGACCTGTGACTGCCCTGCAGACACCTATCAAGCGCTGCGTGAGCTATTAATAATAAAATCAACTCTTCTCCCTCCCCCCTCCGCGAGGGGGGTTCCCTCGTCAGGGCCCAGAACCCGCTGGGGTAGAATCGGGGCTGGCGTGCGAAGGAGCTGGCGGCAGGGGGTGTGGGATGCGGTGTTCCCGAGGAGACAGATGAAGGATTTGGGTTGTGTGGGAAGGGAACTGCGGAATTCCTCCCCTTGGTTCCTGAGGGGGGCTCCGAAGGAGACAGATTAGGATGCAGAGCGCAGCCCGGGCGACCGAGGGCGAGGAGGCGAGCCAAGGACACCAGCCTGAGCGCGCCTCGAGGACGCCCCGCGT